>NC_056728.1:1068636245-1068976245 GCF_019279795.1 Protopterus annectens | reverse complement strand
GGTTGTGGACATAACTAAACAATGCCCTGTAGCTGAAAAAATTGGCTTTGGTAGACTTTATTTGTCACCTGGGCTGTTTGTTTAGTTTGATGAGAGCACTTTTAGTCTGCTGGGTGCTGCACCTCCTAATTATTGCCATGATTTTCTTCCTTCTGTTATACAGTATGCTGATAATGTGATTCCACCATGGTGGCTTGTTTTTTGAGTTAGTTATGTACTTATTCATGGTGGATACAGGTGTCTCTATGCAGCTGTTAACATGCTTGTATAAGCTTTCTTTGAACAGTTCCACATTGACAGCAGAGTTCTCAAGATTTAGAGGGGCTTGCAATTTTTCCAGGTTATCAGTTAGTAGTAGGAAGTTAGCCTTAGAGTAGCTCCTGAACATTCAAGTGCTAGCTCGGGTTCTGTTTGTTATTAATTCAAAGGAGACCATTTTGTGGTCTTACCTTACCAGACAGGACAGTACAGTGGGGTGTATGTAGTAATTTCCCATATTAATGAGAACCAGTTCCACTGTGTTTGTGTCTCTGGTTTGTGTATTTGACAATCTAATCCAAGGAGTTTGCATTTAGTAAGTTCAGGAATTTATTTGCCTGTATGTTTGGTGTCATATATGTGATTAACAGTTAATAGTAGGGTAATTAAAGGCACCCACTATTATGGTATGGATTTGAGTGTTTCCAGTAAGCTTAAATCAATGTTATGGGTTTTGTGGGTTATAAAGAAGGACCTATAGCTTGCAACAAAGTGGTGTGGGATTTTGCAAAGATAAAACGTACTCCACTAAGGAGTAAGCAGACTTGAACTTTTTTTATTGATATGGGATTTTGCATATGGTGATTTGAACATTGAGAAGCTCAAGTATCATTTTGAATGACCAACTTTGAGGTATCTTTAGTCCTTGAAAGTGTGGAGTACATTATAGCCTTATACTGCCAGGGTGCTCTCCATGGCTTTAAACCATTTCTCAGTGACTGCACAGATGTTAGCATTCTCAAGAGTGAGGATAGTTTGTAGGGAGGCGAGTTTCTTTTTTAAACTTCTAGCATTAAGCAGTAACATATATCCATTTTCATTTTTTTTTTTTGCTATGACGGAAATATTGTCATGATGACATTGCCTAAAAAAAGGACTATGGGGGAGGACAATGTTTTAGGCAATCTTCAAAAGCCTAAAGGGGAGAGGTACAGAGAATCCCTAACAAAGCAGAATGGTCTACTGACCATCTCCTTCCATGCTAAAAATTATTGCACCCCCTTAAAATAGCACCAGAAACTGAGCCAACTGAAGTCAGTCATCTTCTGTTTGTATTATGGCATCATCCTTGGAGAAAGTAGAATGCTGGTGAATGCTAGACTCATCCAAGCCTTGGCCACATATTCTGAGACCGCCATATTTTTTCTGTTCATATAGTCTTAGAGTATGTCTCTGGTCATTTACACCCACACGGACTCTGAGTCATACTGGTATTTGTGGTCCAGTGACCTGAGTGCATGCATAATATGGCAGATCCTGGCTCCTGATAAGCAACTGCCCATGACTTTCTCCTTACTCAGCCTGGTGAGAGGGATGTCGGTATTTCTCACCACACAGTCTCCAGCGATCTGAATCTTGGCTCATGTGGTGGCTTGTCTTATGGGCTTAGAGGTGGAGGCTCCATGAGATGTGGCTGAATGTGTTGATATGAATGTTTTAAAAGAGTACATTTGGGGTAGCTGAGGACATTTGTTATGTGTGCTTTGTCTAGGATTTTTTGGGGTTATGAATGTTATATTTAAGTGCCTCAGCGTATCTGGGTTTATGTGTCCGGTTCATGTGCGTGTGTGATGGGCACATAGTGTATATATTATTGCCAAACTGATTAACATTATGGGTGGTTTTATGTGAGAACTTTACCTCCATCACATTGTGTAGATTCATCTCTCACATACCTTACCCATTTCTTTGTGAATTAGCTGGTTTTTAAGGAACATGAGGCAGTTAGTTTCTACATTGCCTCAGGATGCTTATATCTACCAAAACAGCAATGGAGGTAGTGGGACAGTTCATATCTACAGCAACAGGCACTCTTCTTTGTTTAGAAGGTTGCATTCAGAATATAAAGTTAGGAGTTTCCAATTTGTAGCTATGGGGCAGTGTTTTTCACTGCACAAATTAGTTGGCCTGTGTGCAATTAAGTATTGGTGAAATTTCAAGTAGGAAAATGGAAAATAAGAAAGGCAGTAAGCAGGACACAAAGAGGAAAATATATAGGAGTATGCAGTGTAAGGGATACAGAGTGGTAGCTGTTGTGTAAATATAAAATGGACTCCCCTGCTACATTTTGTATTAAGTTTCATTGTTTATAATGTCTGGCTCTGAAAAATATAGTATACATGAATAGCCAGTTGTTCCAGTATTGCTCTGTATTATCACAAGATTCTTAAGATGTAATAGACTTAGCTAATGTCTAGACAACATACCTCTCGCTCTCGACTTTACAGATTTTTGCAGAATGTCCAGATTTATGCCTCATATTTTTGGTTCGTTTTTCATAAAAATTATGATTTTCTGGCAAGTTAGTTGCAAATCATTAAAGACTGAAGTTAAGAAATAATGACAGACATTTGAGTTTCAGACTCAGAAAATTGATGCTAATGCAAAACCTGTTATTCTATCAACTTTCTAAATTTGTAAAAGCAATATTTAAAAATTATACCTGTTTCAGGGCCTTTGTCCCACTTTTATTTATGGCTTTGTCCAGATTTACTACTCTACATGGTTGAGAGGTATGCCAGACAATATTGGAATGTGGAAGTTTATCATAAATCACTGCATTTCCAGACTATAGGTGGCTCATAAGTTAATGTAAATTCATGTAAGTTAATGTATAGCTAGAAATAATTTTCCATTCTTCCTACATGATTAGAAATGTCCAAGGTTAATGACATTCTTAATTAAATGAAGCGTAATTACTTATGTTTTTCCAACAAACTACAATAAAAAAGAGCTTTACTGGGGCCAGTCACCAGTCAGACTTGCAGCCCACTGATCTTCTAACAGAAGACAAATCAGGTCTAGCCAAGCATCCTAGTAAAGTAACTTCTTGAACAGGCATTTGAGATAAAAGGCTTACAGTATCTTGCCGGAATACAGTTTCTATTAAATAGCTTTGGGTTTATGTTGTCTGACAGTATAAATAAATAGTATAAATAAAAAGTTAAAATGAATAACACTTTGAGTTATTTCCTTCTAATACAATTTAAAGTAGGTTAAGGTTATTAGTATCATCACTTCAGTCAGTGGTTAGCCAGCTCATTCGAAAGGCGTATGTGTTTGCTCCACTACTCAAAGAAACCTACAGTTCTAGTTATACACAATGCCAAAAAAATCTCAACATTGAGTATACAGAAGCAAAAAGTTCTCCAACAAAGCATCTCTCTTGATTGATTAATTGTTGACTAGAGGAGAAAGAAGCATACATACAACTATTCTTTCCAATATAGACTGCTTAACAAGTCATGCAAAAATAATTTTTAGAACTGTCTTTGCAGTTATAGCCTAAAGATGCATCTAACAAAGTTATAGAATAGCTAGAAGAACATTTTACGCAATGTGCTAAATCTGTCTTTTCTAAGCCTAATTCATAAACAGCTATTGTGTAAAGGTATTTTTGGATATTTCATTACATGCTGCATCAACCTGAACTTCCACCATCACCCACTGCAGCAGTCCCTGTACATGGAATCACACTGTAGGGAAAATAAAATGTTCAGATTACAAACTCTAGTCATCCAGTGTCAGATTCAATATTTGCTAGGTCAGCTTGATGTTTTTCTCGAAAGCTATAAATGCTAATAAAGATAATGCTGATAAAAGGAAAACGACAATACAACTGCATATGTGACTATACACACAGTCTTTAAAGCATGTGCAAGATTTAATTCATGGATTTTAAAATGAAATAAATGTTTTACAGAGCTTAAAGGTAGAAGCAGACAAGTGAGGAGAAGGAGATGATGAATCTGCCTCATCCTCAAACCTTGCACAGAGCAGAGGATCTTCATTAGAATGAATAAGGTACACCTGTTCATGGTGACATGTATCCATTAAAAGCACTTTTAGCAGCTAAAGAGTTGAATCACAAACTGAAACTCTTACAAAACATACCCAAATGGGATGACAAAAGGTCTTCTTCAGAACTTAGTTACATTTGAAGACTGCCTAGACAGAACATTTCATGGGAACTGGAATAATGATTTACAATAATATTTTAAATGCTTTTGTCCCCAAACACGTAAAATAATGCATAGAACAGCATACATTAATGTTGCACAGCTCTACTGAATGCTAATAATCCACTTTGCAAGCTTTCACTCAAAACATGCAGTTTGATCCACAACTGCTTTATCACTCTAAAATCACTAAACTTGATGACTTGCTAAAAAGTGCTGTATTATATAAACAGGCGTTTCAAGTAGTTCATGGATATTTGAATAAAAAAAAAATGAGTGAACCAGATGTAGTGTCAGACTTGGTAGAGACCTTTTTGCAGTGACTATAGGGTTTAGACAATGCCATCACGCTAAATGTTATTAGTAAGGCAAACACTGTACAAGAAGCTGTGAAAATGACTATTAAGCAAAAACAGTGATTGAATACACATGAAAACATGTGTAGGATTTTTACAATTGGGCCATTAGACAGTCTGGAAGTAGCAGTAGTCAGACAGAATCCAAAATCAGGGACACCAGCTGATATCTCTTTGGGTATGAGTTGTTATTTTTGTAAACAGATAGGACATAGGAAGAAACAGTGTTCAAAATATTGGGAATTGAAAAACAACCAAGTAAAGGAGGGATGACATCTGTCTCTAGACACAGATCAGACTAAGACCACAGAAAAAAAACAGATTTGGGGTCACAGGTAACTATACAAAGCCAATAGTTAACCCACAGGATGTAGTCAATACAGTCAAATTATACCCTGATCTGCAGCCTTTATGGTAAGCAATAGTGTTAATCCATCTTTGTCCAATACTTTGAGAAATGCCACCACAGGTTCCAATCCCTACAACTCCACCTGTACTTACAGTTTTGACAGAAACTTCACTACAAAATGTTCAACAGGTATCAGTAGTATAGACAAATTTTAGCAATGTCATCTCTGAGCAGACAACTGATGAACATCTGCAAAATATTCAGCTGGATGACAGGGGTGTTGACTCCCCTGCTTTGCTTAACTATCTGACCTCTTTAACCTTAGGTCCTGATGGTGGACCATTTATATACTCTGAGCAGAGGGGCAGAAATAGGACAAGGTTGTGACTGGCAATGGAGCAGCATATTCAGTTTCTTACAAAAAGCTGTCTACAGATGCTCATCATACTATGCTGTTATCATGCTTCGAAGGTTCTACAGTACATTCACATCATAGCTGATATATTAAACATCTTTATTTAAATCAACATAGTGCGCCAAGTAAAAAATTTCAAGTTTCATTGTTAATACATCCCCAGTGTGATTCTACTATACTGGGCATAAATGTATTAAATACCTTTGGATTAACAGTTGATTTAGTTAACAAAGTACTTCGGAGAGACAAGACACAAAAAGTTTGTAGTGTAATGCCTATGATTTATCATGAAGGAAGCTAATGTTTAGTCTTAGATTTAAGGTTAGTAAATAAAAACACTACTCTGGTAGCACATACAGTATCCAGTGCACCAGAAATGGTCACCAAACTACTTGCAAAAACAAGTGGCTTTCAGCTACTGATTTGGCTAATGGAATTTTTTGTTATTCCCATAGTAGATTCCCAGAAGAGATTTGCTTTCATTTATGAACACTAGCAATATTTAATGACTGGGTTACTGCAAGCATTTTATAATTGTCCTGTGTTTTCCATCAAGCCTTAGCAAGATTGCATAGACCACTTAATAAGAGTGAAAAAGTTCTTCAGTACATAGATGATATACTAGTTTAGACTGAGAGTAAAGTAAAATGTTTGCAGATACTGCATAAGATTTTTTCAGGCTTTACAAAAAGCAGGTTTTAAAGTGAACATGCAGAAAATGCAACTGTTACAAGAATCAGAGAAATTTCTAAGCATTACTATAAGCCTCAGATTAGACTTCACTGCAAAGAAAGAATGCAGTGTATCTTACATAAGCTATAGCCCAACACTATAAAAGATTTACAGAAATTGTTGAGAGGAACGAATTATAATCATGAATTCAAAGAAACTTATGCTCCCACATCATATCTGTTGTATAAATTGCATAAATCAGATGTGGCGGTAACAGATGTTGTACAATGGACAGAGATAGTACTGAAAGTAGTGCATGGCTTAAAACATAAACTAATGACAGCTACTGAGTTAATCATGCCTACATTGTGACAACCCTTTTATCTTCAGGCAGCTATCAGTGAAGACAACATCTTTGTACTTATTTTGCAAAATTGGCCACGGAGTACACAGAAAGGAATACAAAGAAACTTAAGACCAGTAACCTTTTTCAGTCTCCTGTTAACTCCAGTAGAGAAAAGATACCATCCTTTTATCCAAGTACTGTTAGCTATATACTAGGGACTTAAGCAGTCATCTTACATCACACAATTTTTTCCAGTAATAGTGTAGAAACCACATTATGCTATCAATACTTTTTTGTACTTTACAGATCACAAGGCTATTAGCCAGACAAAATTTGCCAAATGGCTCATTGATTTTAACTAGAGAAATGTGACAGTGGTAACAGGGGAGCGCTATTGTCTATCATAGCACTTGTAGTATAATGGAAAACCACACAGTTGTCAAGAGGAAATTCAGAAAGCCCCAAAGTCTCCATTTTGTGAGCAATTTGATACAAAATGCAAAAGTATTTGTGTGGATGGAGCTAGATATTGGGATGAAGGAAGTTACAAGACATTATCTGAGCAGATGTCTGCACAAAGAGTAGCACTGGAGGCAGTGTTGTATGTATTACCAATGACAAAAGAAGACAATGGATGAGTGAACATTATCAGTGATAGTATGTAGTGACATCCCTTACCATACATTCAGCAGCTTGGAATAGAAGGGGATTTGTGGATAGTAGCAACAAGCCACTACAGCATACACTGGAAAGATTTTAGAGTTGGAGCAACAGCACCCTCTCAAATAGTATATGTGCAAGATTAAAGCACACCAGACTGTAGGAGACAGCCCTCAATATCAGGGAAATAAAGTTGCAGATACTGCAGCAAAAGAAGCAGATGAAAGCGGGACACCTTTATATCTCAGACCAGAAGTCAGGGTCAGTAAAGTCAATACACACACACACACACACACACACACACACACACACACACACACACACACACACGCACACACGCACACACGCACACACACTCACACACACAGAAACAAGGTGATGCTGAAGACCTAATTTTTTTTTTACAGAAGTCTTAGAGTCAGTCATATGAACACAGTAGGAATAAACTATTGTCATTGTGTTCAGGAGTGGAGATGTATGTATATGAGATTCAGAGAGGTCAAAATCTGCAATAATGTACCAGTTCTTATAGTTAAGCAAATGCTGAAATAGAATCAACAGATTCTGGGAGGAATGTCAGCAGAAAAACTATGTCCAATAACAAAACACAAGTATCGGTATCCTCATTTAAAAGAGTTCTGCAAGGAGATAGTAGAGGAATGTATAATGTGTTTATAGACAACTCCAACCTGTAAAAAACAGAGTTGCAGAGTGTTCCAATATTTATTTAACATTTGTTAACTGGGAAAGTCTGACAGGGAGAAATACTCCAGATCCAGATGCATGTCTTTATGACGTGGGAGGAAACCAGAACACCCAGAGGAAACCCGCACGAATACAGGGAGGACAAGCAGACTTCAGAAAGAATGCACCCCAGTCAAGAATTTAACCAGAGAACTGCTTGCTGTGAGGAGACAACACTACCGCTGCACCACTGCACCTTCCAACACCAGATGCACCATGGTACAGTGTGCAGATAGATTATGTAGGACCATTGTCTCCTTCAAAGGGAGGTACAGATAAGTGCTGGTTGTTGTGGATTCATTTTCTAAATATGTCAGAGTGATACTAACCAAAAATAATTGTACTGCAAAAAACATGGAGTCAGAGCTGTGGACAGATGAGGGCTGACCTGAAATAAGACGATCAGATAATTTCCACAATTCACTAGTCAAGTCATGAAGGAAATGTGCAATCTACTGACAATCACACAGAAATTTCATGTACCATGCTATCCTCAGTCATATTGAATTGTAGGAAGAATGAACAGAATTATAAAAAAATGTTAACAATGGGGCATGTCTAGAAAAGGGAACCAACTGGATTCAACATTTACCAGTAATTCTGTTAGGAATCTGAACCTCTCCAAGTGTCAGGATAGGTATTACACCTTATAATCTGATGACAGGTAGATGGATGTCAGTGCATTTTAGATATGAACCTAATGCTCAAGTTTCTAGTTCTAAAGTTACAGCAGCACAACATATTGTATGGTTACATTAACTGCAAAATGTTTTTCTCGAAAATCAGCATGTTTGCTGCAAAGAAGCTTATTAATTATCAATATGTTAATTATTAATCGTCCAGGGACATCTACTCTCTGAACATATTAAATTAATATCTCCATCTGGTACAAAAACACTTCACCTATAGTTTATTAATCACTGTAGACATAACATCATAAACTCATTGAAACAAATCTACAACCTGTGTATCTTAAAAAATGCCACTGGGAAAACCTCTCCCTAAAAAACCCAATGCTCCAATCCATCAGACTTTTGGCCCATTTCTGTTCTCCCTACCCTAGGAAAGATTCTGGAAAAACTTTACTTTATTTGCAGCTCTCTTGATGCATCAACCAATGTAACCTTCTTTTCAGAAGCTTTTTGGTCTGGATATTTGCTGACATTCTTCTTGGAATGAACAAATGCCTAATTACTGAAACAATTTTTATTGACCTTACCAGAGCCTTTGATCTTATTGATCACTCAGTTCTCCTAGACCATCTCACCAAAAAGGCTGACACACTGCCCTGGTTCAAAAACTACCTATCTAACCCCCGGTACTCATTTAATTTCATTTCATCAACCTCTATATCTGTTCCTCTGCAGAAAGTCATCACTCAAGGATCTATTCTGGTATCTCTTTTTTTCTAATTACATCACCAAACTTGCTCTTTACTTACTCTCCTGCTTTATGGTGATGACATGGTCCTATTCTGCTCCAACTATTCTGTCTCTTCTCTTTAAAACCCATACTTCAGACTGATGTTCTTGTGTCAATGATAAGCAATTAATATTCAACTAGAAAAAAAACAATGCATTTTGGCACCAGGCAAAAGATCACTTCTATATCCAGGCTTCTAAAAATCTCTGACCATCTTAATAATACTATTGAAATTGTCACTTCATTCAAATACCTAAGAGTTTAGTTGGACCTCATCCTAAATTTTCAACTCCACCTGGACTACACACACAAATATAATAATTGTCTCTTGTTCTTTTTTTCTCAATTTTGTTTTATTTTCAAATACATTTGAATGAATTCCATAGTATTTATAGATAACATCTTAAATAACTATGTACACTGTTTACATTAGCCTGACAATATAATAGATCTATATTTTTACAGTTACTTTCTAAGTATGTCCAATCCATTATCAGAGTGTCTGATCAATTATTGTATAGTGTCAATCAATGATAAGACTTTTCTCCAAGGGTTGTTGATAAATGGCTTTGGATAAATTCTTAGTTCTTTAATTTTAATTTCCAATACAGCTGTGGTCTTCAGTAGGCTGCAGAAGTCTTCCAAAGTTGGTACTGTGTTTGTATTCCATCTTCTTGTTATACACTTCCTTGAAATTGCAAGTATAGTCCATTCTAGATATGTTTGACCTATTCAAATGAGGACCTTCATTCACATTTAATATTACAAGAGCTTTAGTTAAATAAAATAAGTCATTAAATAAAGCTTGTAGAAAAGTTATTAATATCATTCCAAAATGGCTTAATTTTAACACTATCAAAGAACATGTGGTTCCAATCTGCACTGTGTACTTGCTCACATATCCAACATATTCCTTTTATGGAAGAACTAATTTTACTGATTCTGTCTGGGGTTAAGAATGCTCTGTGCAAGCATTTCCTATTAAAAACTTTCCAGTATTGTGTAAAGGATGTATATTTTATCGATGATAAGATATTTGCCTCAACATCTTCAGTTAAATGTACTGAGTGTCCTTTTGTTATAATTTCCAGTTTTGAGTGTTTTATAGTTCATCAACATTTTGTAAAATTTTGAAATACTGTTTTCCATGTCAAAGTCATTATTATATATGATTTCATATATGTATTTTGTAAATTTAGGTATTTCTTTAAATGAAGAATTGTTAATTATTCTACTTAAATCTTTTGAATATGACATAATACTCTGTAAAGTTAGCCAGTCCTGTTGTCGAATTTTGTATGTTGTTTTTATTACTTGCATATCTAAAACTTTTAGTTCTTTGATACATTGGAGCCAACAAACAAATCATTTCTGTTTCCAGGAATTATTAATTCCTCTATATATTTTATGTCGAAGTTCTTTGTGACTATAAATGGTATTAAAGATCAAACCAGATTTTTAAATCTATATTTGCATTAATAATTTTCCTAAATGAGTCAATGTAATAATTAATCTTATGAGTTTTAGTGGGTTTAGTTATGTTATATTGCATACTAATACATAATATGTGCCATGCCAAATTATTTTTATCTATTTGAATTTTTTTTTGTAAATCAAATTCATTTATTGATATTACAGTTTGTTATTCTTTCCAATTTGCAGAGTAATTTGGACTTATCCAATCTGAGATTGTTTTATATATTGATGCTTTTATGCATGTTTCTATATGAGGAAAGTTTAATCCTCCCTGTTTCCATGGTCTGATATGATGTATTAAAGCTATTCTGTTTATTTTGGGAAACCATAAACATTTTATTAGGCATGAATTTATTTTGTTAAGTATATTCCTTTCTGGTAATAGTTCTATTGCCAAGGCTATATATTGTCTCTTATTCTGGGCTAATATGATCTCTCCTTTTCTATTTGGAACCTGTAGACATACTGTAGGTAAAGGTGTCTTACTGGATCAGTTAGATTATTGTCTCCTGATAATTTTTACAGTTTCTAACAATCCATTTCAAATGCCATTTGCAGTTTATTCACTTTCTCTCAAGAAATCAACAGGTCTATTTCTGAATCTTATATACCCAAACTCTGGAAAAAATCCATTATCACACCCCTACACAATAGTGGAAACAATGAAGAAGCTACCTAACCTCTAACCTATCTCTATCCGTTCCCCACTATCCTAGATTCTCAAAAATGTTTTCACAAACAAGTAACATTTCTGCTAGATAACAACCTCCTCACATCCACACAACACAGCTTCCATCCTTCACATAACACCAAAACAACAGTATTAACCTTCACAGACACTACCCGCAAAGGTATTATTACTTGACCCATCAAAAGCTTTTGATACAGTTTCTCACTCCAAACTACTATCACAACTCGCCAGCCTAGGCTGCTCCCCTACTGCTCTAAAATGGTTTTCCAGTTACCTAACAGAAAGGTAACAATGTGTTAAATGACAAACTTTCAATTTTCCTGGTAAATCTAGACTTAAAAGATGCTTGTCATTATATTCCTATTCATCCAGACTTCAGGTGTTTTTTATGTTTTTTGTGTGTCTGGATCATATTATCAGTTTTCTGCCTTACCCTTTTAACTATCCACTGCATCAACAGTGTTCACAAAGTGTCTAGCTCCAGTTATAGCTCATTGCAGGCCATAAAGTATCCGCATTTTTCCACATTTAGGTGACGTGCTTATCTTTCCAGAGTCTTTTTCAAAATGTCAGGAATCTCTCTCTCTTGCGTAAGAGATCTCTTTGACAAGCTGGGATTCCAAGAGAATATTTAAAGTCTTTTTTGACTCCTTCACACAGGATTGTGTTCCTGGGGTGTCAACTAGACACCTGAGTTCAAAGAGCTTTTCTTCCACAGGAAAAAATAGATATTTATTTAAATTTATTTCTAAGGTATTCCATGCAGACTTCAGTCACTGTACGGGAATACCTCAGGATTTTGAGTCTCGTGGCATCTATATAATTTGCATGACACCCCTGGCAATACAACATAGAAAAAAATACAATGCTTCTAGCTATTGCAAGAAAAGTTATCACAATAAACTGGAAATGAAAAGACATCCCCTCTTTTTCATAATTTGTCTAGCAAAAATTTATGTAATAGGAAACTACAAACTACTCATGCAATAATGTCAAATATCACTCATAAACAATTGTCATGGTTAAAATTTTAAGATCTATTCAAAAAGTTTTAATAGTTTTATATAATATGCTTTCTGTTATGGACTCTGTATATAGTTTTATTTATTAGCTGATATGGTTTGTTATAATGAATTTTTACTGAATTAAAATGCAAGAAAAATTAAAAAAAGACAGTGGTATCTGAAATCTCTTTGGTCCCAGCATCAACAACTTTTAACTTTCAGATACCAGTACTGGGGTTTGTCAGAACAGAAGTCACTTAGTGGAGACAACAGATATCCTTAAATCAAGGTGTCACCTTTTCCCACCCTGCTCCAAAATAATCAGTCATTACAGATGCTTCAGACTTAGCTTCAGGAGCAGTTTAAGGAGAGATAAAAGTTCAGGGTTGTTGGGCACCAAGGACAGATGCAAGCACACACATATCAAGAAGGTACTCCCTCTTAATCAAGGCACTCCATTGTCTGAACCGTCTTTGGTTCCTAGGACCTCTTCAAGTGGTTGCAGACAATTTGACAGTGATGTGGTACATTAGCAACCAAGGGGGAACTAGCTAGTACCCCCTTTGAAGACTAGCCCTATTATCTTGGGATATAGCTTTACAGCACAATCTAAGTTTACAGGCATCCTCCATTCTGTCAGAGCAAAATTGCTATGTAGACAAACTGAGCAGGACCAGGGCAGACCCTGAATGGAAACTACCTCCAAGGATCTTCCAAGATTTGATCCATCTGTGCAGAGCTCCTCAAGTAAACCTGCTTGCCTCATCTCTGAAAAATGAACTGGCAAATTTCTGTTCCAGGACTCCATTCAAGAAGGCCTTGAAGACATGTGCCTTTTCTTTTCTTGTCTTTGGACAGGAATATTCCTGTATGCCTTTCCACCCCTTCTACTAATGTCCAGAATATTTCAGAAGATTTAGAAGAATCCCTCAAGATCAACGTGGTAACTCCCTTCTGATCGAGGCAACCATGGTTTTCCCTTATTTTGGAAATGGCCATGGGCAATTGCCACAAGCTTCCTCACAGAATGGATCTGGTCACACCCCAACATCAATCATCTTCATTTGACTGCCTGGATATTAATTCCTTTTAGGCACCTGTTTTCTGAGTAAGTGCAGCGGATATTGATGGGTGCAAGAAATCCTTCCTAGTGGAAAAGTTTTTTTAGTTTATGCCAACAACATAACCACCACCATTCAGAACTAGTTGTCTGATTTTACAATATTGTTTCTGACTTACTATCCTAAGGCCTTTCTTAATCCTCTGTCATGATTTACTTATCATCCATTTCAGCATGTTTGCCCATGGATTCTCCTATTTTAAGGCATTCACTTGTCAAAATGTTCTTGAAAGGAGGTTTGCATAAGAGGCCTCCAAGAAAACTGGTTGCCCCTCCTTGGGATCTTAATGTTGTGCTAGAGAATCTAACACTTGTTCGATTTGAAACAACTAATCTGTCTGACTTGAGATTCTTAACATGGAAAATAGTTTTATTGATAGTTCTGACCTCTGCAAGAAGGTTATCTGAGTTGCAAGCTCTTATGGTGAGTTATCCATACCTCATTTTCCATAAGGACATGAGAACTAATCCTTCTTTTATGCCTAAAGTGGTATCTGAGTTTACTTTAAGTCAAACTATCCATCTCCTCATTTTCTTTCCTGAACCTAAAAATGAGAGAAAAAAACATACCATACCTTGGATGTCCACAAACAACTCAGATATGATCTTGACATAAGTAAATCTTTCAGATCATTAGATCAATTGTTCATTTCTGGTGAAGGTAAGAAGAAGGGACAACCATTGTCAAAACAGACTATTTCCAAATGGTTGCTTAAGACTATTACTTTTTGTTATATCTGTGACAATAGGCAGTACTGACAACCATGCCAGGGTGAAGCAAGGCAGTAGATGTAAGATTTGTGTCAGCACAGCTAGCTGGAATTTTATAAATAATTTTATGTCATTTGTATATCAAGCCGATTTGTACAGATGCTTGTGCTGAAAATGTATATGTGAGCTCTCCTTGTGTTAATTGTGTTAAAATATATCAACAGTGCACCCTGCTGAAATGAAGAGAAATGTGCATGTATTATGCTAACTGAATTTAATGTATATGTTTCATATCGAGGACACTTGCACAGCAATGGTTAACCAGCTGACTTATTTTAAGAAGAATAAGGGAAATGTAAATGAGCTGTTAAATCATTAAACTTCACCCCACAGTGGCAAGTAGGCCCAGAGCCAATAGGGCTGGGAGCAGCTATTATCTGTTAGCTTTTGCAAAGAAGGGGGAAGTGTTGTAAATGATTTTGTCTCCAGGCATTGCCATAAAAACTGTAAATGTGTATTGTAGCAGTCTGCTAAAGGGGTCTATATTACGAAAGCGAAAAACCCTATGCGCAAATAGCAAAACATCGAGCCCTATACCACGAGTTGCGAAAATCCTGAATGCACTAAACAGAGAAAAAAAAATTGAACTGTCATAGTTGGCCAACCCCACCACTAGCTATATACTACCTACCCAAATAAAATAAATAAACCACATACATACACTAACCAACCCCTACGTCTAACCTAACGTAAAGCACAAAACCCTACTTCTAACCCCACATACACAACTAACTATGCACTATCCTTAACCCCTCCCTAACCCTAAGGTCTGTAACTACCACACACGTCCCCTACAGACATACACCCAAACAAAACAAATAACCCACATACATACATTTAACAAAACCCTACCTCCAACACTACTAGACCCCACATACAAAACTATCTATGCACTATCCTTAATCCCTCCCTAACCCTAAGGTCTGTAACTACCGCACACTTCCCCTATGAAAATATACACAAACAAAATAAATAACCTACATACATACATTTAACAAAACCCTACCTCTAGCCCTACACTAAATCTAACATACATTACTTATCTAAGCACATACCTTAACCCGCACCCTATCCTAAACTCCGTAACTATCCAACACTTATCTTATGCAGTTAATCCACAGACGGGCCAAGCATGGAAATTTGATATTTCCATTTTCATGGTTTTCGACTTTCATTCTAACTCCACTTTGCGCTATACGGTTCGACATTTACGTATTCGCGTAAACGTCTTTTCGCTTTCTTAATATAAACCCTGCTAAAGTCCTGTCTCAAACTTCAAAAGGAGATATTGTGGAACCTCAAGTCAGGTTACCAGATGAGGTCATTCTGCAAGTCATCTTGGATATTATATTTTGCAGGGAGTAATCTCAGTATATGAAGTATTTTGTTTGAGGCCTAACTAGAAAGTCTGCTTGTGTATTTCATCTTGTCTTGCCCAAGTAAGTAACTTAACTAGGGAACAGTAAAATTCTCTTAGATTCAGTCACGAATATAGTGAAGCTTAGTTTAGATATTGTTTTTCTTTATTTGTCTGAGTCTGTCCTTCAATGTTCTTTTCAATATTTCCTCTGATTTAAACTCTCTGATTTACTATCAATGTATATTCAGTATTTTCATGTACTTTTATTATTTATTATTAAATATATTTAAATGCTTCATTGTGCTGGTCCTTTTTTAGAAAGTATTAACTTTTGAAAGTAAAAACTAATGTCTTTCGGCTTTTCCCGGTTAGGGGTCGTCACAGCAGAACTCTGGTCCGCTAATGATTGGCAGTGGATTTTACAGTGCCAAGTTGCCAGCCCGATGCCCAACCTTCAAAGAAGGCACACCCATTGAGAGCACTTATATCTATTTGGTGACACTATATGGGCCACTCCAGAAGGCCTAGTCATATTGGTGAACTACAACCATTTGTATTAGTATTAATATTACACTGTATAATTGGACACCCTTTATTAAGAGCCTTATAGTACTGACTATTGGCAAAGATAACTACCTTATAGTCTGGTCAAAGTTGGTAGAGCAGGTAAACTTGTGCCAGCCTTTTCCAGGTGTGTGTGTGTGTGTGTGTGTGTGTGTGTGTGTGTGTGTGAAAATTAAACCTTAGTGTGTGTGTGTGTGTGTGTGTGTGTGTGTGTGTGTGTGTGTGTGTGTGTGTGTGTGTGTGTGTGTCAGCAACTTGGCAGGGACACAAAGCACTGGGTTTACAGAGAGGGTGCTGTATGACTTGGCTTGAATACTTGGCTGAGGACCTAACCATACAGCTATACCAGCAGGGAGTCTTAATGGGGACCTGGAGGGAGACATATACAGAGACATCCAGACCTGGGCTGAGTGTGTTCCCTGTGTGCTCTTAAGGGAAACTGTATCTGATGCAGAGACATCTGCATCTGGAAATACTGAGTGTATCCATTTTTATTCCAAGTGCATGTCCCTCTCCAGTGTCAGTGGTGAGGATTCAGGCTCCTTGATTACTGGACCAATATGGTAATGATGCATATTGATACCCATCATATACTGGTAGCAGTGGTGGACATCACAATACTCACCATTACAATTCTATTCCAGGCAGGGTCAAGACCGACTCTACAAGGCCCTTGGTTATTCTATGTTTTTTTCATAATGGATGGATTCAAGAAATATTCTAGAAGCTGATACTTTGTCCTCTGTACATACCTTTACAAAGCACTATAAGCTGGATACCTTCTCTATCTCCCAAATATAATTAGCTTTAGTAGGTTACTTTAATTAATTAAGGATACTGCAGCAGTGATCAATATGAAGAACATAATACAGTTGTGTAAGTTGAACTTACCTGAACAGTAGATGTTCAAATGATCATTGCTTCAGTTTCTGCTCCCTCCCTCCACCTCTTTGTTTTTTTTATGTATTTTTACTGCCAAGTGTTGACATTTATTTTTTGCCTTGTCATTTCAAGGTTCAGCCTCCTTCTCTCTGGCGGCAGGAAAGCTCCAAAAGGGTTTGCACACAAACTTGTCTTTTAGTCAGCACAGCTAGAGAGTTTGGGAGCATGGATAGTGCCGGAAGCTTTGGAAGCTAACTGATTGTTATATCCTTGACTTAAAATAAACTGTGAGAATGAATTATAATTCATAACTTGTTTGCTTTGTCTGGAGACCTGGTGTGAAGGGTTTACTCTGATTTTATTTATTTTTTGGTTCTGTTGGGAGCATGCTCATTTAGGTTATTGAAGAATGTGGTATTTAGTAGAGTGATGGCATCATGTAGCTGAAGGGTTATTTATTAATTAATGTATTTACTGTTTGTTTGTTTTATTTCCAAGAAAGTCCAATTGAGCTAACTACAGAGCCCCTTTTTCAGTGAACGCCAGGAGAGAAAAGCTCCATAATGTTGAATGTTGTCAAATAACACACATGAGATAATAAAATCAAAAGAAAGTACACTTTTTGTCAACGGAATTATACAGACATTTCCAGGGAAAGCAGTGGGAAGAAGTTGGCAAGTTTAAAGGGTTTAGTAGTCTACAGTATTGTCTAAAAATGCAAGAGATGTGAGCAAGCACATAGTATAAATATTTATCAACATACTACTAGAGATATTCAAGGGAAAGCCATGAGCAAACATAGATAGTTAACACTGAAACATGCCACTAATAACAAACTCTGCAAGATGTCAATATATTAGACAAGAAAAATAATGATGCAAAGGTTAAGCTGTAAGGAGGAGAAGAAGCAGTAGGAAAGTGGATGCTAGTAGCTGGTATCAGGTTTTAAATTTTATGTTGGAGATTAATGCTTCTTTTTAGAATGAGGACAGCTCAAGAGTGGGGTTGTAGTGGCTGAGATTATGGATATTATTGTTGCTCCTTTTAGGGATGATAAGGAGGTTGTAGCTTAGCACTAGGGGAGATAATTTTGTTTGGAGAGCTAGTGAGGATCCAGTCTAAGGTGGATTTCCTGTCAGAATGTTTATTGTAGCTATATGGGGATGTAACAAGCAGGGTTAGTCCATATAGGTATATCATTTAACTAGAGCTGTCGTTGCTTATTTGCTGACATTCAATATTTAGACAACCTATTATGATAGTTTCCTGTGGAGTATTTCAGGAATACCATGAGCAGAATTATTCTCCTGATGCAGTCATCCCACTTGAGATCTCCCCTCTTTCCTCCTTAATTCTTCTCCCTCCCTCACTTTCCTTCTTACTTCCTGATTTCCCAGAATTATGCTATATATTCTAACTTCCTGTGTATTACAATGATAATCAACTGCTGCTCTCCATACCCCTCCAAATTCCTGCCCCCAGTAATCTGACACTAATTTCCTTTCTTTCTTCTATCCTTTTCTATTATTTCCCTTCACACTGTAACTTGTCAAACTAACTGCTATGATTCTCATACTAGACCACCAATAAAAATTCTTCTGTATTTTTGCCACTTTGTTCTTACCCACCTCCTCAGTACTCCCTACTTATCTAAAATGCCTCATTTGCTGAGATCTCTTACTTGTACAGCACTTGATCATCTGTTTAACCTTTTTTGTATTTACGTTTTATTGTGTTTATTATATTTTATTTTACTTACGTTCATTTTTTACTTGCATAATGCGTACTGTGAATTCTTTTCTTGCGTCATTTGTACTGGGAATTTTATTTTTTACTTGTATAATTTTTGCTGTGGAGATTTTCTCCTGAGGCCTCTGCTGAAAAAGGGTATGTGTTCAGTAGGACTATCATGGTCAACAAATGTGAACTAAATAAATAAAATAAATTTGTATTGCTATCTGGTGGAATATAAATTCTTATTATGCAAACAAATTTGTGTTTATTTAGTTTTAGAAGGGACAAGCAAATTTCAGCATTATTTATTTTTTGGGGGTTTCTGAGGTAAATAATTAAGTTAAGGGAATTCATGTAATCTGTGCAGCACTACCCATCTTCTTTAGTTGTATCTAGTCTTTGAATTTTATATCCTGGAGGTAGAATTCCTGTGTCTTTCTCATCTAGTTCCATCAAGTCATTGAAAAGTTATCATTAAAGCAGACTTTTCATGTCTTTTATATCTAGTTCTGTCTAATATTTGAATACTGTATCATGAAGGTAGAATTTCCTTGTCATTTATATCTTGCTTTAGATAAGTTTTAGTAGCTGCAATGACATCCAGAGAGTGGTGTGCAATCCAGGCATGGAAATTTGCTACTTCATTTCTAATACTTCTTAAATTTATAATTAAAAAAAAAACATTCAGGCTGAATGATTTAGTAGGCTGAAAGGAGCAAGACTGTGAGTTAGAAACTGTGAAGGCTGACATTCTGTGAGGTGGACGAAGGTTTGGATGGACATCTCCACATAGTTTGGTAGTCAAGATTAAGTGCAGGATGGGGGTGGGGCATTCTCACTTGTACACTTGTATTTGATCTCAAGTCCTAGTTTTAGTATGGTATTTGGCACTGGATTGATGTTTTTTAAATAAGTGAATGAAGCTTGTGAGAAAGTATGACAGTAGAAGTGGCTAACAGACTGATTTGGAAACAATTTCAGGCTGCAAAGGAGAACTGCATCGATTCTTCCTCTCTGTAACTTAATCACATGCAAAAATACTTCCAATGTAGTCATCTCTGCACTCTGTAAAGTAAAACAAACACCAGCTCTTTAGGACCAGTTAAGATAAGATTAGATAAGATACCAGGAAGTTAATTTGTGCAATCAAAAAATAGCTCAGAATATTTCCCTTATACACATTTTAATAGAGTATCAGAAACTGGTTGTGCCACCAGTATCTGGAGGCATACTGCTGTGTCCTAAACCATGAGGAAGGCCATTCTATTGACCACAGCAATCATAGATTGATCAGTCTGACAAATATATTGTGCAAGGTGATGAGAAGAATCCACAGGTACCTTATTTAGATAGACACAGGAAACCTCACCCTCATAACATAGTCTAGTAAAGTATTTGTCTAAGGTAAACATTATATGCTTAACCTCAAATATTTTTGAAAGTGGGGTTGTGAGGGTGGCCTAATGGTTAAGGTGTTTGCCTTACAAACACAAGGTGCAGGGTTTGAGTCTCACAAGAGATAATTGGCTAGGCTTAAAATGGCTCGCAAGAGCAGTTAGCTTAGTACTAATCTATGAACCTAAGTTGTCTGTTGTCTCAGATGACAGTTTGTCAGTCCATAGTGCTGACCTTGAGCTGGCTACAGTACTTGACACTATATTCCATGACAGAATCATATACTAGCAGCGGGCATATGTAAGCAAAACTGCAAAACATATGCATACAAAGGGTCTATGACAACGGATCGGATAGGTAAAATATTGAATGGCTGTAACACCAAAAATGCTGTTCATAGAAATCTGATTTCTGAGATCATGGTACAGTGAAAATTGGGAAATTTGCCCTTTCCTCACTGTAGTGTGATCTTAAAGTTGGTATATATATTTAGCGGGAGGTGTGGGTGGCGCAGCCCCCACAAAATGGATTTCTATGAATGGCATTTTCAGTGTTACAGCCGTTCGATATTTTACCTATTTGATCCATTATCATAGACCCGTGTACAAATGCTTATATGGGATGGGGGTTGGTAGAGCAAAGATAGCCAGTATCTAACAGTTTGTGGGAAGAGCTCTGCAGCAGAAATTATTAAATTGTAAGAAAGAGTTATTTATATATCAGGAGTTTCAACTCTGCCAACATCAATTCAATTATTTCTAAGGTTCTTCTACAAAATCGTGAAAGAACAAAAGAAATAAAGAAAGAAAAAAAAATATATATATTCCTGTCCAAACTTTTCCATATTATCTATAAAATGAGCTCCACAAAAATTATGCACATTAAAGTGTTACTGAAGAAAGACTTTCAGCAAATGTTAACCTAAATACAATAACTCTCAATGAAAACTGTCATCTTTCAAGACAAACTAGATAACTTGCAAAATAATAGTATTAAGCAAACAGAACTGCCAAAATCATTGATAAACAAAACTCTGAAAAGAAAGTCATTGAAACAGCAATAACAGATACTGAATGATGACTCAAGAAAAATGAAGTACAAGCAGAATTCTTGTTAAAAAAAATCATGGTTACCAAATTTTTATTTATTTTATTTATTTGTCATTTGTTAGCTGGGTTAGTCCAACTGAGCCAATGGCCTATTTTCAGTGGAGACCCAAGGAGAAAAGCTCCAGACAGTTATTACAGAGTTACAAAAAAGAAAAACATCTGACAATGAAGTTTTATGCAAACATTACAATAACGTGCTTTACATGAGAACATTAGAAATTTGCATAAGGCCTGGGAATAAACATTACAATAATGAGCATAACATGCAGAACAAAAGTTAGATTTTTTTAATCAACAAAAAGAGAAAAAGAAAGAAAGACAGAGAAATTAAAGAGACATTAAAGAGAGAGAGAGTGAATTAAATAGAAGAGCTTAAAAACTGAGAAAGGAGATATAATACAATGGATATAAAAGTGTGCACACCCCTGTTAAAATGCCAGGTTTTTGTGATATAAATAAATGAGACCACAATAAATCATTTCAAAACTTTTCCCACCTTTAATGTGACCTATATCCTGTACAATTCAATTGAAAAACAAACAAATCATTAGAGGAAAAATATAAAAAATAAAAAATGTACAATAAGCTGGTTGCATAAGTGTGCACACCCTTAAACTAATACTTTGTTAAAGCACCTTTTTATTTATTACAGCATTCAGTCTTTTTGGGTAGGAGTCTATCAGCATCAGCATGGCACATCATGGCATGGCAATATTTGCACACTCTTCCTTGCAAAAATGCTCCAAATCGGTCAGATTTCAAGGGCATCTCTTGTGCCCAGCCGTCTTCAGGTCACCCCACAGATTTTCTATTGGATTTAGGTCTGGGCTCTGGCTGGGCCATTGCAAATCTTTAATTTTCTTCTGGTGAAGCCATTCTTTTGTTGATTTGGATGTATGCTTGGGGTCATTGTTGTATTGAAAGGTGAAATTCATCTTCATCTTCAGCTTTCTAGCAGACGCCTGAAGGTTTTGGGCCAAAAGTGACTGGTATTTGGAACTCGACAAATGAAAAAAAATCCAAAAACTACTCAAAAATAAAACTTCAGGTTATGGAGAACAAACAAATTCCAGTCGAGAATCACTGCACAATTCTTTTATTAAGTAACCACTATAAAAATGTTAAAAAGGTATATCAAGGCAGTACATCAAGTGCTTTCATCGCTGCTAAATCAGAGGCTTTTTCAAGATAACCACACATAATGTAAACAATCTTAAATAAGCTGGCATCATGTCTCGCCCCAAAACAACAACCTATCAGAATAAAAAAAGTAATTATAATTAATACTTAATTAAATAAAAAGTTTTTTAATGCTAACAACAGCAAAGAAACGTCAAAAACATAAATGGCATAAAAATGCATAAGAATGCATAAAAACGCATAGAAAACAGATCTAACATTTTATAATGAGCAGACCACTGACAGTTTCACTTAAATGCATCATTGATTATATGTAAATATGTAATTCAATATGAATACATATTACAAGATTTTTTAAAACCGTATAACTACTTATCTAATAATCTAAAAACATATAAAAACATACAAAAAAAAAAAATATATATATATATATATATATATATATATATATATACACACACACACACACACACACACACACACACATATATATATATATATATATATATATATATATATATATATATATATATATATATATATATATATATTAAAACAGTATAATTTTACTTCTACCTTTCCGATGCTTTCAACTTTAATAACCACAAAAAAAAAAACATCATTCATATCAGGCCATTGGTTGGAGTTAGTGCTTAACTGCCAGAGGGCTTCTTGTTTTTGTAGTTGTAGGGGCCAAGTTCTACCCCTCAAATCCACCACCAAAGCTTCAATAATAATAAATCTAAAGGAGTGCCTCACAAACTTTTTACATTGCTTAGGTAAAGCGTTAGTGTCTTTCTTCAGTCAGATATCCCTTAAATGTTCATATATCCAAGATTTACATTTTCTCTCATTTTTTCCAGTGTAAAAACCTGGACAGACAATACAGAAAGCACAATTAACTACCTTTTCTGTTTGACATGAACATTTTCTATTTAGTTTTACCTTCTCTCCATTAATACTAAAATATGCTCCCTCCATTATATAAGTACAGTAATTGCAAGCCCCATATTTCTTCATCTATCCTGAAGCAGAATCTTTTAAACTGGTCTCCCAGATGTTTTTTAGACACTGACCCCTTCTATATACAGTACTGGGTATCAGAGCTACAATTTGTCTTATATCGTTACATCAAAGTATCCAAAAACAACAGGAGGACACAGGATAGGCTCCAGGTTATAAAACTTTAATCAGGTACAAGCACTTCCACATCTGCTTCTTCATGTGCATAAAAACAAACTGAAACCAGTCATACTTTTAAACATTGCTGAATGCATCACATGACAACAATTCATCTCATGACTACATTCCATTACTATAAAATATTAAAGATGTGTAGTAACCACAAAATAGCTAAAAGTTCAAAGAAAATCATAAAATGTATATATATATTTTTATATATACTTTGTGCAACATTATTAAAATACATATTCTTAAAAACAGCTACTTTACCTACGTAGAGGTCTGGCCATTAACTTTGGTCTCAGTGGTATTTGTTCATTGAGACCATGTCCCATATCAGCTCTGAATAAAACTATCCAAAAAAATATATATACATTTTAGGATTTTCTTTGAACTTTTACTTATTTTTTGGTTACTATACAGCTTTAATATTTTATAGTAATGGAATGTATATAGTCATGTGATGAATTGTTGTCATGTGATGCATTCAGCAATTTTAAAAGTATGACTGGTTTCAGTTTGTTTTTATGCACCTGAAGAAGCAAATGTGAAAGTGCTTCTGCCTGATTAAAGTTTTATAACCTGGAACCTATCCTGTGTCCTCCTGTTGTTTTTGGATACTTTGCTGAAGCTTTGCTGTGGACACAAGTACCTGCAAATGAGTGTTTTTTGTTGTTCTTGCTGGTTTTTATTATATCGTTACATGTCGATACAATCACCCACTTCTTGTACAGAATACTTGCAATTTATTTACTTGACTTATTATATGGTGTGATAAAGGCTGACTGAAAATTAACTTTCTTAGTCAGTAACCCTTCTTTACATAGAGCATTAGAAATGTTGGAATCATCTACCCTAAAATTACGGGTTCTTACTGTCAAACTTTCCTGTACTATTTCATCCTCATTGGGCATTGCATGAGAAAGGTTAAAATCTCCACCCCTGAGAGGTTCACTATGATTTCCAAAAATAATAGGCTTAAAATGGCTCCTTTCGCTTTTATTAATGACCTCAGGATTACATCATTCACCAAGGTTAATGGATAACCTCTCAATAAAAACATATTTTTTAACAATTCGCACTCTGCCAAAAATGCATCAAAAAGAGAAACCATACGTGCGGCTCTCACAAATTGACATTTTACCACTGCTTTTTTCTGCTTAAAAGGGTGGGAGCTATCAAAATGTAAGAAACTGTTAGAATGCATCTTTTTCCAATAAATCTCTGAAACAAAGCACTATAAAACAAAATCCTTAACTAATCTCACGTCCAAATATGAAATTTCTTTTTCTCTCACATTATGGGTGAAGTTCAAAAAAGGTGTTGTGTTATTAATATGACATAAAAACTCAGTTATGCTTTCCAAGGGACCATCCCAGAAGATAAAAATATCATCCAAAAATTGGATGTAGATTTTACAGTGGGTAAAAATGGGGAATCAAGTAAAAACTTCTTCTCCCATTTCAACATCACCATGTTAGCATATAAGCCACCACATGGTGAACCCATTACTAACCCCTCAGTTTGCAGAAAATATTCTTTATCAAAAAGGATAAAGTTATTTCTCAACACAATCTCAAACAAGTGCTCATACAAATTAACATTAGTATGAGGTACACCCTTTTCAATCAAGAACTCGCACACCCATTCCAATCCTATGTCATGAGGAATCACAGTGTATAGGTCTTTCGCATCTATTGTAATGAAGATCCCAGTCTCAGAGAATTCCAAGTTGTTAATTCTATTTAAAAAATCCCAAGAGTCTTTGCACAAATTATTCTCAGATGAAATAAAAGACTTCAATTTAATATCAAGAAACTTAACCAGAGAATAGGTTATAGAACCTCTGGCATCAACTATAAAACAAAATCCTTAACTAATTTCACATCCAAATATGACATTTCTTTTTCGCTCCTTTACCATAAAGATTTTTATGCATTTTGGGTAAACCAAAAATTGATGGAATCTTAGCATAAGGGACAGCCAAATACTTCCTTCAATAAACAGATTGTTTAAATTATTCCAAATCCTTTTCCAAGCCCCATTCAATTCATTTAGTGATACCTGTCTATAAGATGCACTATCCAACACCTTTTTCATTCTTAAATTATAATTACTCATATTCATCACTACAACTCCACCCCTTTTATCTGGTTTAATAATTCTAATTTCTTTATTTGATTTCAACTTAGTTAATGTCTCCAATTCATCCTTACTTAAATTAGAGACAGTCCTATCCTTCAACAAATTCCTAATATCAATTTCACACAATTTCTCAAATATTTGAAGGGCAGGGTAGAGTGGGGGTTATAGGTACTAGAAATATGTAATGGATTACTTACATATTCAACAGAATGGAATAATACATTCAAATTTAATTTTCTAACATAACATTTCAAATCAAAGTGTTAGCTGCATTACAGTCCTTCTCAGATACAAAAGACAAGCCTTTGGCTAAATAAATCACAGTCAAATACATCCACCTGAAATGAGGAAAAATTGAACACATTAAAGTCTCCTTTAGAGTTTTTATGAATGACCATTGAATTATTGGTGGTGTCTCTCCAGAATCATCTCTGACTCTGGTAGCTTCCTCTCCGATTCCCTCTCTGGTAAGGTGCATAACCACCCTGGCCCCTGTTCCTGGGATGAACTTCTTGTGGAGGGTTCTCCCTGCTGTACCTCTCCCTCAACCATTCAGATCTCCTCAAGGTATTCTTCTTCCTCCTCTAAAAAATGTTCTTCACTAATGTCCCCATTGATTACATTACCATTATGACCACTATCCCAACTCTGAGATTTCCATAGTTCAGGGTATGCGATATTGTTATTAAATCATGCTCTGTACCTTTAAATTTTTTCAACTTCCTGTTTTTTATATTATTAATTTGTTGTTCAATACTTTTAAAAATATGATTATACTCAAACAGATTACTTTCATGCAACACATCTTCCCTAATTTTCCTATCAAGTTCTGTAGCTTCCCTAATTAAGTTAGATAAATGGCTTTCATTACGTTTGACCAATATCTCCATATATTCAAAGCCATGTTGATCAAACATAGAAAGAAGTTCCTTGTGCAGGGGTGAATTTATTATTAAACCTGTAGGAAAACACCATACACGTAAAGCCTTAGGGACAAAGTTAAGATTTAAGCATTCTCTGAAGTAAACATTATCAAGCTGCAGCTTTTTAATTTTTAAAAGTAAATAATCAAGTCTTTGTAAATTGTCCATATAATTATCAGTACTCACAGTTCTTTCCATTAACAAGCTCAGATTATGTTGTAACAAAGCATTCATGATGAAGGATTCATTACTTGTGGTTGTCTGCCCATTTCTAAAACTAGGCCTTTCCATTGTTGAAGATTAATTCAGTCCAATAAAACCAATAGGTCCATTACTATCACATTGAGAACGCATATTTTAGTTCCTTGGCATTCCTGACTTGAATTCAACTCCACATTACCCAGGAGCTGTTGTACAGAGCTTCCTCCATTATCTCTAGAGGTGTACACTTCCTAGTTGCCAAAACCACCACTCCTTGATGATGAATTCATCTGGGCTTGTTCAATCCGATCTAACCTCTGTGACATCTGCTCCAGCAGATTGGTGAGATTCTCAATAGACTGGACATAATGCCAGATTATTTACGATTGTTTAAGTTATGTGTGGTTATCTTGAAAAAGTCTTTGATTTAGCAGAGACAAAAGCGCTTGATGTACTGCGTTGATATACCTTTTTAAAATTTTTATAGTGGTTACTTAATAAAAGAATTGTGCAGTGATTCTTGACTGGAATTCATTTATTCTCCATAACCTGAAGTTTTATTTTTGAGTAGTATTTGGAACTGTTCATAATTCACTCCACCTTGACTAAAGCCCCAGTTCCAGCTGAAGAAAAGCAACCCCAAAACATGATACTGCCACCACCATGCTTCACCGTGGGGATGGTGTTCTTTTAGTGATGCAAAGTGTTGTTTTTGCGACAAGCGTACCTTTTGGAATTATGGCCAGAAAGTTCAACCTTGATCTCATCAGACCATAGCACATTTTCCCACATGCTTTTTGGAGACTTGATGTGTTGTTTTGCAAATTTTAGCCGAGCCTGGATGTTTTTCTTTGTAAGAAAAGGCTTCTGTCTTGCAACCCTACCCCATAGACCAGACATTTGGAGAATAAGGGAGATTGTTGTCATGTAGTACACAACCAGTACTTGCCAGAAATTCCTGCATCTCCTTTGGTGTTTCTGTAGGGCTATTGGCAGCCTCCATGACCAGTTTTCATCTGGGCTTTTCATCAGTTTTGGAGGTGCATCCAGTTCTTTACAATGTCACTGTTGTCCCATATTTTCTCTGCTTTTTGATGACTGTCTTCACTGTTTTCCATGGTATATCCAATTCTGTGAACATTTATTGTACCCTTCTCCTGACTGATACCTTTCAACAATGAGATCCCCTTGATGCTTTGTAAGCTCTCTGTGAACCATGGCTTTTGTTGAAGCAGGCAACAGAATAAATGTCAGGGAAATCCTACTAGGACAGCTGAACTTTATTTGGGGTTAATCAAAGACTCTTTAATTGATGGCAGGTGTGTACCCAAGAAGATTGAATGCAATAATTAAAGTGAAAAGTGCTTCAACAAAGTATTAGTTTAAGGGTGTGCACACTTATGAAACCGGCGTATTGTACGTTTTTTTTTATTTTTTATATTTTTCCCCTAACGAATTTGTTTGTTTTTCAATTGAATTGTACAGGTTATAGGTCACATTAAAGGTGGGAAAAGTTTTGAAATTATTTATTGTTGTCTCATTTTTTATATCACAAAAACCTGGCATTTTAATAGGGGTGTGTACTCTTTTCATATCCACTGTATATGACTTTTTGGCCTCTTTGAGAAGAGTGAAAGTAAGGATATGGTTACTTTTTTTTCTTGGATTAGTAAATGTGTAAAACTCTAGGAAGTGGTTTCATTCTGTAGAGTGAGAGCCAACAGAGCTATTGGAAAGTCAGATTCAACAAATTCTGAGATACCTCCTAGATGTACTGTAGCTTTAATTCTTATCTTATCTGATCAAAGAACAAGTTTTAAATCAGCCTGATCAAAATCAGCTTTAAAGTTTGATCAAAACATTACATTTCATTTGAAAATGGCTATGCTTCCAAAATACTGAAACACATTAAAATAATTTTCACTATTTAATCTGCTAATACAAACAAAATAAAAGACAAGTTATTATATCAGGCAAGACTTAAAATAATTGTTCATTCTAGTCCCTGACTATTTATTCATTTTTTTAGGAGTGAGTTCTTTTGTGAGATTCAAAACCCTATGACAGTCCCCTGATTATATATACTGGACAACTACATCATTAAAAAAGATTTTCTTAAAAAATCTACCTGGATTGAAGTCACTACTAAGAAATGAAAAGTAACACAATCTACAATTGCACCTTCCAAAAATAAGAAAAATACATGCTGCACTGTAAAGCAATCATCTGTCTCCTTTAATAATCTCATTTATGAAAGGTTTCAACTATTGGCTGTGTCATTGTGAATGTAAATTAATCTGTATGACATTTATAATTTAGTATTACTATGTTAACTAAGCTAACAGAGAGTATGATAAAATGTGAAAAAAACAGACACACTAGTTATTCAGCAATTATTACATGTTCTTTTTTATAACATCCTGTTTTTTGAAAATTGCAAGTAGTTATAACATACAACCATGTTCATGATTATAATAAAAATATATTCTACTATTATAGTATATTAATCTATATTCATGTTAATAACTAAATACCAACATGTTTTCCCATTCTGAAATATTGGATACAGTCATCAGACTGCTTCATGAATAGGACTCATAGGGACCATAGGCAGTCCAGAGATACTGAACATTGTGACCATTATGCCTCACTACATCCTAAATGATCTTTCACCTCTCTTTTTGGAGTAAATTATATTAGTCATGACCTGAGTGAAATTATGAATACCCACCCAACTATCTAGGTCAAATTTGAATAGACATAAGATAACACGTTTTTTTTGTTGTTGTTGTTGTTGTTAACATGGGTACTCCATAACTGAGATGTGGGAGATGCAAAATATAAAATCTTCTTTTCTCTTTGTTTCATTAATCTGCTGAGACAAGTTTGAATCAATGAATCTGAAATTTCAGGAATATCTGACCCATAAAGATACACAAGTTTTTGGGCTTCTGGTCCACTAATTAATTGGAGGGTCCAGACAAAAATCCTCTCTGATGAACATTTAAGACACAGAGGAAAATGTCAGTGTTTCTAATTCTTCTGGTGGTTGAAGGATTCTGAGCATTTGTTTCTTCCTCTTAAGAACTGCTGCATGTTCAACACATTAGGCGAGATATAGTTGTGTTGGAAGGGTGCTGTTTTCCATAGTTGGTTTAACCAATAATGAATGTAGGATAGCAACTTTCAATCTGATTGTTATTCCCTTGGCAATCAGCTACCCTAAGTAGAAAGATTCTTGATAACTGTTTCTATATATCAGTTCAGGTAGAGGGTAATATTGGATCGGGCTCCGAGATGTTTAACTGCATCTACCATTTGAACTGGGGTATTATCAATGCTATCTGTTCCGCCCATCCTTCATAAGGAAGCACAGATTTTTTTTTTTAAATAAGTGGCTGAATATGTTTTTTTTTTTTCCTCATTCAAATTATTTTGCCTACAGCTGTATCATCTGCAGCACTAAAGCCTAAATTGATGAATGGAATACAAAATGAAACATTCTCAGCATTTCTGAAATGTGTTATTTAATACCATTCATACAACTACATGTTTCATTTTATTTTGACTTTTTAATTTGAATATTTTACCTCAAAGAGTTTAATGTTAATATTTCTCATGAAATGAGAGCTATGTGTTAAGTTGATAAATATAGAATCATTATTGTCTATTACCTACTTTTTTGTACATTATCTATGTCTGGTATTTTATAGAACTGCAGTGATGATTTCTCAATACTACTGAAAGACATTAGTCCCAAACCTGAACAGATAAAATCAGCCCTTTTTGAAAGATGTACTTAATACAATAAATTACTTACAATGATGTTTTTCTTCTTGGTGTAGTATTAATATAAAAAGTATGAGAAATCATAACTATGCAAAGTATGTTTTTAAATGTGTTAGCAATATTCACTGCAAAGTCTCTACAATGAGTTCTAAAAGTACTAAATTTTCATTTTCTACTCTATGTTTCTTGACAGCTTGGATTAAATAGATCTAGAGTGTAGGTAGATCAGTTTACTGATCAAACTAGGATGTTTTTCCAGTATTTTACTTTATATATAATTACAATAATAGAAATAGGTATGTAATTTTATAAAATATTACACATAACATACAATAGACAATAACTGTTTTCAGAATCTTAGAATTTGATTATTGAGTCTTAAAAGTGAATTCAATAGATTAGGAGAGGAGGCTAAAAGCAATTACAGCACATTTAGGTACAGAATATTAACTCTTGAAAATGTGGCTTACAAAATGGACTTAAAATTGTATTTTTAAACTTTAACAAATTCAATTGCAATCAGAAGAAAGGGACATTTAAAAAATATGTATATGTTAATAAACTAGAAATACCTTTCTTACAATAAACACATATAATTAATTCAGAACAAGAAAAAATACTTATGTTCATATGAAATCTTAAGCCTCTCTTCATGGAAAACTAAGGGTAGATGGGTGGATCTATTGTGGAAAAATGTATTGAAATTTCAATGATCTCATTCAGATGTAATGACAAAGAAGGATGTTTACAATGGAAATAATTTAATATAGTAATATAATTCTAACATTGCCAAATATTAACGGGATTCCAGCTATGGGAGCAGGTAAAGGGAGAAAACCTTTAGATATTACATCTAAATAATATGAAAGGAAGTGTAATGCTAAGAAGTTACTTTCATTGTGTTTTGATAAAGCAGAACCCAGTTCTGAAAAAGAAACAAAAATTTCAACAATTGCAAATCTATTAAAAACTAAGAGATGTACTGAGAACCTGAAGGAACATTCAGTATATAGTGACTTTTTAATTTACTCACATTATTCTTGCTTTGGGGATATGACTTGATAATCTATTTCAAATTAGATGATATTGTATGGTCAATGTTTTAAAATTTAACCTAGACCAATTTGAGCCACACATCTCTTAGCATCATATTAACCTTTATTAGTAACAGATTCTTATGATAAACAAAATCTAAGCCTAAATAAGTGGAATAAAATAAAATAATTTCAAAATTGGTTAAATAATGAATTCAATGTTTTTCCTCAAAACAAACCAAAGAACAGATATTCATTTTTGCTGTATGGGATTCTTTAGAAGACAACTTTAACTGTGAAAATGTGGGCTTAGAGGAGAGATAAAATTATAGAATGGAACAGGAGATATTTGTAGTCCAAGATAGTTTACATTCAGCAAAATCCATATTACAGAAGGGGAAAGAAGAATACTTTTCCCAAGGCTACACCATGTACCAAAAGCTATTTTAATCACAGTTAGCTCTATCAAGGGAAAAATTGAAATTTACATCTTGCTTAGCTACACCTAGAAGTATGCATAATCTGGAAAATATTCTCTCAAGGAGAAAATTCATACTAGAAATTAAAAATTGAGAGGAGTAATAAAATTACAACTGAAATAGGAATATTTTTTACTGAATTGAAGGATTTTTATACAAACAATAAAAAATTCCTACCATCTGTGCAAATAATTCAAACTTGTATTCTTTTTAGAGAATCATGCAAACAAAGGTTTAATCTAGTAGCTATGAACTTTATTAATTATAAAGGTCGATTATAAAGGTTATTTAGATAATAAATTCCATAATTTTATCTTTTAGAAGAAACACAAATTACAAAATAAACTGGACTAATAAAAATCTTACTTTGAAATTAATATAGAATACCTCATGTGTACAGATCTAGAGATTATACACATAGGGCCTTTTTTATACCTGGAGAAATTTGGAACAGAAATTAGCAACAAATTCTAGAACAACATATTGGAGATATAAAAATGATATGAATGCAAACTGGAAACATTTGAACATTTTCATGCTAATTTATTTTGTGAAAATATAAACAAATGTATACAAGCCTTATGGAATAACAATATTTTGATTAATAAAGAACTAATTTTATTAGGTGCTTCAATTATGAGAGGATTGATAACAGATCATATTTTTTTCTGACTCATTTTGGAAATTGGAAGAATTTGAAACAGAACAAAAACTTAATTAAAAAAAATAATTCATCATCTTCTTCTTCTATCTATAATAACTAAGAAAATTGAAGTTGAGAAAACAGAAAAAATAAAACAAAAAGAAAATAGCTATTAATTAAAGATGCAATGTATTGCAACTGATAGTGCAAGTGAATTCCAAAGGCCCCATTCATCTGTGCCAGTTAATGAAAACAAATCATTTATATTTTCTTTAATTTATGCAGTTGGATTCCGAAAAATTGTAATTTTGTTGTTTCTTATCTTTGATTGTATTTTATATGTAAGTTTTGTATATAGTGTACATAGCTACATGTTGATATTAAGATGGTTTTCGTTTGCATGCAATTAAAATGCTAATACAATTTGCAAGACTAAAGTTTCTACTGATTGCTAAATTTAATTGCAATGCTTACAAATAACCAAAAAAGTATTAAAAAAATACAAATGCTTATATATATATGTTTTATTTTGCATATCTGACAGGTAATTTAACTACAATTCTTCAGTACATTTGTTTTTTTGTGTATTTTATGTGTGATTAAACTGCAAATGCTATTGTATTGATGTGTGGATTATTAGTATTATATAACTTTCTCATTTGGGACTACAAACTTGGACTGCTCTGATGTTATGTGAGCTTTGTGTATCTTGATTTTCTTCTTTTTGGCTGCATGTTCTCACACTGGATTGTTTTTGTTTCCTGACAACACTTAAAAGCTGAGAAAATAGTAAAATATCTTGAGATCCTTATAGATGGTGACCTGTGCTACCCACATGGCCACTATTGTCCCCAAAGCATACATTGTAAACCATTCCATTCTCCATATGGCTGATAATCACACCAGAAAAGTAGTCCCCCTTCCCCTCATTAGATATTCCTCTTATCGGGCCAGTTCTAGAACACTATACCCTGTTGTGCAACCTGCCAAAATACTAACTGATGTGATAGAATAAGCGGGTTATTTTCTCCTTCTATTGATGCCCATCACATATTGGTAGCAGTGGTGGACATCCCAATATTCACTATGACAATTCTATTGCTGGCAGGGTCAACACCCACTCTACAAGGCCCTTGGCTTCTTCTATGGGTTTTTGAAAATGGTTGGATTCTAGAAATATTCTAGAAGCTGCTACTTGGTCCTCTGTGCATACCTTTACAAAGCACTATAAGCTGGACAACTTTACTAGGTCTATATCATGCTTTGCTAGGACCATTCTCCAGAGGCTTCTGGACCTTTCTCCTTCCACCTTTCAAATATAATTAGCTATAGTAATCTACTCATATAGTTAAGGCTACTGCAGAAGTGATCAATATGAAGAACATAATACAGTTGTGTAAGATGAACTAACCATAACAGTAGATGTTCAAATGATCATTACTTCAGTCACTGCTCCCTCCCTCCACCTCTTTTTTTATGTGTTTTTTATGCCAAGTGTTGACATTTATTTTTTACCTTGTCCTTTCAGATTTCAGCCTCCCTCTCTCTAGTGGCAGAAAAGCTCTGAAGGGGGTTGCACCCAAACTTGTCTTTTAGTCAGCTCAGCTTGAGCTGCTTGACAGTTTGGGAGCATGGATGGTGCCCATATCTTTGGAAGCTGGCTGGCTGTTATATTCTGGGCTTAAAGTAAACTGTGAGAATGAATTCGAAATTATAACTTGTTTGCTTTGTCAGGAGACCTGGTGTGAAGGGTTTACTTTGATTTTATTTTATTTTTTGGTTCTGTCAGAAGCATGCACATTTAGGTTAGTGAAGAATGCGTTGTTTAGTAGAGAGATGGCATCATCTAGTTGAAGGGTTATTTATTTATTTATTGTTTTTTGTTTTATGTCTATCATGATCTAGTTCTTTTATATTTTATGTCTAGCATGATCTAGGTGGGTGTATATTACGTTATCGAACTTTTAAAAGTTTGAATGTCATATGGTTGACACCATATGACCAAACTTTTAAAAGTTAAAATGTGTGAACGGAGATCTCCATACAGTGTGGAATGGGAAGATTTCCCTTTCCTGCACTGTAGTGCGATCTCGGAGTTGGTATATATAAAGAGCGGGGGCTGTGGGGGGTGCAGGGGAGCCCTTCGTAAAACGGTCAAGTAGGTTTTTTCTATTTATTTTTTTTTTAGCTTTTTGAACTTTTAAAAGTTCAGTCATATGGCTTCGACCATATGATGTTCAAACTTTTAAAATTTTGATAGCATAATATACACCCGATCTGGGCCTAAAGAAGGTATCCAGCTTATAGTGCCTTGTAAAGAATTTGAGTGGACTTCAGGCGAAAGTTGAGACTCATGTGGCTTGCTGTGGTACCTTTTACCTTTGAAACATGTTTTGCACATTTCTCTTTTGAGAAAAAGGAAAAATGCAATGTTCTGAACATTTGTTTATGGTAGGCATGATCGGACTCTAAATTTTCATTGGCTGCATGTTCTTTTCTGATGTCTTTATTTTCTAAAAACTCTGTATGGCTTTGCTCTTATTTGAGTAAAGCTGTACTACTCTGTGCTACATCAATATGCACCTGCTTCTGTAACAGCACTTTCAGATTAACCGAAATGCAGTTTTCAGCCTTGCAATACCTTACAGGGCATCATTGTTTGTACTCTGTGTTTCTTGCTTCTTGCTGTGCTACGTACAAGCTAATAATTTGCTGCACTCATAGATGTATACTTTGTGCTATCAACATAACTTAAAAAAAGTTACACTGTGCTGCCAAGTATTTTGTGACAGTCATGCATGAAACATGAGACATGTCTATCAATATCATATAGTACTTGCTTTTTTTTTTTTTAACACTTAGCTACTATGTTTTTCCAGGTTCATGTGTCTGTAACCTGTGTTGTGTCTGCTATATAATAATTGCTAACTTTCCTGGCACCTATAGATACAAATAGTGTCATTTTTTCTTGCAATATAATACCAAAACAATTATTGATTGTAAATTTCTGTTTTGAATGTGCACTACTTTCACATTATACTAAACTATCATTGCTTTATCTCATGACTGTCAGGAAAGCACTTAAGCTATTATTACTGTACAGTAGCTAACATGTGACTCAGAATCTACAACATTTATCCCCATTAAGCATACTATCCAAAACCTACAGCATCTACCCCCCCATTTGAATTCCAGATACCATGGGACCACAGTTTGCCTGTATACTTTCTATTACCATTCTATTAGGATTATGCACACAAAAGCAGTGCAGGAGTTTCATCTTGCTTATGGACCTTTTGGACACCCCCTTATTGTTGTCATACACAGAATCACCTTGGAAGAGTTGTAGATACATATTCATGGCTCAGGTTTTTATTGCTCATTGTATACCTACACTACTGCATCACATTCATAACATCAAATGTGCACATGCTGAAGTACTAAAAATCCATTCCAAAGCTGCATAGACCTCCTAGATAATGTGCTAATGTGGCAAGATAGACATCAGGAGCAAAGTTACATCCTACCCACAAAACACACTACTTTGCTAGCACAAGCTTGGGCATCAAAGTGATATGCAGAAACCCTTAAAGCTGGTGGTGCATGCTGCAACACATGAAAATGCACTTTTTATAGGTGACTCAAAAACTTGACATGCTGATGTACCACTCACAAGGCTGATCAAGGATAAAGTGATGATCAACTTTCTATCAAAGACCAAAATTTAGGAAGCCACCAACATGACTGATCCCCTAATTCACTCCAAATATACTTACAACTTGTTGCATGACTTTCAATGCTCCAGTTTGGATTATATGACAAGAGGCATGGGTATGCTGTCTGTTTATGTCTTTGAAGCTGGTAAGCAATTAGTCTTGTTTAAATTCCTTCCATCACCATGAAGGATGCCAAAAATACCATAATGGAAAAAAATAAATAATCAGTTAGAACAATTAATTCAGTAACTGATGTCATTTCAGGAGAGTCAAATGGTCTTATAAGCTTTGCTAGGGATTTCAAGAGCCTCTCTTCCTGTGACTTCTGCATATAAATTAGGATCCTTTCTACACCATAGTGCATTTGCAGGCCTACTCAGTCTCCTCCACCTACCACTCTATCAGATTAAATCTGTGTTTATATACATATGACACTACTGAAAGCTAGAAGACTAAACAAAAAATTGCACACTTGCATGACCTTCCTAACACTTGAAAACATTGACATCTGGATAACTACAGAAATGAGGCTGAAGTGAAGTGACATCACACCTTCTTGTTTAGACCATCTACTGAGGGTGCCTTTGTCACTTGAGTGTGTATTTGTTTTTATTCAAAACTCATTGTCTTGTATCTAATTGCATTGCAGCAAATCCTTAACTAAAAATGATAATAATACAAAAAAAACCCCACTAACATGGTAGTCTGTAAAGACAAAATAACTAAACTGCATTTCTAGCTGTCTTTAAAGAGTTTTTATTCCTTCTTTCTAGATGTTGATTAGATTTAAACAGAGATTTGCTGACCTAGAACTCTGCCATATATTTGTAAGTTTAAGCAAGTCCAACTTCCATACCATGGCCAATAACAAATATCATTTCAGGAAGGCTACAACCACTGAAACCTTCCTCAACAAATGAGAATGCATAACTATTGAACTTAGTTCAATCATCCTGGATTACTTCAACTATCTATTCATAAACAGGCTAACATATACCACAAATGAAGATACACAGTGGTTCCTGGATATCACCAATGGCAACTTTCTTAACCAATTAGTACCATTTCCTAAAATGGTTTCAAACCTGCTAGATCTAGTTCTTACAAATGTGACACTATCAAGTACCACCTCTGTAGCTGGATCTAACCACTGTGAATTACTACTCTCCATAACATCCGAGCCAAAACATCTTCAAAACACACTGTCTTTAGGGGCTTCTCAATGGAAATGTCCTTGCCTAGTCACTATCTGCCTATTCAGATTTAAAGGTTCTTCATCCCATGAGGACCCCATAGATAACTCAGCCACATATACCTTTTTTCTTCCCACCTAAACATCTGAATTGAAGCTTTTGTCTTCATTCATTACAGAAACAATGTTAAGCTTAGAAACAAACCACTTTGGTGGACTCCCTGTATCAACAAATCACCTAACGACACAAAATCTCAAGGATGCACCATGTAGCTTCCAACCAAATATCCAACTGGTGTAAAAACCAAACAATTGTAAAATCAACAAGTTCTTTATTTGTGTGAACAATGGTAAGCGCTTTCACGTCTAGAAGATGCTTCTTCAGACCTCTATGTTACAACATTTTACTTACTCCTTAAATATAAAGACAATTATCACATTCATTTAATTAATTAAACCATTTCTAATTTAAAGTGCAAGTGCATAAATCTCAGAAACTTGATAAATAGAAATCTTATGTATATAAATATATAAACATCACTTAGATTTATTCGGAATAAATAGTATATCAAAGTGCTAGCACGTGTTAGTTAAAATAAAAGTCAAACACTAATATATAAAATACATTAGATTTAAAAAAACAATATTGAGAACAATAAAAAGTACTTGTTTGAACTGTTTTTTTCCCGATTGAGACATGGCAGCTGAACCCATTACCACAATAGACTTTGATGTATCAAAGCCTGAAAAGGTATTTCATTTAAACAACTTGTTGGAAATAGCACTGAATCCGTTGTTGAAATTAACAGCCAAAGATCTATCTAATAGTAATTCTACTAATGTAAATCAGAAGCACAATATGAATGTTATTGTGCTTACAAGACGGCTAGAGAACATGTTATACAAATTGAAAAGTGTGCAGTGGCAACGACTGCACATGGAAGCTTGTTTGAGTTTCTGACTTGTGCCTAGGGGTTTACGGATTCTAACAATGCCGACATACGGTACAACGTACCCGGAGCTACTAGCTAAGTGGCAAAAACTAAACCTAGACACAAGTTTTTCTTACATGAAGCTATTAATTGAACACTTTATCAAATCGGAAGATACCCTAACAGTAGAAATCAAGAAAATAGAATCTGAAGTGGCCAGTTTGCTGAATGACAATGAACTTGACATTTTATACAATGATTTAAAATCCACACTATTCTCAATAGACAATAAGTCCCTTTTAGACAAGAAAAAGAAATTAGAAAGGGACTTTGTCGATTTTCACAAAGGCCAAGTATTTTCTTGGCTGAGAGAGAATTTGCCTGCACAAACTATTCATTCTATTGGTCGCACGGAGCAGACATCTGCTACGCATACACCCAAGGAGCCGTCAATCACTAGAAGTGAGGCTCCATCAGTGATCTCATCACTAGAAGCCAGTATTACTACGGAGCCGTTGAATATCAGCAACACCAATGCTAACAGCGCGAATAGCATGGGATCTATGATTACCAATAAAAGGCAAATAACAACAGCAGCTATAGTGCATGTTAATGGTGAGGGAAATGTCTTCAAAAGAAATGAAGTTTTAGATGTGGAACACTCCATTGATCCTGGCGTACGCAGGAAGACGCCTGGCAATGGCTCGGCAGTTATTCTTTCATCAAATGAAAGTGAGGTCTTCGTTGAAGCTGATGGTTTTCCATCTTTTCCTCTCCCTATTCAATCACAGGAAAGGAAGAAATGGTCTCCGCAAAACAAAGTAAGGAAGAGAAAATATACGGAAGAAACATACGAAAGGCAGAAGAAAGCCTTGAGGTCAATAATCAAGATTTAGTGGTAAATATTTCTAATTATGAACTAAATGAATCAGAAATTTCAATACTGAACAGAGGCTTGAGTTTTATACCCTCTGGTACCGTTGATGTTACCAACTTCATTATTGACATAAAAATGTTTACCAGAAATATTGCCTTAAAGATGATGTATTTTAATGAAAATTTAGATACTGAAAATATAGAAAACATTAATGTTTTTAAAAAAACGTCTGTTTTTATGCCACCGTTGCATCCGCTCCTAGATGTATTTGAGCGAGCTTGTGAAACTGATTTAATGAATTTATATGGCAACGAAGATGTAAAGACTGAGTTTTTTAACATGTCAAGTATAGAAAGGAAAGCCCTTTCAAATTTGCAAAAAAATGAGAAAATTGTCATTAGGCAGGCAGACAAAGGGGGAGCAGTGGTCGTAATGGATAGGGCTATGTATTTGACGAAAATAGCTGACATGTTATTAGATGAAGCTACTTATAAACCTTTGGGTAGGTATTCTTTGAATAACTTAATAAAGAGATTTCATAGTCATCTCTATGATTTACTATTGAGTAATGTGATAGATGAAAATCTGTATAAATACTTTTTAATAGAAGATCCATTGATACCTACGTTTAGGGGTCTCCCAAAAATTCATAAAAAGTTGTTTGACCCCCCCTTAGACCCATCATATCCAGCAAAGGCTGGTTGACAGAGTCGATATCGATATACTTGGATAAACAATTTAAACCATTTGTTAATGAAGCAGGTCATATTTTAAAAGATACTCAACAATTCTTGGAGAATTTAGCCCAATCCAATAATTGGATGCCTATTGGCAGGGATGACATCTTCGTAACCTTAGATGTCAAATCTTTGTTTACTTGTATACCGAACACCATAGGTATAGAATATGTGAGACTTTACTTATTAGAAAAGGGATTAACCAACAACAAGGTGATACAATTGATGTTATTGTTAGAAATGGTATTAGAAAATAATGTATTATTACATGAAAACAGTTATTTTTTGCAGATGAAGGGAGTTGCCATGGGCACTCCCTGTGCAAACTCCTACGCCAATTTGGTATTGGCTTATTGGGAGGATACTTATGTTTTTAACAATGTATTACATGCTGAATGTATCAAATACTATGGTCGTTTTGTCGACGATGTGTTTTTTGTGTGGGGGGGTAATGAGAAAGATCTATATGATTTTGTGAAATACCTTAATGGCACTACAGATTTTTTGGCTTTTGAAAATTCACACTCTAAGACTGATATTGAGTTCCTTGATGTGAAGCTCACTAAAGGGCCAGATGGAATAGATACAGAAATGTTTAGGAAGCCGAGTTGGAGAAACAATTTGCTACATCGAAATAGCATGCATCCTAAACATATATATTCCAACATTGTGAAGAACCAGGTACTTAGAACATCTAAACTTACCACACAAGATATGGTTTTTAAAGAACAGGAAGCCGATTTGGTTAGTAAGTTTACCTCTAGAGGATATAAGGAGAAAGAGGTAAAAGAAACAATCACATCATGTAGTAGTCTAAGAACACACAAAGGTAAGCCGTTTTTTCACAGGCAATCATGTGACAATGGGGATACTGCAAATACTCAAAGAAAGAAAAATAGATTAATTATCCCATATACAAATAGAAATGGACAAGTGAAGCAAATTATAGAAAATAACTGGAAACTATTATTGATGGATGATAGGATTAGAATGTTAATAGATGACAAGCCTAGTATAACTTATAAAAATATGAAGTCTTTAAAAAGATTATTGTGCTATGAAAAAACTGGGAATAAGTCACTGCAATCACAAAGGAAAGGGACCTTCCCTTGCCGTACATGTAATCAATGTAAATATATAACAGATAAGGAAAGTTTTATACATCCTCATACAGGTCAGGTTTATACCTTTAAAGGATATGCGGATTGTAGAACAAAAGATCTAGTTTATTTGGCACAGTGTGAAATATGTGATAAGTTCTACATAGGAAAGACAAATAGAACTCTTCGTGAACGGATAAGGGAACACATATATGCAGTAAATAAGGAAAATGACACTAATGCTTTGGCATCTCATATTATGGAGTATGGATCCAATCACAGTTTCAAGTTTAGAGCGCTTGAAACAGTGAGAAGAACAAATAGACTAGGTAATGTAAAAAACCATACAGAGGAAATAGAGAATAGATGGATCCTTAGGCTACAGGCACATAAGTTTGGGCTTAATGAAAAAATCACTTTAAAGCCGCATTTAATATCTAGGCCTTTGAAACATTGATATTGGCATTTAGTGTTTTTTATGTGCTTATTTACGTTACAATGCTTTAATGTTATTTCATCAATTTTTTATATAGAAAATAGTCAAATTCCAACAATTAATTTCCTCAAGAATTAATTGTTATGGTTATACAAAGCTTCATTGACATTTTAAGCACTTTTTATTGTTCTCAATATTGTTTTTTTAAATCTAATGTATTTTATATATTAGTGTTTGACTTTTATTTTAACTAATACGTGCTAGCACTTTGATATACTATTTATTCCGAATAAATCTAAGTGATGTTTATATATTTATATACATAAGATTTCTATTTATCAAGTTTCTGAGATTTATGCACTTGCACTTTAAATTAGAAATGGTTTAATTAATTAAATGAATGTGATAATTGTCTTTATATTTAAGGAGTAAGTAAAATGTTGTAACATAGAGGTCTGAAGAAGCGTCTTCTAGACGTGAAAGCGCTTACCATTGTTCACACAAATAAAGAACTTGTTGATTTTACAATCATTTGGTTTTTACACCAGTTGGATATTTGGTTGGAAGCTACATGGTGCATCCTTGAGATTTTTTGTCGTTTGATTTGCTCTCTATTTTCAAGGTGCTTTACTTGAGAGGATTATTCACAACGCTACTTGTTTGAACAAATCACCTAACCCAAAAAAATTAAAGCCAAAAGCAACAGCAAGAAAGAGGGTAAATAAAGAACTAAGGCAAAAGACCAAGACCTGCAAAGCTACACATGCATTAAATATTGCTACTGCATCCAAACACAAGTATAAAGCCTTTTTAACTGTGACAGGAACCTCAGAAACAACACTCAGCACTGCTCTGATCTTATATACAATGGCACCATTGTTTTCGTGCTGAGGAAACCATATCTGTTTGGCACTCACTAGTTCTAAATGCCTTCTCCAAAATGAAGGAAAGTAGCTCTGTTAGTCAGCAAACAAATTACATTGTTTTCTTTTTAGTATGAAACACAAACCTAGGGCCAATGTGTCTTAGGTGTGGTGAATAGCTATTGTACCCTCCCATGAAGAGTAGCCCTGCCCTATAACTGAACATATAATTATGGAACTCATAATTAAGGATATTGGTAACTTAAAAGCCCTCAATCTAAACTAAGCTGGCTTTGTAAAAGGTAGATCCTTAGTAGTTAACTATATAGATTTCTTTGAGAAGGTCACAGAGGTATTGGACAATGGCATGTTTATGCGTACCATCTGCCTGCTTACCTGGATATGGTCAAAGTCTTTGATACTGTTCCACATAATTATAGAAAATCTGAAATAGTTCATTATGAACCTATTCATAACTCATTGAATATGCAAGTGTCTTACTAGATGAATACACTCAATCAAGTCTGGTGGCATACTTTCTTCTAAAAAGGACATCACCTTGGCACTCCCATATTCTTGGTTTAGGGACCATTACACTTTAGTATTTACAATACTGATATCAAAGCTGGCATCAAGCTCCAAAGATTAAGTTTGCTGATGAATTAAAACTTGGAACTTTGATCAGGCCACAGAAAATACCCATATTATCCAACAAGGTCGTAACCCTCACAAACACATGATGTTTGGTCATGGGCGTAAGCTAAATATAAAAAAAAATGCAGTAATGTATTAATTGGGAAACAAACATACCATTGTACTTACCACAAAAATGAAAATCCCCACCCAAAATACATACTGATATTATAGACCGGGTCTATATTATATATTTGAAGTTTCAAAACCTCGAACCTCATATGTTCGACAACATATGAACGAAGATTGAAACATCAAAAATATAATAAAAAAATAAAAAAAAAACATACCGCAACACTCTGAGAAGGAGGCAAGCCCCCCAACACCCCCCAAGTGGGGGACTGGACCCCCACCCCCTCTACTTAAATATACCAACTCTGAGATCCCACTTCAGTGCAGAAAAAGGAACTTTTCCCATTCTGTGCCATATGGAGCCGTTGCTTTTCACCTTCAAATTTTTTAAAGTTCGATCATATGGTGTCAACCATATGACATTTGAACTTTAAAACATTAAAATAATTAATAGGGACCCTATAGACCAGTAGAGATTCATGGAAAGTAAACTTTCTTTTGACTACTGTGTAACTGCAGCCATTAGAAAATATTTTAATCAGGTCCAGTTAATATATTAAGCATAATGCTCAGGTCAAACAAAGACATTGTCCCTCTATACTCATCCCACTTCAGTCCCATTTGTGAATAGAATGCACTCTTTGGCATTTACCTGTCTATACATGCTATCCAACTACAATATTGTCTATGTTTCCCTACAAATAAAATCATTGGTACAGGCTCCCTGAGCTACAAAGAATAACTACAAGCCATACATCTCTATTCCATCTCTTACAGACTTCTGCATATTGATGTCTGCCTTGTGTGCAAAAAAAAAAAAAAAAAAACAAATTACACTGTACTGCTTAATCTCTTATAAATTCCAAAAATTGCCTTTTCTATAAATACCCACTCTAGTGACATATATCCAGGATATAATATAAATAAGACCAGTTTCTGGGATCTATATATCTCCCAGAAAAGCTACTGACTTCCTATCAAATGCATATCCTTATAAAAAGTAAGAGTGGTGTGGTTTTGTTGATTTTCTTGTTTGCTTTTTCTGTGGCTCATGAAGTTAATGTCATATATTTGGAATAACAGCAGAGGTAATGCAAAGTTCATATCCAGGTAAATATGTTAATTGACAGGGACCATGAGAAATAATTGGATCTCATAATGTTGAGGGTGATGAAGTTTTTCTTTGTCCCAGGTATTGTACAGTTTCCAAGTTAGTACATATTTAGTCATAGGGGGTTGAGGGATACAGTCCCAAATATATGAAGTACAGAGGTGCTTGACCCAGCAAAAACATTGGACTATTGTTTTTTTTTAATGTGCAAATTTGCCCCTGGGGTGGCACACATCACTCATGGACATGGGTAACTGGTGTTGATCACAGACCCACTCTTTTCACAAATGTGTTCTTAACTACCCAAAAAAGTACAAATGTGGATGTTTGGGATTAACATAGTTAGGCTTGTAAAGGCTCTAGGGCCACTAGCCTAGTAACCTTCTATGAAACTTTGAATCTATGAACTAAATGGCTCTCAATTTTAAAATTATCAGTGAATCATCAAACACTCATCAGAAAATCCATTGCTTATGAAATAACCATCATCATCTTATCAATATATATATGTTTTTTTTTTTTTTTTTTTTTTGTTTTGTTTTTTTTAATGGCTGTTGAGGGTAAATTTTCTTTGGGTACAGTATGTAAAGTTTCTCTTTTCTTTACAGTTTTACTGTGACTACAACAGCCTAGCTACAGTGCCTGGTTTGTTGCTTGAGTGGTGAATGACATGCACATAATAATAATAATATTTGATGATGTGCATCTTATTTTGATGAATAAAAAATATACAATAAAAAGTAATTAGCATTCAAAAATATGCATGATGATTGGACAGCCCAGCCACCATGCCTACTGTAAATAGAGCATATCCCAACATAAAAAAAGTCTGACCACTAAAGTACTGTGCAGCAGCTGAGTTTTCCATTGAGATATTCTCAACAATTTCATGGAAAACATATTTTACAAAAAAACAGGACACAATATAAAAAAAAGAGGGATGTTCTACAGAAAACTGGGCAGTTGAAAGGTATGATTACTACCAATATGTCATATTTTTGCTCTGTCACTCATAAATTTTTGATTTTCTGGTAAATAACTGATGATTTCTGTCAGTCAATAATGTCAAACATTAAGCTTTCATTTTAGATCATCTCTGCAAAGTGGAGAACAGAACCTTTACCCTGGCAGTCTATAGCTACTAAAAGAAATAGCTACAACTGTTGTGTAAGTATCTCAACAAAGCAGAGAAAGCAAACTCAAGGGAGACAATGTTTTATTTATCAACATATGATGCATATCATCAATTATCAGTATCTTTATGTGTCATTCACGATTCAAGCTGTAACTATTAAAATAAATTCTTACAACTGACCTGTCTTCATCTCCATAAACAAGAGAAAACATTTTATATTAAATAGAATAATACAATATATTTAAATAAATCATGGATTTCCATGCTGGGAATGCACCTACAATCAGCTTAGTGGCATAACTTACAAACATTTCCTGCTAAACTGAAAAATATGCCAAAAATATGGCACTAGCATCTGTAGAATCTACAAAAAAATTGACTAGGACAACCAGTAACCTGGTGAAAAAACTGAGTAAAATCCATCAATATAGTTTAAACACACAGCACGGCAGAACTGGAAGCCAATAACGGATGCACCCCTGTGTCAAGTATCACGGACCACACCAGTAATTGAAAAACAACAATTTTAATACAGATTAAGTGCTTTCATTTCACAAAAGGAAACTTCATCAGAATAAAGATAATTCAACACAAACCACTTTCTATAGTCTATACAACACATTCATGGGTTAAAACAAGCTTGAAAGATTAAATTTCATTGGTTAACAGGAATGCACACCATATTTAAAACTGACACATAAAAAATCACTTTTTACATCAAAACATGTATAATCAGTAGTAAACGTTGTAACATATATAACAGCAATACATATATAATAATATGTGACAACAATTTATCCAAGATAACTTTCTCCCTTACTTTCCACAACATAAAAAGAGGCTTATTGGTCTATATAACTCTATGTTTGTCCTACTCCCTTTTGCCTTTAAGATGGGTTTAACAAGTGAATTTCTCCAACACTGAGGAATTTCTGACATGGAAAAATATTGGACTATGTCTGCTGAAAAAAAAATATCTTCCCTCATCTTGACGGGTACACTCAATCCTGGGTAAATACATGTGTGCCCAAAAATAGGCGTGGGTGTTCTATAACTTCCCATTTTTTTTAAATGGACCATTTTTTTTCAGATAGGCAGTTAACTAAACAATATTTGAATTCACACTGAGCTTATTCTACTTTATCTATGTAATTTGTGAAAAATAAGCCATAACACTTGTACAAGTTATGCTATTTAAGAGGACTGAATATTCCTTACTCATAGTCAATGAGTCCTTAAAGATGAGTTGATCTAGTATGAATGAAAACAGTGCCATACTCACATCCTGTATCTTTGCTTCTGTCAGGCATAGCACTATTCAGTGTTCATCACCCTCTCTGCAAATGTCGGCATTATTTCTTGTAATAATTGAAGTTACAGTTACTACTATGTTATTGTTGTCCTGAACTTAAGAATCTTCCACACCTAATTCAGTACTGTCTCCTCTTTCAGTTTGCTTTGGAAGAATAATCTTCAACATTATTAGTCATAGAAATCTCACTTTTTTCACCAGTTACCTTATTCACAAGTATACAGGTCTCAACTACCTGCCTCTGCACTTCTACAGTCTGAGACATCTTGGCAGCCTCATTCTTTCTCCACTTTTACATTGCAATGATATTCTTTAATCCTTCTGAGTTTAATTTAAATTTCTTCCTTAAGCCTGCCAGATGACTGCTTTCTCTATGTTCATGTGGAAACAATAATGTAATTTTCATGTCAAATGAGTGTTATGTGCTTGAGCAATGTTATCACTCCTTGTCATCTGGGAATTACATATTAAAGTAGTCCCCTTTTGTTCAGTATATTTTACTTAACATTGCATACATTACTGAATTTATTTTCCTTCATAGCTATTTATTGTGACATTTTTTTCTTTTCTTTTCTTTTCTTTTCTTTTGTTCTATATGCTTTAAATCCTCAAATTTCTCTATATCCATATCCTGAATTACAAAAGTGACATTTGTAGTAAAATTTAATAGGGATTGAATGATCTTTGCTATCAGTGGACACTTTCTTTCCTAAACGTAGTTTAGTTGCACTTTGACTAAAATTATTTATTTTACTGAGCTAGTCATTCATATATGTAACAACTATTTTCCAGACTGTGCTAATTCCATAAGCACAATCGTCCTCAGCAAGTCAGATTTACTATCAGTAATGGCAAATCATCCAACTTTTGACATGAACACAAGTCTCCAGTGCTGTCATACATTGCCTTTATATATAAAGATCATTTTTAAAATTGAACAGCATACTTATGTATCAGCAAGTCATTAACTTCATACTTATTTAGCAAATCAATTATTAGTGATGAATAATTCAAGGATTTTGAAAGAAACAAAACTATCTAAATTAATAATCATGAAATTCACAGAAATAAACCCAAATTATATGAAGAAGGCACATAAACAATACACAAACCGATATTAAATGAAGTACACTGAGATAAATGTGTACAAAGGGAAGTACTTCATAAAGCAGAGTTCTGATTTACCATGCCAGTTGCATGCATCAGACTAAGATACTAGAAATGCCTTTATGTTATGTGCAAACAACTTATAACTAGCTGGGCCCTTAGGCATCACTAAAGTGTACCTGCTTCCAATCTATTCCTTTCTTCCAAAAAGAAAAGCAAAAATCAAGAAGTAAAAAATATACATAAAATAAAGTTTGTCCTGTAACAGTTCTGCAGGAAAGCACAAAACATCATACGATGATTTCAGATAAAGTCTGCAGTGTCCTGACTGCAATCTGTAAAAAGTTACAACTAGATAAGCCCTTGTGAGGGCTATAGTGAGCCAGCCTGCAATTAATACCCTTCTTCCAATGAACAGTATAAACAATAAAATATACATCAAATAAAGCTTTGCTTGCCAAGCAGTTATGCAGGAAAGCATGAAACAACACAGGATGGTTTGAAGATAAGGTCTGGACTGATTTGCCAATAGCCTGTGCAGCCAAACAGTTGCTCAGAAAACATGGAGTGGTTTGAGATAAGCCCAGTAATTCAATAACTAAGCCTACAATATGTAAGCATGTTAGTGTGATTAGCAGTAGTACTTATTGAATATGCAGGCTGCTGCAAAGCCTTCATGTTTAGCAGCACCTATTCATGGCCAGCACAAGTATTAGTTACCACAAAAATGTGTATGGAAGCTTGAACATACAATGTAAACAAAATGTGCTGCCTGCAGGCAAATCTAGTGAGTGAGCATGTGCTGACAGCATAATACAGGGCAAAAGCAACTTTAATCAAAGAATTAGATGCAGAGGAAGTTAAATGGGAGAACTGTATTTAGGTAAAATGTGATCATTGTACAAAGCGCATATTGGTCAGAAATTATTATTCATATCGATGTACTAATAAAATCCTGTTCATTGCATTGATCCATGTACACAAATAAAAATGGAAATGCTGTCAAATAATGTGAGGGGGACTCAAAGCAACAGGGTAACAAAGGGATATAAATGTGATACATGTCTATCAAATGCTTATTTGTGTGAACAGTTAGCAAGGACAGTAGATGCATTAATGGATATTTGCATGTACTATAGTTATTGCATGTGAGATATGTATACAGAAAAGTATCGGCTGTAAATGGCAGAATGCTGTATTCTCATTTTCATCATGTATAAACACACATAAATAATCCTTACAGCTGCTGTGTCATGCACTTCACAAAGGAACATTTCTGCTCCATTTGTTGGCACTTGTAACCATAGGAATGTTAATGTAAATTTAAACATATGTGTTATCCAAGCTTGTGCTGTATCTTAAATTAAATGATAAACATGAGTATAATTACCCTTATGAAAGATAAATGTATGGTTGTCACTATAAATGTTTTGTGGCATGATCAGTAATATTTGTGCCCCCCACACTTGATTGTATTGAGAATGCCTAGCTAGAGAGGTATGGCAGGTGTATTGAACTACTTTGTCATTGTAATGTATACTGTGGGAGTGATTAAAAGTAATAAATTACATCCACATCAATAATGCATTAACACAAATGCACATGAAAGAATACTTAGGCTGTCTCTGCTTTGTGTGTATTTAGGAAAGAATATTGACAGTCATTATGGCAGTGTACTCACCTGTGGCAATGTGGAACTATTGGTAAGCATCTGAGAGACCCGAGCAATAATTCCAATGATGGTATTAAGTGATGAACATAAACATTTTGGAAGCAACATGCATGTTATCAGTGGTAGAAGGTCAGTGAGTGCAATTAATGCTGTGTGCATATGCAAATATATGTATATAAATAAATAAATAAATGTATCTATCTATATCTATATATATATATATATATATATATATATATATATATGTGTGTGTGTGTGTGTGTGTGTAAAAAATATTAATGTTCATGACATATACTCATAGGTATCACACTGAGCTGAATATAAACAGAATAATGATATGATATACATATTACCATTTACCTAACTATAGCAGATGTGACGTATTTACATGCACAATAAGTCACACTAATATGGCATATATGAAAATGCACATAAATCTTGGTTCCAATCAAGTGTAATCCATCCCCAGTCAAATGGTTTGTATTTCTGAATGTAATGATGTATAGCAGTACACATAAGATGTATTTCTCTGTATATTACAAATCTAGCTGTAGCCCACAGCTAATGGGCAAATATAGCAACTGTTAGGCTAAAAATATTTGTGACTATGATGCATTTGTGTTAATGTAAGCAATGATATGATGTGTGGCCTTCATGGCATAAGTGCCACACCACACAACTGACTTAAAGGAGTATATTAAAGTAAAGATTTTGATGTAGTGTGTTATAAATGATATATAGCCCTGAAGTGAACATTGTGAAGGACAATGTTAAAAAGCATATGACAGTGCAATACAGTAGCATGAGCCACATACAGGTGAAGGATTAACATGTGTTACTAAGTGACCGATTGTAGACTGACATTGCACATACACCAATGTACACTGGCCTGTGACAAATGTAGCTAAAGCTTTTGCTCATAGGTCAATAACAGCATTATGCAGATGATGGTAAAGCCAACATTATAGAGAATAATTCACTTAAGTCCTAACCAAGAACAAGAACTGACAATAATTATCTCATGACATTCAGTAGTTAAAGGTTTCTTTGATAAATGTTGCAAATCTACTGTGCATGCTCAAAAATAATTATAAAAAACTGCCATAACTTCAAGTAAAGAACACAAGCACACAAGAAAGTGTCATAATACAGGCCCACTTACACTTTCTGCTGATTTTGCAGCATGCCACACATTAATAGATGTTATATAAGCCTCCATGTCCTATAAAGCTCTAGAGTGTGAACAAAAGAATTTCAGTATACATTAATGTGTGTATGAAGGCATGTGATAAAGAATATTATTATTTGGAAAAAAAGTAACACCCGAGACGGATCATTGACATACTCAGGATTTCCTTTTTGACAGGCTCAAACACATGCCAGGGCAGATCACAGAGAGATGTGTATCAACCATTGATGCTGCAGAAAGAGGCGTATTGGTCATGACATAAAAAACACATGAAGAGATTACATTAGTTTTCTGTTGTAATTAGTATGGATAACCTAACTCGGAGAGTGATGATTCAAAAATATGTCCCTCTGACTGTGCCATAACTACTTTCTTTGCATAAGCCACCCCAGTTTGACACAGTCATCTGACAGAGAGATGTTACCAGACTCAAACCTCTCCCTATCATACTACACACTCTACAGAGCTGTGTATTGACTGCCATAGGAGATAGTAATAGAGCTTACCAGAAATAACAGAAATCAAGGTGTAAGAAAGGATGCTTGATGTTAAATTATACAATAAAATTTTGTCAGAGTGATGAAAAGGAGGTAGCTATGTTAATGTACACAAAAACTGTCAAAATATCAGTACTAATGTTGCTTGGCCAAGCCAGTTTTTTTCTATCCACATTGATTTCTGCACACTCCAGATTCAAACCACACTCTATATGTCTAAATAAACTATACAAATAAGTATTAACTGCATGTACCACAAGAATCCCAGAACACCTGTTCCATTGCTCTGAAGTCACAAAATGTGTTGAAAGTTGTTTTTGCAACAAAAAGGAGTGAGTTGGCATAATGGTTAAGGTCTTCACCTCATAGACACAAGACATATGGTTTGATTCTTACCTCTGGTCATTGGCTAGGCTTAAACAGCCCTCAAGGGCAGTTGGCCCAGTATTCACTTATGAATAGAAATATCTTGATGCAGCTGTGTTTATGTCACATCACTACACTTACACAATGTTGTCCTTTGCTGGAATTGAACACTCACATATGTAAGTCCATAGGTTAACAAAATGTGTATGAATCATATACACCACAGTGGAAGTCATAACAGAACTGTGAGACTCCATCCTATGTGAAGTCATTACATAATATGAATGTGCTGCAAACCAGTGGTCTGAGGTAACAGGGATGGAGAGGACTATCACCCTGTAACTGTACATTTCAACTGTGGTGGAAGTCATTCATAAATAGCAGTATACTGACTATCATTATAGCCACTCACTGTGAGTTTTAAACACCTACCTATGTGACCAAAGAAGCAACCATTATATTGAGAAGAGTTTGAGCATGCCATAGGAAAAGTCTTACTATAATTGTGCAATGTATGTGTATTTGAAGGCATGACATCTTCTTATTGCTGTGAGGCACATGTGTGTGTGTAATTTGGTTAAATCAATGGTGCAGTCTGTCTAGTTGTCACACAATATTGCATGTTGCTACATACACCCAAGCACATGTGCTGTATTATGCAATTGTCACTGTGACAGCAGAGTACCAGTCATGCACAATGTGTAGATAATCATGGATTCAAACCCAGGGCTTTACTAAGACAAAACATAAGGAATACTCTCTCACTTTTTTATGCCAGACAAAAGAGCATACTACCAATATAACAAATGGCAAATTTTATCAAATTGCATCATCATTGTGAAATAAAGCATTTGTCTGTGCAAAATTGACAGAAATTCTCATAAGAGGATTTTCATATAAACATATAGACAGCAGATAGGTGAGGGACAACATTGTTACCTGCATGCACATTCACAGTCACTGTCACAAAAGTGAGTCTAAGGAGCAAAGGCTGGATTAGAAAAGATTACCTAAATTCCAAAGCTAGAGAACATTGCCTGAATCACATACACCACATGAGGTGTTGGTCTATAGCTGCAAAAGTGCACATCTGAAGGAATGACATCACTATTGTTTAACAGAGTGATGGTTCAGCTAAAAAGGAAAGACAGTGGTGTAGAAGCCCAATAACACTGCACAGCTACACATCTATATGTATTTGAAACCTTTTCTACACAGCACGAGAGAAACACACACTTACCGTAATCAACAACTGCTGGATTCAAACCACCTACCTATCTAGTTACACAGTTTACATAACACAGTATTAACAGCCAAAGCCACAGAAGAAGTTTCTTTACAACAGTGAGATAATACATTCTTTTAAGCATTCCCTAATCAGTGTGTTTCCAAAAATGGCTTTTGCCTTGAGATGCAATAAATTTATGAATTAGCCCTCTGCTAATGAAAATATGTCTCCTAAGTGGAAGTGTACATAACAGAAACACACACAGTCACAGTATTTAAACAATGCTAGATTTGAACAACTTATATGTCTAGTTACACAATCTAGAAAGTACAATATCAACCACAAATGCCATAAAAAGTTTAACTTCCTTAGGAACAGAATGCACTTTTGAAAGGATGACTTTATCTGTGCATTACAGGGAATATGTCTGAATTAAAAATGTAAGAATCGGAGGGGAGACCCCTATCCCCATGTAAGCATTTCTCCCAAATGGAACTGTATGCAACACATTAGTTGTTGAAGCTATATTCAACTGACAATAGAGCCACACAAAAAAATCTCCGCTCATGGATTTAAACCATTTATCTGTCTAGTTTCACAATCTAGAGAACACAATATAAATCACAAGCACCACAGCAGAAATCTGACTTCTACAGGCACAGAAGGCAATTTTGACAAAATGACCTCACATCAATGTGTTTCAGGGAAATTGTTTATTAAAAGTGTAGGAGGAACCCTCTCCCAATGTAAATGTTTCTCCTGAGTGGGACTGGACACAACACATCAGTTGTTAAAGATGCACTTAAGTGACACTAAGTGAGCCATACATACCCAAACGCACACACACACACACACACACACACACACACACACACACACACACACACACACTCACACACATGCACACACATGCATACACACACACACACACACACACACACACACACACACACACACACACACACACACACACACATGCACAAACACACACATACACACACGCACATACACAAACACAAATTCATCAACATTGGATTCGGAACACATATCGATCTATTTACACAATCTAGAGAACACAGTATCAATTACAAGCATCACAGCAGAAGTTTGACTTCTACAAGAAGAGAGTACACTTTTGACAAGATGATGTTAGTGTGTTGCAGGAAAGATTTTTGTGTTAATAGTTTGGGGAGAACCCTCTTTCTCCTGAGTTAAAATGGACATAGCACACCAGTTGTTGAAGCTCTACTTTCCTGACACTAGTGCCACACATAAGTTCACTACAGTTGTATGCAAATAAAATACTTATCTATTTACACAATCTAGACAACACAGTATCAGTCACAAGGGCCACAACAGAAGTTTGACTTCTACAGGGACAGAGTGCACTTTTGAAAGGATGACCTCATCAGTGTGTTGGAGGGAAGATGTCTGCATTAAATGTGTGGGGTGGAGCCCTCTTCCAATGTAAATATTTCTCCTGAGTGGGAGTGGACAAAGTACATCAGTTGTTGAAGCTCTTTTATCTTACACTCTAGCCACCACATGTACACACACACACACACACACACACACACACACACACACACACACACACACACACACACACACACACACACACACACACACACACACACACACACACACACACACACACACACACACACACACACACACACACACACACACACACACACACACACACACACTTACCTCTATTCGATTTAAATCATCTATCTATTTACAAAATCTAGAAAACACAGTATCAATCACAAGTGCCAGAGGATATATTTGACTTTAAATGTGTGAAAAGGCACATTTGAAAGGATTATCACATCAGTGTTTTTCAGAGAAGCTAGTGTCCATAACAAATTTCAGTGAATCTGCCTGTGTCTTGACATGCAGAACTAACACTGATGTGCTGATCCCAAATAATTACATCATGCTCAGATAATTTATCTATCCTGTCATTCATTTACATTACATTACTATTACTATGAGTGATAAGTACCTGTTTCTCAGTATGGTATTTTTATGATTGTCACAATTGTGAAACATTGGATAACCAAGCATTCATGATTGCTCATCTTGGGGTGACAATATCCATACAGTAATCATTTATTATGTGATTTTTCACTTTTACTGTTTCATGATTGGACAATGTGCAGTGTAAACCAAAATGATCAAAAATATGACAGTTCACTACTGGTAAAGTATGAGTGAAAAGGGTGCACACCATTGTACATCATTCCCAAGTGTAAGTGTTGGATTGCAGTCATAATGTTACAGAATGATGTGTTCAGACAATATCACACTGAAGTCCACATATGTTGTGTACTACACTCTGTTAACTAATACAGAAATTTTACAATCCAGTGGCATATTTTTTTTAAATTCTCTCATGAAGTGGAATACTGAAAAGCTTATTTAAGTGGCTGATGACAAAGTATTAGTGCAAGCGTAATCATATCTGGAGATGTTTAACTAAACTGGAATTAGCAGTAGTTTATGTTGCCCCATGGCAACCTCTACATACATATACAGCACAGCAATACAAACCATTAAGAATTTGACAAAATCCAGAACAGATATGCATTTTGTCAATGTTTCATACGTAAAACCCAGAACAAATATGAGTTATGTCAATGTTTCATTTGTAAAACCCAGAACAGATATGCATTATGTCAATGTTTCATGTGTAAAATCCTGAACAGATATGTGTTATGTCAATAATTCATGTGTTATGATTTGGATCAACAAGGAGTAGGACCATGAGGATGGTGGTGCTCTAATAACATATGTAGCACTGACATACACATGTGCTATCAATCACACCTCTCAACTGTCCAGGATTTTATAGACTGTCCAGATTTTTGCCCCATATTTTTGGTCTATCCACCAGATGCAGTAGGCATGAGCTACCCTTGACAAAGCCAAATTAGTTTGGGGTCCAGTATTTGGAGGTCTCCTGTGTCATTATTTTGTCAGGTCCATAAGACTAGTCAAACATATGGTTCAATAATGTCCCAGGTCAGTAAATGGTCCCACTTTGTGCAGAGAGATGACTGTTGCTGTCCTCCACTCTATGGGGACAAAGCCAGTCTGGGGCTATGGTTAACCAGAGATGCTAATGGGCCTGATAAGTCCTTATTTAAGCTCTTTAAGAGGCAAACTGGTATATTGTCAGGCCCCACTGAAGCTGTGTTTTAGCAAGTTATTCTAAACCTCAACCTTATACTGAGACCTGGCATAATCCCCCCTACAGCAGCCTACAGGTTAAGCACTTGATAAGGGGTGCCACAGAAATTTTGGCATCCTAAACATCCCACATTTGTGCTATAAATAGAACACAGTCATCTCCTTTGCCAACCATATATACAGAGGGCAAGCTAGAATTTGCTCAGTTAATATCTTGCATGTAACAGCCTGTGCACAATGATGCACAGTCTTGCCAGCTGCATTTACAAAACCAAAAGCACAAAAATGACTTAGCAAACACATTGGCAATGATTATATCCAAAAGCAATGAAGGTGTAAAATATAGCAATGACATATAGCCATGTGTGATGCTTAACCTACTTACAGATGTTCCATTGTTAAGCATTGACATGCTTTATGGTGTTTCATATAAATATTGTTGGCTGAAGGTAAAATGGTATGACTTATGACATAATGGTCTGTTGGGAGATACATACTGTCCAAATTTAGTAGAATCACATTGGAATGTGAACCTTTACTTATAAACTGTCATTGCCACAGGAGAACATCCTTTTTATATGGTCATTTGAGATGTACTACTTTCAAGATGAATGGATATGTACTTAAAAGATGTCTGTTTGTGTGTGACATGAACTACTCATTTTCCTGGAGGTTTACATAAAAGGCAGTATCTGTGGTTATAAATGCATTTCATATGTAAGGAGTTGCATGACATGAGTAATATATATATATATGAGTATATTCCAGACATACTTCACATGACATATTGTCATAAACATATTTATGATATGTGATGAGTCATAATAATTCTAAGAAAGCTACTGTGCACATCATACCTATGCAAGTGGATTTTAAAATTAGCTAACCTCATCATTGCCATGAATAGTCTAATTTATATGCATTATAAAGAACTTCTATGACAAGCATAATGGTAAGTTTGCTGAAAAAAGTACATTTATGATGCTTATATGTATATAATGTTACAGTCCTAAACAAACATTTGTGACAAATGTTATTCTGACCCCGTCAGTGAAAATATGTGTAAACTGTATCTGAATCATGCATTATCTGTCCTCTTTTTCTTAACTCACTGTGTTTAGATCTTGTGCCATAGAGACTGCTGACTTGCAGGTGCATTTTCTTCATTCATTACTGTCCAGAGTACTGACAGCCACACACTGCCACCAGGTTCATTTGTGCTACAGAAGGCAGTCCCAAATAAATTTTAATTTTTTCCTTTATTTGTGAACCATGTTTGTGCTCTGCCAAGTGGCATGCAAATGCAAAAGGCAAAAAAAAAATCAATAAATTAATAAATTTAAAAAAATTGAAAGAGAAATTAGAACAATCACGTGCCATATCTAGCAATGTCCACAACACATAATATATTAAACTGAGACATACATCCTCTTCACAACTCCTTACCACCTCAAAACTTGAATTTCTGTCACACATTATCAGGGACTTTAAGTAATGCCAAGTAATGTGAAAGGGGACAAACAGTAGCTGGCATTAGATATTTTCAGACACAGCAGATACAGTTAATACAGATATTTAAAAGGACATTTCTGTCTATCAGGATTACTACTTGAGAGAGGTTAATGTAATTGCATCACATGCAAAACAGTTCTCCTCATTGTGTTGTGTTTGTGTTATCAAAATTAAGAAAATAGTATATTTTACCTCATGCATATCACTTGCTATTAATTCTGAAAAAAAGTTGAATTTCCAGTAACAACACATTCATAGGAAAAATGTGTGTCAATAGTTATTTTGAATCACTAATTAGAATTATATACAAGCCAGATTCAAACCTTGTTTTCATGTTCCCTTTCTATAAACTCAGTATAATTACACACTGTACTACATAGATAGGTAGCTAACAGGTAAATTTTCTTCACTCAATACCATCCGGAATGCTGATAACATCACATCATTGTCAGGTTAATTTGCTCTACTGAAGGCAGACAAAATTAAAATTGTTAATTTGTTGCCTTGGGAAGTAAGCCATTGTTCACTGCTGTGATGATAGCCAGTTTCTATTGCACAATGCCAGGTAATGCACAAAGGATGGTGCCAAAATATGAGTACCTATTGGTAGTATTTTCTCAACTTGGTGATCTTATTAAATGAAAATATGCACATTACTAATGTCACACAAACTTCATCACATCGAGATTTGAACTTTGATACCATGGCATGAACATGACACATTTGACAATGCACTATTTGCTACAGATAACAGACACATTCATGAAGAAGAGAAAGCAGCTTACATATACCCAAGAGATACCATTGTATCACTTTACATTAAAGGTCCTACATAAACCTTTTCTTACAGTTGTCCTTGTAATTTCCCAGTACATGTGAAGATGAAGTGTGTGTATGCAACAATTAAGCTAATAATTCATATCACAATAGCAAACAATGTTTGCAATGATAAAGTTTTTGGTTACCTTTCTTTTGTCAGCATTATTCTCCTTTTTATGCTAGTCTTACATAAATACACTGTCATCTGGATTTATTTTGTTTTGAGTTTTTATTATGTAACTGTAATTTTTTTCACATGAATTACAAAACAATGTGTGACTCAGAGTCATAACTGGATCATAAGGCTTTAGTAATACAAATGTTATAAAGGGTTATTCTCTTTAGTCAGCCAGTGTAATACCTTAACTTTTGTTAGGTCTATTCTCCCTGGCACACTTTCAGTAAATATACATCAAAGTAGCAGGAGTGTGAAACACTTAATTATTCTTATGGCTACCCTAGCCATTCACACTTGCAAGCCCTTAGCAAGTAACAATTCTCAATGCTAATTATTATACTGTTAGGGTATGTGCATAGAATACTGTAGCTCCTTATACCATGTTTACCTTCCCTGTACTAGTACAGATTGTGGTATTCATGAATGCTAATGATTTGATAGCTGATTTGCATAGTCACAGTACTCACAGGGCTGAATCTGTACTATATAAGCTAATCATGTAGGTAACTATACTGGATCCACACACTTGTTGATATTGCTATTTGACGCCAATACTTCTGTCTACTTTCAGAACTGATTTTCAAAAAAGGTAAGTTGTTATTTCTTACAAAGGGATTTGTTTTGGTACTATTTATGCATTAAATTCTACAATACCAGTGTTTGCTGACTGGATTGCATGCTCATTGCTGTTGTCATAGTCATGCATATCAGTTAGTTGTTTTAATTGAAAAGTTTATTTCAAGTAAATGTTACCTGTAACATTTCTGTGGGAATCTGAACACTTGTTCCATTTTCAGCTTTAGGGGGTTTACTTTTGTAGTCCATCAAATGTGTTAAACCTGTGACACACACACACACACACACACACACACACACACATATATATATATATATATATATATATATATATATATATATATCTACTAGTCTACTTCAAAACATCTAAAATCCATAACATCTAATTTCATAACATTGAGACCAGAACATCTAAACCCAAAACATCTAAAACCCATAACATTGAATTTCCTAACATCGAAAATGTGCATCAGAACATCAAACACTACAAATCACATGAAAATAACATCCCCTCACCATATAACGACAACAAACTACCAAACACACTTTTTACTATGTTTCTGCAGGGCAGCAAGCCCCCTTGCACCCACGCAAATTAAACATACCAACTCCAAGATCGCACTACAGTGGGAAAAAAGTGAATTTCCTAACCCCACTGTATCAAGCCCCCATGCAGAAACATAGTAAAGGTGTGTTTGGTAGTTTGGTGTTGTTATATGTGGAGGAGATGTTATTTTCATGTGATTTGTACTGTTCAGTGTTCTGATGCACATTTTTGATGTTATGAAATTCGATGTTATGGGTTTTAGATGTTCTGGTCTCAATGTTATGAAATTATATGTTATGGGTTTTAGATGTTTTGAAGGGAACCTATATATATATATATATATATATATATATATATATATATATATATCAGCCATCATCACAAGTGGCTATCCAAATAACTTTATTCATTTTTAATTTAGTAGAAATATTTTTGAAGTGCTGTTATCAACTTATACAGTGTTGCCATCCTTGCAGACTTTTACCCAAGCTTTAAATTTACTTTGTTTTGTGTGAGGTACATTTCTGTATAACTTTTATGTGTACTCATAGAAAACCTTAGGTTTTACTTTAGTTTTGTGCATGATGACAAATACATTCATACACTTTTCTCTAGTTAATACTCACACTTTTTGCTTAATTCCTTCTTTCTCTTCTTATGTACCCAAGGAATCTGGTCCCTCTAAACCTCCATACACAGATGCAGACAATGAAGTTATCATACAGGTACTATGGTAACATGGATAATTCCTGTTAGACAGGGCTGAGCTGACAAGTCCTCCTGTGACAATATCTAGAAGCAATCAGTCAATGACTTTAATGCCATTAGATGGCATGGCTGTGATTACCAGAAAATAAGGCACTGTGACAGCAATGTTGTAAAGAGTGACATCCACAGGGCAGCTGCAATTACCAGGGAAAAGATGGTTAATGGTGGTGGTCCTAATACCAAACCACCACTGACTGAGACAGAGGAGTTCATGTCTATGCTCAGGGATCCAGAAAGATCATTCAAAGGTCACTAAATAGTCACTGATGTTGTTGGTGAAGTGAAGGGCAACCAAAGTGTGCTTACTGATGAACATCCAGGTAGGCCACATAAGAAATCATTAGTTGTGTGTGTGTGTGTGTGTGTGCACCCATGTGCATGTATGTGTGTGTGTGTGTGTGTGTGTGTGTGTGTGTGTGTGTGTATATATATATCTATATATATATATATATATATATATATATATATATATATATATATATATATATATATATATATATGTATAGCTACAGCTATAGAGAGCTAGATACATATATATAAAGTGAGCAAGAGGGCTGGGAGGGGGAAGAAAGACAGAGAGAGAGAGAGAGAGAGGGTGGTGAAGAAGGAATCTGGATGGAGGATTTTTGTATAAGATGTTTGTAATTAAGTAGTTGTAAAGTGGATTGTTTTTCAGTTATTGTGTCATTTGTATTGTGATACTTATCATCTGACTTTCATCTTCATTTCTTCTGTCTAGGCCCATCTGGTACTTATTTTGCATGACCACCTGTACATGAAACACACATATTTTTGTTGTTGTTGTTGACTGTACATAAAGTATATTTATGTATGCATTAAAGTCCTTTTTTAATTGGAGTTGCCTCTAGCATTGCTTAAATTAAATTTTTCATAACATAAATTTGATCTGTTTTTATTCCATTTCTCTCTGTTGTATTAATTACTTGTTGTTATATGTGATCCTGACACTGGCACTGTGAAAGTCCTACTGGCCGATGTCAGAATATTCGTAGACTCTGATGATGGTGGCAGTGATGATGAGGCACAGACTGGGGGTGCGCAGGGTCAGTCTTACACTGTGGTTGTGGCTGCCACATACCCTGCTCATATTTCACACATAGTCAGTATGCCTATGAATACCCATGACACAAAGCCCTCAGAGAAAATTCAGATTGATGGTGACATGGTTGATCAGTCTAGTGTGGTTGCAGAGATGGCTGTGTCTCCTAGTAGTCATTGTAAGAGTGATATATCACACAGGAGTGTTGGCAGAGTTGTTTGGAAAATGCCTGCTGTCTACCTTCCTCCTTCTGTTGGTGTGTCAGTAGGTGCCACACAATGTATTTGTAGGGCTGTCAAGGAAGCAGAGGTACATTCCACCAGGGCCTCTGATGAGACAGTGCAAGTAAAAATGTTGTGCATTCTGGTATCCATGACTGCCTGAACTGTGTAGGTGACTCCTTGGACTGGATAAATGACTAAATGGCTTGTGACGTGTCTATAATGGAATATTGACTCGAGGAAGGTCCACATCCATGTGTCTGGAGAGATGCTACATCAGCAAGTGTTAGCTGACATGGTAGGTCAAGATCCCATAGTGGTGCTACTTCCACTGCTCCATCAGTGGTTCAGATGTCCACAACCAGACATGGCAGACTATGTGTTCATTGCCCTGGACATCACTGAGATGACAGCTCATCTAGCACACACGATTAACATTTAGGAAACATCCTAAATTCTAGCCAGAGCCATGGAAATAGCAGTACAACTACTGGCAAAGGTAGTTCTCAAAGTCAGGGGTGATGGCAGTCAGCTCACACTTCTCCGAGATGCAAGGACATAGTGCTAGCACAGGTTCTTTCACTGTGTTCATGCAGACCAAGACACATTGAAGATCATCTTGGACACAATACTTCACAAACCTACATTTTATCTAAACAATTACTACTGATTGTATCAATATGTTGGTACTACCCCTGAAGATTGTATACTTTCTGAAAAACCCATTTCTTAGTCATAAGCACTCACTTCTCTGGTGTCCGGTTTGCCCTCCTGTAACCAGCCCCTTCCATGCAAGAGATGATGATTGTGCCCTACTCTTTGCACATTTCTTTGTGACTTTGGGTTGCCTGTGTCTGGTACACAGAGTGTATAGCTAATGCTTTCTTAATCTGATAATTGCTTTCATCACATGTATTGCAAAAATTGTTTCATTAATATTTATTTTTCTTGCTTTGTTGTAAATTATTATGTACTTGTTGACTGCCATTGTATTGGCTGTATTATTCCTAATAATTCATGCTTTCAAGTTATGAATTTTGCTTACTCTTAAACTTGTGCAAATTATACCAATAACCTGCTTATAGTTGGGTTATCTACACTGGTCAAATGTCATGAATGAAGGATAGTATTGGGAAAAATCATGTATAGTGCGTAATTCACTCATGACTTGCCAACCATACCTCTCAACTGTAAAGATTTTCACAGCATGTCCACATTTCTGCCTCATATTTCTGGTCCATTTTTCATAAAATTGTGTTTTTTTGTCATATCAATAATAAATCATTGAATATTAAAGTCAGCAAATAATGACAGACATTTGAGTTTCAGATTTCATACCCTTCAGAAAATTCATGCAAATGAAAAACCTGTTATTTTATCAATGTTCTAAGTTTGTAAGAGTAATATTAAAAAAATGGCCCTATTTTTGGACCTTTATCCCATCATTATTTATGGCTTTGTTCATATTTCTTGCTCTATGATCTTGAGAAGCATATTACTGAGATTACTGTGGAGTTCAGACATGTTTCATCTTATTGACAAGTAAGAACTTGCATATGAAACTAGTCACTGGCCTTTGTTTTTTTTTTTTTTTATTCATTTTATTTAACATTTGTTTACCAGGAAGTCAGACTTGGAACAAAGCCACTTTTCAGCAGAGGTCTGGAGAGAAACACTCTAGATGCGTGTCTTTGTAACATCAGAGAAAACCCACACAAACACAGGGAGGGCATGCAGACTCCTCACAGAAGGCATTTTGGCTAAGAATCAAACCAGAGAACCTCTTGTTGGGAAGTGACAATGCTGCCACTGCACCACTGTGCCATCCAACGTTACAAATACTAAATTTACAAGATGTCTCCTTGTCAGTTGACTGTTGTCTGATGCTGACAAAACACAACCATTACTTGGTAAAGTAAAGGTTGAGGATTTTGGCAGGCATCAGTTTTAATATTTGTAATTGTTTAGGAATTTAGTTTCACAGTTAGGTAGTAATTGTGTGTGCTATCCTTTGCCATGGCATATTTTGCAGGCCTATGTCTGCCAGCACCATCTGCATCTGCTGGTAGTTCTTCCTCAGACTTATCTTCTGTATCTAATATATCGACACACAGCCAGTGATCCAAAAAACTTTAATGAATAATAGCTCTAGTGCCTCAACACATAGGCCTTCAAGGAGTCAATAACCACCACATAAACATCCTATTAAATACTATTATCAATTAACGTAAATAAAAAAATACCCAATCAAAACATAAAATGTCATAATAAAAATTTCCAGTTGCATTCAACATTTTAGCATGTGTCAGTGTACCATATTTTAAAACAAAAACAGTTCCTTTATTTAATAACTTATTTTTAAATGAAGACTATTATGTGTTTTAACTTGCTCTAAAAGAGAATCTTCTAAACAATTACTTTCCCCTTCATGCACTAAATTAAAATGGACTGCTAAGGGATTTTCATGCTTGTTGTTTTTAATGTCCCTTAAATGTTCATGTAATCTTATTTTAAAAGTCCTTTTGCTTTCCCCTATGTAAAGAAGATTATAAGGACACCTGAATACATGTATTATACCCTCAGTGTTGCAACAATACTCACTTATAGGGTTATACTTCACACCATTAAAAGCCTTTCAGCTTTTCCTGGATAGGGGTCGCCACAGCAGAACTCTGGTCTGCTCATGATTGGTAGTGGATTTTTATGGTGCTGAGTTGCCAGCCAGACACCCAACCTTCAACAAAGGCACATCAATTCACGCTCACACCTACCTGCATGTCTTTTGCATTATTCAGCCATGGGGAGGACATGCAGACTTCACACAGAAGGCGCTCCAGCTGAGAATTGAACAGGAGAACCTCTTGCTGTGAGGCGACAACACTAACCGCTGCACCACCATGGCCTTTATACTTCACACCATTAATATTCTTAAAAATCTTAGCACACATTACCAAATAGAGGACCCCCACAAGGCCAAGTCTTACAGTTTTCAATTTCTCTATTTTGTCTACAGTCAAGTAAAGAAAAACTACTATGAGCAACCATGTCCTTTACACTTTGTCCTTTTCTAAAAGCTATAAAAGGTTTAACACACAGAGTTTTAGCAAAATCCCTACTTTTAGAAGTAAGCCCCAATAATATTTTATAATATTTACTATCTCATCAGTAAGAATATTAAACACTGTAACAGAATATACTTTCCTACAGATGTTTGATTAGATAATTTAACAATATTTTGTTCAACATTGGGAGTCATATGCATTTATGGTCATCTAAAAATAGCCTTTTCAATGCTTACAAAATAATTTTACTGCTGTAACCTCTCTGTTTAAGCATACCACAAGTTCTCATTATTTCCTTTACCAAGACTTCACCATCATTGCATAACCTACTTATATGTAGTAGTTCACTATACAGCAATGAATCTAACAAGTATGGTGGATGACAACTCCTACCATCTAGGAAATGCCCTACATTTTCAAATTTTCTATCTACTTTCAAACTAATGCTGCCATTATACCTTCAATTCCACATCTAAAAAATGACTTTCCCTTCTTTAAACCATCAAACTCAAAATCAAAGTGATTATGGTGCAAATCTTGTATAAAAGAATCCACTAAAGCCTTGCCCCCTGTACACAAAAAAATTAATCATCTATAAATATAAAATATAAAACTACATGATTTCATCTGTATCTGCTGGAACTGCTGGCCCTGCTTGTCATCCTAAAAAGTGTGGTCCAGGGCCTTGATGTGCTTGCTGAAGCTGTTTCCTGAGAATTATGTTGTGCAACATGACACAGACTGTGAGCATTTTGGTAGATGTGGGTGGATTGTACTGCATGGCACTTCCTGCTCTGTCTAGAAAATGGAACACTGATTTCAGCAAGCCAAATATATATTTTATATTCCTAGTTTGAGCATGAGTATTGTTGTACCCTTGATCAGTAAGGATGTGTGGGTTTCTCAGAGGTGTCATGAGCCAATATTCTAGTTCATAACCCACTAGATACCCATGTGTAAAGTTACCCCTAGCAAACCTCGTGTACAGGTCACAAGTGTGCTCTATGTGTGAGACATGGAAACTGCTAGTGTTACCTGCACACACACTGTTGATGGTCCCTTTGGCATTACAGACAATAAGACAGTTAATGGAGTGATATATTTTTCTATTGATGTACCTCCTTCCCTGTTCACCAGGTCGGGCTTTTATTTCTATGTTTGTACAGTCTATGGTACCCAAAACCACAAGGAAGCATGCTATGGCATGTCTCTTGTGGTCTCCTCTGGGGTATGTGGGAAACAAATATGATCCCTTGCATGTTGTAACATTGCATTTAGATAGTGATCTAAGCTTCAGGAAGCTGAGGCTTGTCTCACCTCTAATAAATCCCTCCTGTGGGTCTCTGAAAAGTCCCTTTAGCTAGTATTCATAATGCTACCCATACTTTGTTTCCACTATGATGTGTTCTCCATGATTTCCCTATTGGCTCGGGTGAGAGCAGCAGAGGTTGCATATCTTCTCTACTGTTTTCCTCTCCAGTCTGTATAACTCTACAGTTTCTGTATCATGCAGTCCATGATATATCAAATGTCATCTGAAGGCGTTTCTCCATCTCCTTTTCAGCCAAGGTCTGGCAAAAGCAGCACTTTGAATTAAAGCCTGTTGCTCATAAAGATTAATGATGATAGCAGCAGCCCTGACATTTTTTCTAAGTGTTTCTGTGGCTGTATTCCAAAGATATTTGCATTTCAGGGCAAAAGGAAGCAGTGAGTATACGCAATCACTTTACATGTTCCTGAATTCTGCCCAAGAAATCACCACCTTTCAAAGGTCTTTCCTTCTAATCCTAATCCAGAATTCAGGAATCATTTTCTTTAACCCACTTATGAGAGTCCACTGTGATGCTGGTAATTCTTTTCATAGATGACTTGGAAGTTAAAAAAAAAGAAAAAGATAATAATAGGTAATGTAGTAAGTGTCCACTGTGATAATGGTAATCCTTTTAATAGATGACTTGCAATAAAAAAAAAAAAAATAAGTAATATATAACACTTTTTTCTACTAGTTACTCTTTTAAACTACACCCTGTGAATTCTCAGTTTGAGGTATGCAGGGAAAGCAGCTGTGTACTAGTCTGACATTTATGGGTGAATTTGTGTAAGCACTTTAAATTGTCTTCCTTGCACTGATATATATGGATACTTAAAAGACAGCTCCGAGGTGGAATACTTGTGAATATGGCCGTGGAGGAAAAAAATTGTTTTATTGATGACGTAGGGAATCAACAATTTTTCAGTTTCAACAGGTAAAGTTTTTTTTTCTGTGTCACTCATATTTCAAGTTAGAGTTGTACATTTGTGACAGTGATGCTTCCCCATGAGCGCTAACATCATGTCAATCCATATATATTTGCCACATCACTGTATTAGCCCAAACACGCAGGGCTCACGTGCCCCACTATCTGACAGTAGGAGTGCAGTGGGAGATGAGTAGGTCAGACAGTCTCCATAGCTGCCCCAGTAGGTCAGTTTCTTGCTAACAGGCTGTGTCCTTACCCCTCCTTACTTATTTTTGCATGCTTATAGGCTTAGGAGAGGTGTACAATCAATTTCTTGTGATAGACATCCCTGTCTTGGTGAGTTACATCCTCCTATTTTCCACCATCTCTCAGCCATGAGCCACTTTGAGCCCTATCTTTTACAGAATTTCTCTTATCACAAAGCTCCAAATGTGCAACACTGACCCTACCCTCCCAAGAAGAAAAGTGAGCAGGCAGATCCTTGTAATCCCTTTCTTCCCCTCAGTGTTCTCCAGTAGATGTCTGAGATGCTAATTTAACTATGGCTAACTGGGTCATAATCAAGGCTTTATCACTATACTCAACCAGATTTAGCAGGAGAAGTTCTGACAGTTAAAGCATTACTGAAGTGCTCCACAGTGGCACTAGATGAAATGTCTGTGCATCTGAAGGGTCCAGAACTTTCAGCAAACTGAAGATGTTGGGAAGACAGCGTTGTTATAAATCTTGTTTAGGCACAGTTACAGCTCTGATTACAGTTGTTTGAACACACAAAGAATATGGTGCACGAAACTCCTCTCACTTTCAGAGACAATAAAATGACTAAAATTCCAGAATTTTTAGAGCCATATCCATTTTGATGGCATCAGAGCTTGAAGAATTTATGTGTGACATTGCAATGGTTGTAGATGCATTCCCAGAATGGTACATTGCCACCAGTAATCTGACTCAGAACCATGCCCTTAATAGTCTATTATTTTTGTTTTCCAAACTGGCTAAGTATAGGTTGTTTGGAGTGAGATTACATTACAATGCATTTGTATAAAGCAGAGGACCTCATCCATTTACGTGCATCCAACATTCTAAGTCTCTGTCTGCATTCCTCCCTTCCTCTTAAGCCTTTATCCACATATTCCATGCAATCTTGAATTCTTGCATGAATTTTTTTTTCCAGCTGCATTCTGCTAATCTATTTCACAAGGCCACAGCATTTTCTTAGAAGTATTTTGGCCAACCCTCAAAATATTTGATATTTGTTACCATCTGGCTGTGTTGCTTTCCCCTACTCTTCCTCTGTCTTTCTAATTGTACTTTCCCTACCCTCTACCTTACTAGGCAGTAACCCATCACCAATTGAACTTGAGCTCATTTATTACTTAGCAGTGGAAAATCTTCCCTAGGATTACAAATGTGAGAGCCATATGGAGGGACCATTATCCAGGAAAACATGTGTGTGTGTGTGTGTGGGGGGGGGGGGGATCGGTGTCCTTGTCAACATACCAGCAAAGAAAGCATTTTGTATGAAAGGCCCTAACCACTCCATTTGGACGGTGACATGGATAGCAACACCATCATGGGCAATGACTATGCCCTTTCAACAATTTGCGTCAAGTTCTTAGCACAAAGTCATTAAGGGCTACCATTACCAGATTGCATGCCCATGGCCAAGTCATCCTTAAAATGGCTCCTACCATTTGATACTGCCCCTGCCCTCCATTAGGCATTATGTCAGCAATCTGCAGCTTAAACTGTCTAGGACCCCCTCCCCACCAATATAGTGACTATCGTCCTTCCAGCCTCTGCCATCATGTGCTCGAGCTGCTAACTGAGCTCAGTTCACAAAAGTCACTGGGTCATAATCAGAGCTTACCTTTTTCTGTCTGAAGCTTTCACACCTATCTGGCATGATCTTGAACACCAATATTATGTCCACCATCTAGACATCTAGTGAAAGGAGCTCTAGCTCTTTTTGACTCTGGTTATATCCTTCCTCTCCATCCCATGCATCCTTCTGGTGGCTTTCCTCTGGACTATTTTCTGTGGTCTAAGGTCCTATTCCTTGTGAGTGCTACAGAACTATACATATTATTAAAGGTGTGGCCTGGACAGGCCTCATTGCTTCTGTTCTGTAGTCTGTCCAACTGAATATGCATCCTAACATTTTAGAGCTGTTGCCACTGTCCTCTCATTCAGCTTCTGGTACACCAGTTAAAGTGTGATCAACATCCAGAAATCCATTTCCTACTTTTTATTAATAACCTCAGTTTTTCTAGATGATACTGCACTAAGGATCATTTTGTTTTGAAAATGCATTGCACCTCAGCTGTCACTTTACTGTTCACTTGGCTAGCTTTCCCAAATCATTCATTAAACCTATTCTGTACTCCTGTACTGCTAAGTATATTTTTGTATCATCAGGGAAGCGGTTGATTCTGTTTCCTAGTGGGTCAGCTATATTAGAAACAAACACAGTGAAAAGCATTGTCTCTATGTCAAGAGCTGTAACTACCTTTTTGGTGACCTATGCAGCTATTTGATCTGGTGACTCACACTGGAAATCGAGGACCAAAACATGAGGAGCAAAAAAAGCTTCTTTTGGTAAACTGCAGCAAATGTAACAAGTGCCTTGCTACTGCTTAAATACCACAAATGTAACATTAAAGTGCTTCAGCCCTGACTGAGAATGCAGTGTTGGCATTTATTTTCTTTAGCTATCAAACACTGACTACTGATGTGCTTCAGCCCTGACTGCAAAAGCATTATCCGCATTCACTTCTGACAGTCGTACCTCACCTGGCACTTTGCACCTATGGAGACTGCCCCCTTTGCCCCACCGTAGATAAGCCACTGCTCATAATAAAACCTTGCACTAATCACCTAGTCACATTTCTTATTTCTAACTCCCCACAGTCCTCTGTGTTGTAACTTTCTACATCCAGAATAAAAGTTCATCAGAGCCTCACTACTAACTCAAACCATTGCAGTTTTGCTAAAAGACACATATGTGAACCTGAGCCAATGGCCTTAATGGAATATAGATAGAGCATATCTACTGGTACTCTAATGTCAAGTTCTCCTGTAATCCAGTTAAAAACTCAATCATGTTTCACTAACAGATATTCTTGCAAATAACTTATGTTGAATTTTACCCTGGAGATGGCTGCATGTATAGAATCAGCCAATTGTTTCTCTTAAGAATATCTATATAACATAAACCTATGTCCCAGGGTTCCATGCTAGGACTAATCCTGTTTGGCATCTACTTTTCTGGAGTAAAAGCTAGTACCAATGGGCTCTGTCTGACTAAATTTGCAGATGACTGCAAGCTAGAAGTAGTCACTGAATCCTTAAATGACTCTGCAAATCCTGCAGGAAGGTTTGTCCCAAACAAATAACTGGTGTCAAAATCATGGACTGAAACTAAATGCCAAAAACTCCTATTAACGTATCCATAGGGAAATTATCTACCCCAGGGATTTATCACATTGCCAATACACCCCTTAGAGTTGACCCAGTTGTTTGGGATTTGGGAACTTATGTAGACAATGACCTAACTTCTGACCAACATGCATCCATTGTTGTAAAAAATTCTTGTATATTGCACAGCTTCTAAACAAAGAGATTGTGTCTAGATCAAGGGGTGTCATTATCTCCTTTTTTCAGTCCTCATTAGAACAATCATTAAATATAATGCCCCCTTTGACATTTATCTGTCAAGACACATGCGATATCTGAAAAGCTCACAGAGATAATCTTACTAAAAGGATCCAAGGCCTAAACAACATGTAGTACAAGGACCAACTCAAAGCCCTGTACTCAGTATGTCACCGACTAGTTAAGAGATGACTTGTATATGCCATAACAGGCATCCTCCAACTCATTTCCAATGGATTTACTGCACATCAGAAAGTGAAATGACATCAGAAATACTTGGTCTGGGGATCTAAATCTCTTCTGCAAGATCAACAGAACAGTATGGGGGGAGAGGTATATCTCGCAGAGGATACCACTGATGTGGAACAGACTTCCCATCCACATAAAACAAAGTTCATCTCTGTCCATATTCAAGTGCAACTTAGATCTATGGATGGGAAACAACAAATTTACCCCAGGACTGCTCCTTGTACTATTAATGGACAGGGTCAGCTCCTAAATGCTTTATTCCATGCACAGGTCTCCTCAAATTATCTAAGGTATGATTCCAGTTATTCTCATTAGGGGTAATATGTAATTATTGACAATGGGATGAGTAAGAGGAAACTCTAATCAAATGGGATAGGTTATTTTGAGCACAAAAAGGGAAACTGGCTAGGTGTAAAATGGCCTGGAAGGGCAGCTAACTTGGTTCCTACCTGGGAAACTATATTATTTCTCTGTTACTACTCTTAAGCTATACTGTCTGAGGTCTTCTGTCCCTTCTCCCCCACCAAATGTGCAGAGTGTCACCTTTTCTAACTTTGGTCCTCAGGTACTTCAATGCTGTCTGGTGATCTTCTGAAGACACATGCCAGGGGATCTGACAGTACACTGGACAGATTCCCTTGTTCTGCTGATCACTTGACCTGACAACATAAGAGCTCCTGTGTAATGAGTAAATCCTGCATTACCTATGCCTTAATGTGAGTTATTTCTAAAAAAAATTGAGTGGCGTGTGATGGTGAATGACTGCTAGCACTTGTTCTTTTACTTCTGCAGGTCTAACCCAAGTTATGATTTATATTACTGGTCATGGTTACTTATTTTGTGCATCAATAACAAACAAAGAAAAGGCATAGAGAAATACTACTGGGAGTTGCTATAGCAATAATAGCAGGAATTGAAAGGAGTCTCGTGGATGAGGTGGGATTATCTGACATCTTCCTTATTTTGTCATGACAGGAAAAGCAAATGTCAAGGCATCTTAATTATACATCTCAGAGGCAAGAAATATGGAAAAGTAAAGTAATGCACCTGCAACTTTGGATCACTGATAAAATAAAATAGTTATGTAATGCCAGTGCATATGCCCATTTAATCTGGTTCTGTGAGGAAATTAAATAGACTGAGGAAGACCTAGCAAAGGAGGCAACACTCAACAAAGGTAAACAGCCTCCTGAATGATGGCAGGACAGCTGAAAAGTTTATCCTACACAAGGCAAAGGGTTCCAGGCTTTAGGTCATATTGCCAAGTGGTTTGTCATTTGACCAAGGTAACAGTTTGATTCTGAGTCCAAGCAACATACCTTAAGCTTCATATATACAACACTATTTCATTTTGTTGAAAAGTTAATAGGGAAAATGTATGTCTGGCAAAAGGGTTAAAACCTGGACATAAATTATGAGCTATGACCTAGTGGAGGTTGTCTCAGATTCTGAGTAGTTAAGATACTAAACGAATATCCTAGAATGATAATGCATAATTAAAGGGATGCTTTAATTAGCCTGAACATTTTATGGACTAGCTATGGACATGGAGACTATCTTACAACAATTTATGAAATTTGATTCAATGGACTTGATAGAAAATAAACATGTAAATAATAAATGAGTTTTATCTTGCATTCTGGTACTTATAAGAAATTCATCATCTGTTAGCATACAATAAAGACTGATCCAAAGAAACAATGGTAGGGCTAACTGGTGATGGGGTACAGGAGCTGTCAAAAAAACAGCATAAATAGCAAAATTTCAGTGTTTTAGCCCTTTTTCTCATTGGTTAAAAACACATCATTAAGAAAAGGAAGACGGTGGGGAAAGTTATGGTGAGACTGACAAATTTACAGATTGACAGACAGCAGCTGAGTGGACGTCAGGTTGATAAAACCAGAGATAATCAGTTAGAGCTCTCTACCCTCTTTCCCCTATATGGATGAAGTGATATTAATGACTTAATCTGACAGAAAAGTGAAGGTAGACTCTGCTAAGGAACAGGGAGTATAGATAGCTTAACGGTTAACCACAAAATGGAAAAGCAAAATTGATTGTATTTAGTCATTCTTCAAAATCATCTGGATGCTTCCAAAATCATACTTTTTTTCCACCTGTGTGTTAGGAGTATAGGACAAGTAAGCTTGAAAGTTAAAACAAGTAAAAGTAATACTGAAGCAAGGCAAACATCATAAGAAAGACATTTTAGAGTGTATCATAGTATTTATTGTCACAACTAAGTGACCAGGATGTAGGCTCAGGTCATTAATATAACAGTTTGGATTCATAGACTGAAATGGAGATACAGATTTTGTTTTAATAAGATGTGGTACAATTTGATTTAGAACAGCTGTTCTGAGTCCACTTGCCATTTGAAAAAAAAAAGTCATAGGTGTTTACCAAGCAGAAAAGTTAAAATGATTGTCAAGCTGAAGTCAACGAGCTAGTAACAAAAAGTCATCCAAGGGGCTTTGCCATATGAGAAACAAGCCATATCATTGTAGATGGTAAAACCTGTGAAGACCTTGCTTAATAGAGTTCATGAGCTAGCTGGATTGGGTCCTGCTACAGAATTGCTTAGTCGTGGGACCAAGCTGCTAGTTTGGATAATTGACCAAGTTACAGATGTTAAGCTACCTGAACATGAGATTGAGAAATGGCCAATGTAGTCCATTGATGAGAGAAAGCTCATAAGCTGATACCTGCTATGGGTTAATGTTATAGATTGGTGACTGGCAAAATATTAAGCTCTGGTCATAAAATATGAGACACAACTAATAAGCTTGTCTTAGACCCTGAGGGCAGCTAAAACAAAAGGGGTATATTGAAATGAGTATGGATTATTAAATGCATGTTTTAATGAATCTGAATGTTTAATTGGCAAATTTATGATGCATTGAACGATTTTTGCATACTGAAGTTGAAGCTATAAACCTGAGATATGATAAGCATGAAAAAAGCCAAAATGTATACAGTGTATATAAATATCTAATGACTATATCTGATAGTAAGAATTAATAAAAAAAATAAATAAATACAATGTGGTGATAGTAAATGGGGGGTGGCAAGAATGAAACTAAGAGACTGTGAATAAAAGAATGTGAGTTTACAATTTTACTAAAGTTAATAATAAATTTACTGGATGGAAAAGTTAACAAGTAGTTATGTTGGGAATGTGGTGGCATGACTAAAAAAAAAAAAGATGCAAAGGTAAACAAAAGACCAAAGCAAATGATAGATGTGCTTATGTACATTTTAGATTAAATTAGTAATTTATGGTGCAAATAAATACACAAGCAAAGTATAATTTAGAACATTTGCTGGCAGTCATTAGTACTTAATAATGACTGGCAGGTGCAAGCCATAAAACAAACTGAAGCAGTACAATACAGGCTTTGTAATATCAGCTGAGAAAGCAACAGAAAAAAATCTCACAAACAGGTATTTGGCGTGGCACACATTGTAGGATTGCCTAGAGTGATTCATTGGTAATCACTGGAAAAGAAAAAGAGAAATAACAAGTAATGCTACTTACTGATTAAATAATGTTAACTGTTCCATACCCTGAAGATTCAGCAGCACTAGAAACTGTCATATTATTATTATTCCATAGATAACAGATGTGACAAGTCTTTAATTTTAATACTGAAAACCAATTTGGTACAAATACCTTGTAAAGTATACCTCCAAAGTTAAATCAATATGTTCTAAAACAGCTTAGCATGTATGCGGATCTGAGAAAAGTTATTCATATAAACCAAATATAATAACTTTTTGTACAGTAATTGCTATGGGATTTTATAAATGCCATATTCATAAGATAGGCATACATTCATAAAAGCATAAAGGTTTATTTCATTTGAGCCTGTGTAAAAGCAATGCAAGATCGTATTGCTTTAGAGTACTAAAATGACATATAAATGTTATGGCATTAACACGTGCGCACACACATACACACATACACACAAGCACACACACGCATATGTATGTATATATAAATATATCTATCTATATCTATATATATATATATATATATATATATATATATATATATATATATATATATATATACACACATACATATGTGTGTGTGTGTGTGTGTGTGTGTGTGTGTGTGTGTGTGTGTGTGTGTGGAGAGGGGGGTTTTCCTATTATACTGTTGAATTCTCAAATGAGCAATCAACACCATATTGAGCCATAACAGATTGAACAACCTATCACTGAAAGAAAAAAAAAAAAAAAAACTAGAACACCTACTGCCCCCCCCCACACACACACACACTAATTAGATATATACCAGCTCTGAGATTGTGCCACAGTGAGGAAAGGAACAGTACCTCGATTCCCACCATGCTGCAATCCAGCATAATGATACTCTTGTCCTGATCGATATTCTGCCTCCATTGTTTGTGCTTTTTTGGCACAATGTTATGCCAATCACTGATTTAAGTGTTTGACAACACAAAGCAAAGCCATATATACACACATGCCTGTATTCACTCTGGACAATGTAATAAATAATGGGAGGCAAAGTTCCAAAAAATACTGTTTAAACATCGCTTTTACAGAAAGTTTATAAAATAACAGGTTTTACCTTAGCGTGAATTTTCTGAGGGCATGAAGTCTGAAACTCAGGTATCTCCAATTATTTTCCTGACTTCAACCCTCAATGGTTTACCAGAAAACCAAAATTTTATGATAAACAGACCAAAATATGATGCAAAAATCTGGACATTCTGCAAAAATCTGTACAGTTGAGAGGTACAATACACACACACACACACACACACACACACACACACACACACACACACACACACACACACACACACATCTACACATAAGAAGCAAAATTTATATTTCTACTTACTGGCTCAGTGGCACGGGGCAAAGTGCTTGCATATGACATGGATTTCCTAGGTTTTAATGAGGAATAACAAAACTGAACAATTAATTGCTTGACTTTCTCTCACTGTGGATATTGTACACTAAGGAAGTGTTGTGATCATCCTTAGTAACAGATAACTCTGCAACACAGCGATTGTTAAGCCCAACTGCCTCAAAGTGCTGAAAAGTCTCTTTCCATGAAAAGTGCCTTTCAACTTAAGATTCCTGAATAGTGGAAGATATTTATTTTTCTCTTAGTAAAATCAATAACAGCAACAGTGTTCTTAAGTTCTGTGATTCTCATGATCTACCTTTGCAGGAAACACGTTTTAGTGTTTAAAGTTTGAACATTTTTCTTTCTGGAAACTGCACTATCATGTGTATCTAGTTGTACATCCTAGCAGGGACACAGAAGAAGTCAGCAAAATTCACAGGTTTGCCCTGCAGCAGCTTTATTAGTCATATCTGTACACAAATCTTAATTAGCGGTTTACTTACTCACAAAAAGCAGGGACCGAAATCAATGTTTTCCTATGTTTTCACACACACACACACACATATATATATATATATATATGGGTCTACTTCTTTTGGTCGACAACTCATATGACTGACACTCATTTGGTCGACAGCTCATTTGGCTGACAAAAAGTATTCAAGGCAAAACTCTGGGATTTGCCCCCCTCCCCACTGTTGTGCGACTGTGGAGTTGTTATATATAGTTGGGGGGGGGTGTGGGGGGCACAGGCCCCACATTGGGGGGTGTGGGGGGTGAAGCTCCCCACCTAGAATGTTTGTCGACCAAATGAGCTGTTGACCAAATGAGTGTCAGTCATATGAGTTGTCAACCAAAAGAAGTAGACCCATACATATATATATATATATATATATATATATATATATATATATACATATATATATATATATATATATATATATATATATATATATATATATATATATATATATGTATATATATATATATATATATATATATATATATATATATATATATATATATATATATACATATATACATATATATATATATATATATATATATATATATATATATATATATATATATATATCGGCTGCTCCCATTACGGGTCGCCACAGCAGATCAACTGTTTCCATTTCTTCCTGTCCTCCGCATCTTGCTCTGTCACACCAACCACCTGCATGTCCTCTGTCACCACATCCATAAATCTTATCTTAGGCCTCCCTCTTTTCCTGTTACCTGGCAGCTTCATCCTTAGCATCTTTTTCCCAATATACTCTGCATCCCTCCTCATCACATGTGCAAACCAACATAATCTTGCCTCTCTGGCTTTGTCTCCAAACCTTCCAACCTGGGCTGACCCTCTAATATAATTATTCCTAATCCTGTCCATCCTCGTCACACCCAGTGCAAATCTCAACATCTTCAACTCTGCCACGTCAAGCTCTGACTCCTGTCTTTTTGTCAATGCCACTGTCTCCACCTCATATAACATAGCTGGTCTCACTACCCTCTTGTAGACCTTCCCTTTCACTCTTACTAGTACTCGTCTGTCACAAATCACTCCTGACACTCTTCTCCACCCACTCCATCCTGCTTGTACTCTCTTCTTCACCTCTCTTCCACACTCACCATTACTCTGAACTGTTGATCCCAAGTACTTAAACTAATCCACCTTCACCACCTTTAATCCCTGCATCCTCACCATTCCTCTATCCTCCCTCTCATTCACACACATATACTCTGTCTTAGTCCTGATGACCTTCATTCCTCTTCTATCTAGAGCATATCTCCACCTCTCCATGGTCTCTTCCACCTGTTCCCTACTCTCACAACAGATCACAATGTCATTTGAAAACATCATAGTCCATGGGGACTCCTGTCTGATCTTGTCTGTCAACCTGTCCATCACCATTGCAAATAAGAAAGGGCTCAGAGCTGATCCTTGATGTAATCCTACCTCCACCTTAAATGCATCTGTCACTCCCACCGCAGACCTCACTGCTGTCACACTACCCTCATACATATCTTGTACCACTCTTACATACTTCTCTGACACTCCCAACTTCCTCATACAATACCACAACTCCTCTCTAGGCACCCTGTCATATTCTTTCTCTAAATCCACAAAAACACAATGCAACTCCTTCTGACCTTCTCTGTACCTCTCCATCAACACTCTCAGAGCAATCATTGCATCTGTAGTGCTCTTTTCTGGCATGAAACCATACTGCTGATCACTAATCATCACCTCCCTTCTTAACCTAGCTTCCACTACTCTTTCCCATAACTTCATGCTGTGACTGATCAGTTTAATCCCTTTGTATTTTCTACAGCTCTGCACATCACCATTATTCTTAAAAATTGATACCAAAATACTTTTTCTCCATTCCTCAGACATCCTCTCACTTTCCAAGATTTCATTAAACAATCTAGCTAAAAACTCCACTGCCATTTCACCTAAACATGTCCATGCTTCCACAGGTATGTCATCTGGACCAACAGCCTTTCCATTCGTCATCCTCTTCATAGTTATCCTTACTTCCTCCTTGCTAATCCACTGCACTTCATGATTCATTATCTGCACATCATCCAACCTTCTCTCCCTCTCATTCTCTTCATTCATCAACCCCTCAAAGTACTCTTTCCATCTGCTCAACACACTCTCCTCACTTGTGAGTATGTTTCCCTCATTATCCTTTATCACCCGTACCTGCTGCACATCTTTACTAGCTCAGTCCCTCTGTCTAGCCAATAGATACAGGTCCTTTTCTCCCTCCTTAGTGTCCAACCTTTTATACAACTCTTCATACGCCTTATCCTCAGCCTTCGCCACCTCTCTCTTTGCCATGCACCTCATCTCCTTATACTCTTGTCTACTTCTTCATCTCTTTGACAGTCCCACTTCTTCTTCACCAACCTCTTTCTCTGTACACTCTCTTGTACTTCTTCATTCCACCACCAGGTCTCCTTGTCCTTCTTCCTCTTTCCAGATGTCATACCAAGCACCTTTCTAGCCATCTCTTTTACTAGCTCTGCTGTAGTGACTCAGCTATTTGGTAACTCTTCACTGCCACCCAGTGCCTGTCTTAACTCTTCCCTGAACATCATCTCACAATTACCCTTTTTGAATTTCCACCATTTGATCCTTGGTGCTGCCCTCACACTCATCCTCCTCTTCTTGATCACCAATGTCATCCTACAAATCACCATCCTATGCTGCCTAACTACACTTTCCCATGCCACCACTTTACAGTCTCCAATCTCCTTCAGATTGGCCCTTCTACATAAGATGTAATCCACCTGTGTGCATCTTCCTCCACTCTTGTATGTCACCCTATGCTTCTCCCTCTTGTTAAAATATGTATTCATTACAGCCATGTCTATCCTTTTCATAAAATCCACTACCATCTGGCCTTCTGCATTCCATTGCTTAACACCATACCTACCCATCACTTCCTCATCCCCGCTGTTCCCTTCACCAACATGCCCATTGAAATCTGCTCCAATCACCAGTCTCTCACCCTTGGGTACAGTCATCACCACTTCATCCAACTCACTCCAAAATTTTTCTTTCTCATCTATCCCACACCCAACTTGTGGAGCATATGCACTAACAACATTCATAATTACACCATCAATTTCCAGCTTCATAAACATCACTCTATCCGACACTCTTTTCACCTCCAAAACACTCTTAGCATACTGTTCCTTCAGGGTAATGCCTACGCCATTTCTCCTCCCATCCACACCATGATAAAACTATTTGAAACCACCTCTGATACACCTAGCCTTGCTCCCCTTCCATCTGGTCTCTTGCACACACAATATACTAACCTTCCTTTGGTCCATCATATCAGCTAGCTCTCTCCCTATACCAGTCATACTACCAACATTCAAAGTTCCGACCCTCACTATCACAGTCCTAGCCTTTACCTGCCTTTGGGCATCTCTTCCCCCTCTTCTCCTCCTTCGGCCAACAGTAGCCCAATTTCCCGCCAGCACCCTGTTGGCCAACAGTACTGGTGGCGGTCGTTGTTAACCTGGGCCTCGACCAATCCGGTATGTATTTCTGTACTGTTGCCTGCATGTATGATTTAGCAAAATTCTAAGCCGGATGCCCTTCCTGATGCAACCCTCCCCATTTATTCGGGCTTGGGACCGGCACAAAGAAATGCACTGGCTTGTGCACCCCCCCCCACACACACACACACACACACACACACACACACACACACACACACACACACACACACACACACACACACACACACACACACGTGTACACACATACACACAGAAAAAAAAATCATTATTACAATAGCTATCAATAATCATATTGTTAGCAGTACTTTAAATTCTGATCAGAAACTGCATATCGGTGAAAGTTTACTGACTTTTTATTTGGATGCTGGTAACTCAACTTACATTAATGGCTTTTCCTTAATATTGTCTATACACTAAACCTACATTACACTTTAAGTGCTACAAATATTGTAAGTATGAAGTAAGATATTTAACCATCCTGTAATGCCAGGTAAGTCTTGTTGCCATGTTTATTTTCTTATTCAGCATTTTTAGTATGTTAATTAGTTTATGCAGTTTTACCACTGCTCTTATATTTGCAAAATGGAGTACTAAGAACTTCAACTTAGTCATGCAGAAGACTGTTAAATACACATATAAAAAGCTCTTTTGATGACTATATGTACTAATGACAGGTTTTCATTATTTCTATCAGTGGCTTCAAATGCTTTTCAACTTTTTTGCTTAAGAATTCTGGACAAAGTCAAAAATATTGGGGTGGCAAAGAGCCAAAATCAGGGACAGTTTTTAAATATTACTCTAACTCACTTAAAAAGTTAATAGATTAGCATGTTTTGCATGAAAATGCATTTTCTAAAAACTAAGAAGTACAAAAGTCTAATGCCTAGTGTTTTTGACTGATTGTAATCCTTAGTAATTTACCTGAAAAGTCAAATATTTTAGAAGGGATAGGGTAAAAATATGAGGCAAGGTCAGTGATATTCAGTAGTAAAAGGAACAGCTTAGACATATGTGGCTTCATGTTATCATGTAAGTCTTGTTGCCATTTTCACTGTCTTTATTAGCATTTTTAATATTTTTTAGTTAGCTGTGGTCCGAGGAGGTTTGTTTAACAAATATATTTATAGATTACCTGCCTTATTTGCTGTGGTTATGTAGGCAATGAATATGTATTAAGCCTGCATGATACTGCAATAGGGGTGTCCATAAATTAAGTTATGGGAGGTATTTGCTACAGAGTATCTGTGGGAATTGTGTTCTACATTATCACCTAGGATGGTAAGTGATTCATAAAAAGTGCATCAGCTGCATGTAGGCTGGTTTTGGTGGTGTAGTGTTTATGACTCCACTGATTTTCCATCTTTAATGATATTTTTCTCTACTACCATCAGTGGCGGATTATGATAGGAGTGTAATGGGTGGCCGTTGAAGACCACAGGTTCAGGAGGAGCCCGTAGATAGCCAAGAAATTACTTATTCCATTGCACCTGTTGTGTGTGTGTCTCTCACAAGCACAGATTCCACCCCCCTCCTTATAGCACAGCACAGTGCAGGAATCTGTCTCTTGCAAGAACATGTTCCACCATCCTGCAAAAGCATAGTACAAGAAGTACCACTGAAATCAAACTCTCTTTGATAATTATAAAAGTAAAAAAAAAAAGTGGGCACACTTGGCTGAACATCATTTTATGGTAATTGGGAACAGTCGGCAAAGCAATGGAATATTGATATGGCTGCCAGGGGTCCTGGTTTATTAACATGATGATGATGGTGATGATGATGATGGTGATGATGATGAGCACCATCTGATTATGGTCTGTTGACTCTTAAGAAGTATGCCACAACAATACAGCATTATCATCCATTCAGGTAGGTTAGACCTGCACTGAGTGATATTACCGGGTTGGGCATTCTTTATGACAGGGAAGACATAAGGAGGCAAAACATGAAAAGTAAGTGTCCTGTAAGCATGTAACCCCCCACCCCCCAAAAAAAAAAAAAACAGTATGTTGAATGCAGTAATATTTCTGTTTTTTGTATGACTTGTGGGTTGTTCAATAAAACCTGCTCCCATCATCTGTATTATCTTCAATTGTATTACATTATTTATCGCAATAAAAAATGAATTACTTCATTAATAGGCCTGGAATGTGTACAGTAGTCAAAACATGTTGCATTTTAGCAATGCATTTTTGCAGGGCCAGCATCTGTAAAGGGGTTGACATTTATCAGGTCATTTAGTCCACATTTTCTGGTGCGATGATCAAGCTGTCTGATCTTCAACAAACCGTATGTGGTTATTGCTGCATCACATTATAATATAGTCTGTTTCTACAAGATCAGATTACAAAGGCTTTCTGCATTTAGTTAAAAGCTGCTCCACTGTCTGGCAGTTAGCACAGAGGATTAAAGCTCTGATTTATTAATGATCTACTTCATATGACAAATTTTTATTTATTTATTTTACATTTATTTTACATTTGTTGACTGGGCTAGTCTAACTGGATACATGTCCATTTTCAGTAGAGGCCCGAGGAGATAATCTCCAATACAGATAAATGAAAAGCTTAGTAATCAATATACAAAATAAGACTAAATGAAAATATTCATATTAAACTAGCAGATTTCAGGTACATAAACACAAAAAAATAATAGGAAAGATAACTAAATAGCAGAATTAATTATATATAAAAAGAAAAACAATATTGCAGATTAAACATATTATTCTGTGAGGATAAACAAAACATCTTGTGCGTGTTTTGAATCTTTTGGCCAAATGTGTGAACTTCAGTAAGTCTCTTAACTAGATGGTACTTTCAGGCAACTGGAAATTTGGGCTAAACACAGTAATGGCTTTCTGGATTGCATGCTCAGTCACAAACTATGAACTTATAAATGTTTTTTTTTTCTGCTAGCCATTCCCTGTTGCACAGCTGATCTTGTTTAAGAAAAGTAATGGCAATATCATTAGCACACAGATTTTTAATACAATTTATGTCAGTTGTTCTTTAAGAGAAGCAGACCCTTTAGCACTGAAATGCAAACTTGTTTACTAACAGCAACAGTTGAATTAATAATAGATGTCTTTATTGTGAAATTATTCACATGGCTTTTACACAGTAGAGATTGTGCATATTGTCTTAGTGTAAGTTAACTGGTGATTAATATTTTTCATGCTCTCATCACAACTTCACCCCCTGCTTCCCTACATGAATTACTTACTAGCATAACATACACACCCCCAATGATGTACACTATGGCCAACAACACAGGCTCAGAGGTCCCCAACAATATCTCAGGATACCTCCTAAATAGTAAGCACCATGACCTATCAAGACCACTTGAGTTACTTTTCAACTATAGCCTCCAAATAGACTTTGTACCACGAGAATGTAGGGCTGCAATGGTTATCCATCTTCACAACTGTGGACCATCAACTCACCCCAGAAATTACCTGACTACTCAACTATGCAAAGCTATGGAATGAATTATCATGGACATGATCAACAAAGACATAAACAACATTCAGACACTGGACCCAACCCAGTTTGGCTTTGTCAAGGGAAGCTCATGCCTACTAAATCTTATGAACTTCTTTGATAAGGTCACCAAGGCAATGGATGATGGGAAAATGATGCATATCACCTAGCTGGACCTGGTTCTGGCTAAGGCATTTGATACAATACCCCACTCAGGTATAGTTGACAAACTCACTGAACTGGGCATAAACCCCTACATAATTTACTGGATTGGAAACCAAAACCCAGGAAGTCAGGAATGGTGATACCACCTCCACTAAGAGCCCGATCACCAGTGGGATACCTCAGGGCTCCATGCAATCTCTCTTATTTAGAATCTTCTTCTTGGAGGTAAAAGATAATGTTAAGGGCTTTTAACTGAAAAGTTTGCAGGTGACTGCAAATTGGGCACTATCATAGATTCCTCCCATCACACAAGCATTTTAGAAGAGGGTCTAACACAGGCAAATGACTGGTGCCAAAGTCACGGTCTAAAACTCAATGCCAAGGAATACATTATAGTGCCGTTTGGGAAAACTGCTACTCAGTCTAATTGCTCTATTGATAAGACACTCCTAAGAGTTAATCCTGTAGTTGGGAATCTGGAAATAGCTATAGACAGAAATCTGGCCTTTAAGCAGTATATGGCCAAGGTAGTAAGAAAATTATTCTATGTCACCCAACTTATAAGTAAGGGCATGGCGTCCACATCCAAGGAAGTCATGCTGTCACTTTATTTAGCCTTTATTAGTGCCATCATTGAGTTTAATGCCCCCTTCAGCATGTACCTGACCAAACATATGCAACAGCTGAAATGCCTGCAAATAATCCTAACCAGGAGAATGCAAGGTATAAACACATTGTCCTATATGGATTGCCTTAAAGCTTTATCTGTATACTCTGTCTCCTACTGGTTACTGAGAAATGATCTATGCCTGGCATACAAGGCATCCTCAGATCCAGCTCTGATGGACCTTTTGCACATCCACAAAATGAACATCAGAACAATTACATACAATGATTTAAATTTTGTTTGTAACATAAATAAGACATGCTGGCAAGATGGATCTGTATCTCAGAGGATCCCCATGCTCTGGAGCAGGCTCCCCATCTATGTGAAACAAAGTCTATCCCTAGTCCTATTTAAGGGTAACCTTGAACAATGGATGGAAAGTCATAAATTCCTCATGGTTCTGGCTCCCATGTCTCTGATAGGCAGAGACAGGTAGTAATGCCTAAACTAACACCCCATCATATAAACTCTAGAAACTTTCTAAGATAACCTCTCTTAATAAATGCCAGTGATACATAGGGACACTACTGGGTTAGATTGCACAGCTAGAATTATAAAGGCCCCAGTGATAATTAGCCTAGTATATAACTATGAAACTATAATTTGTTTTTTATCAAAAAGGTGCTACACATAGCTATGTCTTATGGTGTGATGCAAATCATCTTTATACAATTGCAGGTAGTTCAAATAATGCTACTAACAAAGTACGTATAATTTATCTATTCATAACTGTAAGTGTTGTACACAGTCAACAAAGTAGATATATCTGCTGGTGGGGGGTGGAAGTACCTTATGATTATATCATCGTTTTTAAAAAGTATGTAATCTGGCTCTGCAGGATTAGTGCACATTTGTATGTGAATTAAGTTGGAATACTTCCCTATGGCTACTGATTGTTTGTGTGAAACCCATTTAAAATATGCTACATTTGACATTACTTCTAATCTTTTTGACCCAGACATCTGAGAAGGATGCAGCCAAAACTATAGCTGCAATTGTTGGGTTAGGAGGATGTCTGTGAACAAAAATGAATGGCCTTGTTGATCTGATAGACTTACAAACAAAATTTTGCAGGACGAGGTTGTATTTATATAAAGCAAATTGAAATATTTACCGTTGCCATTTTTGCCACAATCAGACATGCAATGTCGTGTGATATATACATAGTCAATAAAGTAGCCACGATTCATGAGTATATAGAGGCCTTTTATGATTGAAATGATCTGAAATGGATATTTTAATCATTACCCATTAATACATCTTATCTCACTGCTTACAGGAAAAGCAATGTTCAAAACTACCGATTTAAAACACCCAATACCAAATACTGATGCATTAAATAAGAAATATCAGAAAGGTGAAGACAAAGAACACAGGCATTTATGGGCAGGTTCACAGGTAAGTGTTAGGCAAATTGCCCTTGTTGGCCATTTAAAACCTAGTCAATTTTCTTTTTTCAACTGTGAGAATCAAACCCAGTACTGTGTGCCTGTGAGATGAACCCCTTATCCATTATACCACTCCCCAATTAGTACAGATGGTCCTAGAAATGTGTGTTGTAGTCCACCGCTATAGTTTTACTATGAAAAAATACTCACCCCTCCAAAAAAAAGGGGCGAAAAACTCATTTTTTTCTTGTTCTTTTTGTTGAGGGAGAACTCCCCCCTGCACCCATGCCCCCATACTCCCAATCATATATACCAATTCCATGGTCACATCTTCCTGAAAAGTAAATAATTGATGGTGCACAATCAGAACTCACACTGGCAATGATTTCCTATGAGAAAATGTGTTCAGCATTATACCTTTTTTCCCTTGGAAGCTATTGACACCTGAGCAACTTTCCCTTAAGAATGTGTAGGGAAGCCATATATGTATATATATATATATATATATATATATATAGAGAGAGAGAGAGAGAGATAAATATATAGATAGATATAGAAATATGGGGATATGTCTATATATTTATATCTATCTATCTATCTATCTATCTATCTATCTATCTATCTATCTGTCTGTCTATATTGTGTGGTATGAAAACCTTAGTGGTAAAAGAGTTTACTGTGATGCAGGTAACCCTGCTTCCATAACCGCACTTTTTTGCTGCCATGCTGCTGTCAACTGAATTTCCTAGTACTCCAGACTCCATCACCATAATATGTTAATGGCTGTAGCTCACAGTCATATCTAGTAGATGACAAATCTTTACAAATTGCATTTACTGATTATAACAGATCACAATGCAACAAGGGAACAGTAGATAAATCATTCCTTTCTAAACAAATGTTGCTGTCTGTGCTGTTCTTCAATGCAATGTGGCATTCATGAATGTGTTGAGCATGGGAATGCATCGCGCATCATTGTGTACAATGCATACTTTTATGCCATTCATAAAAAAGATAGTTGTCTGTACTCTACATGTCTGTACTATGATCCTGGTTTATGAATGGGACTGACAGGTGAGTTACCAAGCACAGTTTGCTGAATGCACATATGTGGCCTCACATTAAATTTATGAAACCAGGGCCAGATGATTAACTGCAAGCAAGGATCATATTAAAAAACTAACACATTTCTTGAAATGCGTGACTACATTGTTTGCACCTCCACACATCTGTTAACTAATTACAGTATATATGAGGGTGAACAATTTAATTTTCCATCCAAAAAAATATTTCTTCTTCTTCTTCTTCTTCTTCTTCTTCTTCTTCTTCTTCTTCTTCTTCTTCTTCTTCTTCTTCTTCTTCTTCCTTCTCTCTTTCGGCTGTTCCCATTAGGTTTCGCCACAGCAGATAATCTGTTTCCATTTCTTCCTGTCCTCTGCATATTGCACTGTCACACCAGCCACCTGCATGTCCTCTCTCACCACATCCATAAACCTTATCTTAGGCCTTCCTCTTTTCCTGTTACATGGCAGCTGCATCCTTAGCATCCTTATTCCAGTATACTCAGCATCCCTCCTCAGCACATATCCAAACCAATGCAATCTCATCTCTCTGACTTGTCTACAAACTGTACAACCCGAGCTGACCCTCTAATATACTGATTCCTAATCCTGTCCATCTTTGTCACACCCAGTGCAAATCTTAACATCTTTAACTCTGCCACTTCCAGCTCTGACTCCTACCTTTTTGTCAATGCCACCATCTCCAACCCATACAACATAGCTGGTCACACTACCCTCTTGTAGACCTTCCCTTTCATGCTTACTGACTTATTGCAGTCTTAGACTTAATAGTTATCAATTAATTGGAATACATTGGAGCTAAAACATACATTGTAACTTTACCATTGATAATAATTTGTTTATAAGAGAAGTAGCTCATTATGCTGTGAGTAAAGTGCATTTGTTATGCCATTCATTTTATTGCTGCATGCATGAATTAATATATATAAATAACCCACGCCTGGGTGTGGTTAATGCTGGATTTACCCACGGTTGGTGTGGTTTGGTCATGAGGGCAAAGCCTGAGTGGCCAAACAAAGACAACCGTGGGTAAATCCAGCATTACCCACACCCAAAAGTGGGTTATTGCTATTATACAATGACATTATTTAAGAAAACAATAATGGCATTGTATAATGCCTCCTTGCTGCCCTTCCACAGCTGTCTGGTATTCTGCGGCAGTTCTGATGTACTGCGCATGCGTATGCTTGCGCAGTACATCAGAGCTGTGGGCGGAAGCAACAGAGAAAGCAAGATCGCATTGCTTTTTACAAACTGTCTCACTATGTTAAAGGAGTTTAACATAGCGAGACAGCTTTAAAAAAAAGCAACAGAGAATCTCTGTTGCGTTTTTAAAGCTGTCTCACTATGTTAAACCCATTTAATATAGCGAGATACCCTTAAAAAAAGCAACAGAGATAGGAAGATCTCCGTTACTTTTTTTAAAGCTGTCTCAATATGTTAAACTCATTTAACATAGCGAGACAGTGTGTAAAAAGCAACAGAGATCTTGCGTTCTCCGTTGCTGTAAAAAAAAAAGAGTTATACTAATGGAAAAAGGCCGGGCGACCAGACCTTTTTCCTTTACTATAACTCCAATTTACAACGTGCACGCTGACCACCAGCATGCAGGTTTTGGAATATTAATGGGGGGTCATTGTATAACTGATTTTAAGTAACACTCTTTATGAAAGTGGTATTTTCTGTCTTCTTGTTCTGCAAAATTGCATGTATTATAACTTTTATAACTGTCTAATAGGATTAATAGGATTAACACGACAATGGTATATTATGCTGTGATTGAAGTATGATACTTGTCTTTATGGCTGAAGTCACAAAAGCATTCCTCATGAAGGCATTTTTCTATATTCCTGGCTATAAAAGATTAATTGTACAAATGAAGTACAAAGTGTAAATGTTACACACTACTGTGATTTTTCCCTATTGGAATAACTGGATGTTAAGCACAGGTTTTGGTTGTTGTTCCTTCTGTGACTCCTGTAAGTCAACTTACCTAAGTATAGAAGTTAAACATTGCATAGAGACATACTTCATAGCTTGCTATTGCATTTCAGTTAGATATGCAAAATAACTAAGTTTCAAGATATTTTAAAGATGTACACTATATGTATTCCTGTTTTCAATGTCTGACACAACCATTTAATATGGTACATGCAGTTCTGTGGACATTTGGCTATTTACATTTGTTTTTTACCCAGGCCATCTAGGTGGCAGTTTTGACTCATTTCATGGTGTCATACATCTGATGGGCTATGATGAAAGTGGCTTTTTTCATGCAGTTATGGCACTTCCTTATGTTAGTATAATCAGAAAAAACAATCCTGACAGTGTAATGTTTATCTCCAAGAGTGGTCTGGGACCAGAGACTCTGCAGTTAATGTCAGTCAATCCATCAAATAGAAGTTGTAGAGGAGCAAAGTCAGCAAAAGCCCATACTATTTAGAAAAAAATAAGTAAAGCACCATTGCTGAATCTGCATTCATGAAATCAACATTAAACAAATTATTATTTACAAAAAGTCCAAAATACTGCTCTTACTGGTGAATGCTCTTGTGAAGACAACCAATAAATATATAATAATAAAGCGTAGCACAAGAGCAAAAGTAAGGGTCAAATCTTGTATTCAAAACCAGATAGTTTATTGATAAAACAGTGGATAAGCACTTTTGCTATATAATAGCTTCATCAGATCATGTGATCAGGTGATCTGATGAAGCTATTATATAGCGAATGCGCTTATCCACTGTTTTATCAATAAACTATCTGGTTTTGAATCCAAGATTTGACCCTTACTTTTGCTCTTGTGCTACGCTAAATTATTATTTACACCATATGTATTAAGTTATTGTTGGCCATTTCCACTTCTGAAGAAATGCTCTTTAGACTTTAAGATTTTCTTTATAGTAAAGCTAATAACAAATGGATTTAGTATTCAGACAATTCATTAAGCTTTTTTACTCTAAAAATTTATAAATGCTTTGTTTCAAATGACTTCTTTTATATTCTCACCTGTTGAATGGATACTATTATTCAAATTTTATAATTTAAGCAGTAATTGTAAAAAAATATTTTCACTTTTAAATTGTATTCACATTTAATGCTGAGTTTGGTACAATTGGCAAGTCATTACATAAAACATATGCATTTTCATTCAGCAAATAATTTAAATGCAGTGTTAATGTATTTCAAATGTTAAAAATAGTAGCATATCTAGTAACATACTGTTTGTATGTGAAAATGCATACCAATATAATCACGTCTTTGGTACATTACAGTCAAGAGTTTTTTTTTTTATTTAGAATGCAAATGGAAGAAGCTGCTGCTCTGAAATTCAATATTGTTTTGAATTACTGGGCAACCAAATGCGAATACCTTTCTAGTAGCATGACCTTTATGAACAGTGAAACCCATGAGAAAACATGCAGTGTAAAACAGCTAAGCTTAATACTGTGCCTCTGGCTCTGTATAATGGAAGTGCAGTGGCAGACATTTAATTCTAGGTTTCAACTACAGTAATAGCATACCATTTATTTAGATGAGTGTGAACCCATAATTAATCAATAAGTATGATCATAACCCAGAGTAATTACTAATGTATTAAAAAAATAAATGTCAAGGAAAAACAATCTGTGCATAAAATCAGATTGAGCTGCTACTTTGTCCTACTGCATTTAATTATAAAGTAGAACATAAAAACAGTGTAGACATATTAAATTAAACTTAGTGTGCACTTGCAAAGAAAGCTTAGAGAAGCAAGCAGTGTGTGCAGCCATAGCTTTATATGGGCTTCCTCAGACATCTAGAAAAATGTAAAAAAAGGTGTTTTAAAGTATGTAGGGTTATATGGGGGTAGTGTCCTAATCTTGTGCTCATCAAGCTGATAACAGCATTATTATTTTAATACTTTCAAGAAACATCAAACTTTTGCAGCAGCAACTGTGTCATATTATTTATCATTTTAAATGCTGAACTAAGAAAAATTAAAGCTTGTGTGATGCAGAACATAAATCTATATCTAGTGTAATCTGCAATACTCAAGAATAAAAATGTTGACCACCAAACAGCTGAGCCCAAAGCATTGTCTGTTTAAAAATCAAATGTTTTGAATATCCAGTTATTTCAAACAGTATTACTTCTTCTAAAACTTCAATATAAATCCAGTACACTAGAATTGCAAAATAAAAGCAGAAAACCGCAAAATAACAACGCATTTAAAATTTCACTATCAAAACACTCGAACAAAAAACATGCTTTTAAATGAGAGCTTTTCCCCCCACCCACATTTTCTGCATTAAATATACCAACTCCACAATTACAATCAGTCCCAAATAGTACAAGCTCTTCTGGCACAAGAATCGATTATTCAAATACTTCACCAAAATTTCTCCATCATTTCATGTGCAAATATTTCAGTGATCCTAAACACATTCATATATGTACATTTTAATTATATGGCACGTGTATCACATAAAAAGCTTGTTTTACTTGCAGTAATGCCTTCTTTCAAGTATACACATTATGCTGACAAATAAGTCATGTTGTTTGGTTGCGTTATTCATACAACAAATGAGCTGGTTTAGCACTCACTTTACAGCTTCCTTTATAAAAGAAACAGCAAAAGACTTGCATCTTCCAAAGACACCTGAATGCATTGCCCAAAGCTTGAAAATATTAACATTTCTTAGCATTTAACTTAGGCATATCTGGTTGGAGTGAAGTAGAGGTGTGAAGGTCATGTGTGTGATAAAAGAGTCGTATCAACAGAGAATGATTGTCACACATGGTGCATATACAGAACAAGAGATAATTCAACTATACTGCAATAAACAGCCATACAAATATAAAGAGCAACCTCGGCAAAACAACAGAAGTAACCAAAAATAATGAGGTGATGACAGGCGACAAATAGTACTGTAAAAGTTGTGTGACATAGCCTGATGAGGATTAGCCAGTATATGCCAATGCATGTTGGCATAGCATGTACATGAGAGTGGCTTGGCTGCATAACGAAGCTGCATATTTTCAGAAGTGGAAGTCACCATGCACGTAAACAGACTGTGCTACTAGAGGTCACGTAACCTGCCGCCATCAATATACAGATTGTACTCTTGATGTGATGTGCATTCACATGTGCGTCAACTCTCACCGTATCTGCTACATGGGCAAAGGTGGGTACTCATACAAGCATTGCACAACAAAGTGCCTACTGGTTTTATTTTATAAGTTAGAAGGAAATGGGGTGAAAGGCCTGTCAGAAAGGGCTGAGAGTAAGTAAGGAAACATACTCACACACACACACACACACACACACAAACACACACACACACACACACACACACACACACACACACACACACACACACACACGCACACACGCACACATGCACACGCACGCATGCACAAGCACACACACACACACACACGCACACACGTACACATGCACACGCACACACGCACAAGCACACACGTACACACACACACGCACACACACACACGCATGCACACACACATACATGCACGCACACACACACACACACACACACACACACACACACACACACACACACACACACACACACACACACACACACAAATATTTCACATACAAAGACTTACATGGGATGTGCAGATACAAAGGGCCTGCCACAATGCAGAGAAAGACCAACAGATAGATAATGGGTAACTGGTGATGGAGATGATGAGACAACAAGCAGAGTGAAGGTGAGTAAAAGCTGAGTGAAACACATTGAAAGGAAACACCATTATTGAGGATAGCATGGGAAAGAACAAATTGCCAAGCCATCACAGAGAGGAACCTCTCAAGAAGTCACTCACTTTTGTGGATGATGTAACATGTGGGCTCCACTGCTGATGACCCAATGTTTAATGCTGGGTGACTATATAACCTTACTAGTCACATGAGGAGGTGCTCCAGGTGGACCAATATAGGTGTTATGCCAAAAGACAACTTCAGTCCTGCCAACTAACAAACCACCTAGAATGACCCAGGGGACCCCTATGTGCTTAATTCCTAGTGAGTGAAGTACCTACATCACCCACCAGAAAAAAAGCAGCAGAGGCCACAGCATGGCCACCTGGTCAAATTCTAAAGGATCCCCTTCATCACCCTGCAGACAGGCTGGCTTGGGAACTGCTGAGTATCTAGCATTCAGTGTGGTGGTCATTGCAGGCAGGACATGGTGGCCACTTTCACCTACTTTACAGTAAATCATGTGGAACAAATGAAAATTAATGAAAAAGCAAATCAATTAAAAGATAAATGGGATAGAAAGGTAACACCGATGATCACAGTGATGTGGTGCACTGTATTAATACAAGCTCTAGAAGAAGAAAAAGACTCAGCAAAGCAACATATGTCAGTAGCTAGGGCACACCTATAATAATTGAGGATAACGGCAGGGGTATGAAATGCAATGTGTCTGTCATCAGTTTATAGGACAGCAGCTCATTGCATGGATGAAAGCTAGTGTCTATGTGCAATGAGCAATAAATCAAGGAAGAACTAGTTAAACTGTAAAAATAAAACAGTCACTGCTGTGGAAACAGGAGTATGTGGAGTTGTTATATACTCCATGGAAAATACAAGGATCTGTACCACAGATTACAGTAGGACAGATAATATGACTAAAATTAGCTATTCTTACAGAAAAAGATCAACTACCTAATGCTGTTATAATGCGAAGGGAAAAAAGCCTAACTGCAGTGGGACACCCAGGGTTAGTACAGTTGCCTCACACATGACAAGAACAGGAATAACTGGTACAGTGAAGAACATTAGCATCATTGGAATTGCATTAAAAGGCAGAAATCTTAACAGTGCAGTGAAGAACTATGCAAAGGCAACTAATTTCTAATAGGCAATGACCAAAGAAAAAAAAACAACAGCACAGAGGCTCAGTACAGTGCCATATAGACAGCAATTTCAGAAATTACTGGACATTATCACAGTTATATATGCATGAACAAATATCAGTCTTACAAGTGCAATAAAGAACTATTCAATAGTGGGGTATTCAAATGGAACAAAAAAAGTCAGTGTTGTGGCGAGCAGGTTAAGCACACGTACAATGGTGGCAGCAATAACCTTGTAAAGTGGGGACTCTGACTGTATCATCTGCAGGCAAGTTTGCCATAATTTATTCTCCACTGCAAAACAGAAAAAGTATGTTAAATAGCAGACCATATCCATGGCAATAAAAAAGGAGTTATATGTCAACATTCAGTCTTATTGTATAATGTCTCAACACAAAATAAAAGCTTACAATAATAAGGCTAACTCTCTCTAGCATTTTTTTCCATGGGAACAAAAAGTCTGGTAGATACCTCTTTAGAACATTATATGTGTGTGGGCACTGCTTCACTCATGACCCTGGCAAGTGAGTGCCAGCCATTGCCCTTATACAGCAGCCCTCCTTAGTTCTGTTTTAGTTGGTGCTCTATATGCTGGATGTGCAAAAGATACAAAATGATCTTAGTCTCCATATTGTTCCATTCATGAGCCCTACACCCCTCAGATCCTGCAGAAACCATGTCCTCTCAGCAGGAAAAGTTAAGCAGTGAAAATGATAGCTGAGGTGCAGTAATATACATTGATAATACCACATAATATGCATCAATGGGCAACACAGTAGCTTAACGACCATCTGTGGAGCATGACATGCAGGGTCATTAGCACTGGGGAGGTAGGCAGTTGTATCACCAAGATCCAGAGGCATGTATGATCTGTGTGTTCTATATGCCTGAGCATGGCCACACCTGACAAGTGGGTAAAATGATGACCATGGCTATTACCAGTAAGTAAATATTTATGACAAAGCCATGCTCCACACCCATGCACAACTTAATTGCTTACAGTGTACACACACAAGGCAGGCTGGACTTCATAGCATGGAAAAGGGTTTACAGTGCATTGCATTACTGGTGCTGCTCAGAGAACATCTTGATAAATCACTTCCTTGGCTTATTCACCATGCCCCTTTGTAACACAGTGAAAAGCAAGGTCACCACACTGCAAGAAGCAGCATTATATTAAGTCATAGATTGCAGACCACAGATGATATTGAAGAAATCTGACAGGTATGGAAAGTTACAGCAGGCAGGAGCCCTGGTTATGTGCAACACATTGCAGGAACATCTCCAGGATGCACAACTACTGCACACAGTTTTCACATTGTAGCAGGACTGCACCTAGGTGATGTGGTGCCCTGTGTAGTTTATCACCTCTACTATAAGATGAGGAACAAACAAATGGAAAAATTGTCCTCTCAGACATGAGGCCAAAACAAAATAGCTCTTCTACTATGAAGCTATGAAAATGTACAAAATGTACCAAGCAGCTTGCCATAGTAATAGTAGCACATTTGAAGTGTCTTAATGCTTCTGCCATGACCACAATACAGTATCAGCATTCATTCTGAATACTGGTGCTGCATTTCTTCACCATCATCATTTTCCAGTCCTCTTTGCTTTGTCCTTGCTACTCCTTTGCATCATAGAGGCTGCTGTATACCATCACTCCGATGGCCTTGCCAGGGACACAGCAGATGGAGTAGAGGTGGAGGAGGCCAAAACATTAAATGCACTAGGCACAGGCATGACATGTTGCAATGTTGATATAAGGCATCACAACCATCAGGAGTGCAGGGAATGGACAGCACAGCTCATATGCACAATGTAGAAGATAATTCCATGCCTGCTGTGCAATGGGCACACACTGTGCTGTAGCTACTTGTGTGAGGAGCAGTATGTGTGGATCGCATACCCATGAGTACCGCAGTCTGTCAAAATGTCACAGCAGTTATGTCAAGATATTACACAAGGCAGCACCAAATACATGAGTGCTGGAGACAGTGAGACCTGCAGATGTTGTCCAACATGGACAGTCCTGTACACATAAACTAATCCATTTGTGCTCTCACAGATGTACTGGAGCTCTTACAGCACCAAAAGTATGGCAATAAACGAAAAATTCACCTCACAGAAAAATGCAGACTCTGCACACCCATAGTTGGAGAAGGTTAAAATGGATAAAGCCTATAAGGACCAAGAGTGGAAGGAAATATTTCAGCAGGTAAATTCTGTGGGTGGACATAACAAGAAGGTGCTAAGAGTGTATAGCAGAGTCATTGACATAAGCCTCCAGGCAGTGAAAAGACCACCAGACATAGCTGCTAACACGTTTGCCTCTGGGGCTCCTTCCACAAGATATCAGCAGCTGACAGAGACTGAACAGTTCCTTATAACTTTCAGTGGAGACACTGAGAGGGCAGTAATGCCTGCTTATGGATTGTACCTAGTAGCTTTGCTAGTCAAGTCTGCCCTGGTGTTGGCTCGAATGACCAAGGAGGGTACTGAGAATTGCAATACCTGTCATGATGTAGGACATTGGTAGCACAAAAGCCTGGTGTACTCAGACATGGTCGTTTGCATCAATGTTACCCAAAATACCAGGGCTACAGCTGCAGACATATACATTACATGTTATAAATGACCACATATCTGTGGAAAATGTACCAGATGAGTTGTGTGATATTCCATTCTAAGAAGATCTGCCTAGCCCCTCTGTACAGAGCACTCACACATACCATACTACATTTATGCCACCCAAGAGAAATCTGACCTGTAATGGACACATCCTGCACACACAGGTAGGTAGGTATGTTCTCAGAAGCTGTGTATATTCCTGGCATGTAGCTTCTGTCTGATGCATGGTGGCAGAGGTAATACCTATACCAGATTTCATGCTAGTGCATTGTTTGTTTACTTTCACTTTTTCCATTGGAAGAAGATGTGACAGTACAGATCTGCTTATGCCTAAGGCCACCATGTCTGTAGAGACTGATGATGATGACACTGTGCACTTGGAACTGTCTGAAGACACAGACACTCTGTTAGCATTGATAACTGGAGAGAATATCCCCCACCTCCTTCAGCTAAGGGGTCTGCAGAGACTGAAGATGAACCTCTTACATCACTTGTGTTTAATGAAGGATGTTCCACCCACATGAGTTATACATATGGTAAAGAGGCATCAGACATGCAACCAGCATATCAGAACCACATACATTTTATGTAGGTCTTGCCATCTACATCAACCAGCAGACATTCAGTACTGTGATCCGGGGAGAGATGTATGGTAATTGGACAATTTTAGATGTGCTCAGAATGTATTTGGCCTGAATGAAGATGTCCATGGCTGCTGTGAATACATCCAACCATTACAGGGAATGCAGGCAGTGACAATTCATATGACAGACCTTAATGGAGCCCAACGGGTTGCTTAGAAATGGTAGGCATAGCCAAAGTAGGAGGCAGTGCCATAGTGAGGCTGTGCAGCATGATGGTTAGTTTTTGCATGACCGTCACCCTTGTTAAAGCTAGCTGCATGGACATGGATGACATTCATCTGATTCTACCACTGCCTCCACCCCTGGACATTAACAATTATACAGATGTCAATGGCAATTATCTGGGTTCACCATGGCTTCCACTCCTGGCTATAAATGGACACATGGATGTGGACAATGCTCACCCAGCTCTACTGTTAACACTCCCCAACAGATATCTCACTAAAGTAATGTAGTTATGCAGCAGATCGCTCCCTAGTAGATGTCTCCCAAATGACACAGATCACTGACCAAGTATGACATTGTACTGAATACCCACCTGCCAGTACCATACAGTAGGCACTACAGCAACATACCTCCTCACACATCAACATGCCATACTTACTTAGATCAGAAGCATCTAGAGCTGACACTGCAGGAACCAATGGTATATCCAGCTAGCACACAAGGACATAAACCCTGGCACCTCATAAATCCCTGAGCATGTTCAGACTTACCTCAGGCACAAGTCATGACACTTCCACCTATGTCAGCTTTATTGTTTCATACTACTGTGCTCCCACTTCTGAATATAATGCTGAATGTTCTTGAACCCCCTGGCTAATGTAAATGTGGTAATGTATGATGCGGAGAGTGGCCAGTTGATGCACTATACTGCCCTGCCTAGTTGTGTAAATACATATTTTATTTTTGTTCCATGTCATCCCGACATTGTTTGTGGAGCACACTGCTTCATTGTCTATGCCACAACTTATGCAGCCACCCCTGCCTGGCACGGGGTCCCATTGCACCTGTATCCTCCTGTAACTCTTTACCTTGTTTACCTGCCATTGCTGGAACAGGAATATCAGTCAGTGTTATGGCCTCATCTCACTCTGTTTTTTGTAGCACCATGTTATGTAACTTGATGCACACCAAAAATATCTAGCAGCACCTCTCAGCAGTATGCTATATTGCACTGCAAGATGTATCCAGATGGCATAAATGAGATGTTAATAGTCCAAACACATGTTGTCCGTAAACCTCTAAAACACAACTCAGCAACTACACACACTTTATTACAATAATACTAATAGCTGTCAAAAGGATATCACCAACACTCCTTTGTTTTAGCACTTGTATTCTTTTAAGTATAACAAACTTCATCAGAAAAGAATAACATTATAAGAAACGTCCATATTTAAAGTATATTTAATATCACATTTCCAAGCAACCAATTACCATCAACGCATGATCTATCACTTAAAATTCCTAACAATAAAATACTTTTAAGGAGACAGCATCATTTAATCTCAGGTGAAAAATAACCCGTAAATGGAGCTGCCAAAAAAGTTCCCTTAAATTTGCATATGCATTAAAATCACCAACATGTTTATCTAATTTTAGTTGTTCAACAGCTTAAGAAATTAACTTTTTAAAAGCAAGACATCCTTTACTAAATTTAGTTGGAGTATTAGTAACATAGCACTCTTTTTGAATGCATAATTGTGTTCATATGTGCAGTCAGATAAACTTGAAACAGTTTTATCTATGCAAACATTACACATAACATACAGGTTGCTAACTAAAATCACTCATTGAGGATAACAAATGACCATCAACAGTAAAATTATTATTGCTGTTTATTACTGTAAAAATAATGAAGCATTATTTAGATATCTACATTGACTACAATTTCACACAAGGAAGGTCCCTACTTTAATGCTATCACTAATCAAATTGTTCTTCTTCCTCTGTTTCATTATCATTTTTAACATTGCTCCCCACCTATATGCAATAGCAGTTAATTTCCCTACTGCCCATGCTAGAGTTTGGTTGCTTGAAATTATTTTCCAGTTCTCTACTAAACATTTAAAAATAGTCCTAGCATCCAATGAATATATCAGAAAAATATAGCATTATAATTATCATTTGTACCCGCAATCTTACTACTAGCTAGATTTTCATTTACTATATTTTTCCAGTATTAAATAAAATAGGGACACATTTTGTTTCACTACAATTTAAAACTTTAGATTTTACTATCTCTATTTAAATGCAGGATACCCTCTACTTAAAAAAATAGTGAGTTTATTACATTCATTCTTTAATACTGCATCTTCTGATGTTAACCTAGCGCTAAGGACAAATTGCCCTTTGACTATATTCTTTTTGACATGCAAGGGGTGAAAACTACTAAAATATAAATATGTATTAGCAAGAGTAACTTTCCTAAACACTTTGATATTAAATCGTATACCCTCCCTGTAAGTAGTAACAGTCAAGTATTTAATATCTGTTTCCTCAACACTCACAGTAAAGGGTAAAACAATTGTACTAACTTCCATAATTTTTATGAAATAAAAATTCTTTTTTTACTACTGTTTATCAAATAATACACACAATAGCATGCCAATTTGTATTCAGTAAGCAGCTCTACACAATGTATAAAGCTGCTCAAACACAGTAAACATCATGACATGACAATTACAGCAAAAGCAGCTGAATTATATTCTAATCAACCAATCCGAGATGGCGGTGACGAGTCAGTGGAGGAACCAACAGCTGCTGTGGGTAAAGGTAGATGGCCAAGAAGCAAAAGAGAGCATACATGCTTGGGCATGTACAGTAAAACTAATCCCAGTCAATGCTCACAACCTTTACTAACTCGTAATTTCTGTGTACTGCTAACATCAGAGAAAGCCATTACCAATCTATAGCAGTTGTAACTGCAGGACTATCAAGGTAAGTGCTGAACCTGGAACAGGAAAATAAATGGGTAAGAACACAAAGGAATGGCAGATACTTGCATACTGTTACTTGAAAATGTAAAGTAAAATGTGTAAGTTTTGCAGCAATGACATCAGTATGTGACAGGACTGACATATGTCAAAAGATTTCTACTGTTTATCAGCTAACATGCTTCATGCATTGAAAATACCCAAAGTAGAAAAAGCAGTCCAAAGTCTAATTATCCCTACATTTTCATAAGTGGAGCAATAAGTCTCACTGACATATCAACAATTTCAAGATAGTAATCACAATAGTAAAAAGGCTGTAAGAAATCAGCAAAAGTTTCAAAATAGCATCACCAATACATATAGTAAGCATTCGGCTACCCTGTGCATCAGAAAAAAATACCTACATAGCCCTGAATCCAAAAGAGTAGAAACGATATGGCACAGTTATCATTTGCACATAGTAGGGTTTCGGGGGGGGGGGGGGCAGAAGGCCAAGGCTGACACAAAAGTAGTGACTAGTGAGTGTGTGAGTAAGAAAGACAGCTAATTATCAAATAGCCACTGAGACAGAATGATCTGCAGGCCTCACGAATGCCTCACGTACGTATTATGTGTCGATGTGAAATGTGCGTGTAAGTGTCTGCATGAATACAGCCAAGCTGTGTACTAGCTCTATGTCCTGGCATGTTGTTCAGATGGGAGCCATGCATGGTAAAGGTATCAGTTCATTGTCTACACTCCTGACCACGACAACTGGTATGCCCAGAGTTGTACTTGGCACATCCAAACCCATGGTCAGATGTACTGATGCTACCTGAAAGTGAGCAATATCTGCTGGATGAGCTCTCCTCATGACTAGGCCCAGATACCACTTCTGAGTGTGGACACCTCAACAACTGACTGTGAAGTGGAAGTAATACTGCTATGGGATCATTCATTGCCACACTGCATAACATCAGATGATGTTGTGGACCTATGGCCACATTGATGCTGTTCCCCTCCCAGCAGAAATTCAGTCAAAGACACTGCCTGTTCCATCCTGTCAAAGATCCAGTCCATTGATTTGGCCACATAATGGAGACAGTCACACACATCAGTCTGTGCCACATCTATAACTCTAAGCATGTCCTCAGATGCCCTGGTGGAATATGTCTGTGCCTCCTTGATGGTCCTAAACATACAGTGAGTGGCACGTAATGACACACCAGGTGGAGGGTGGACAGCATGTCTCCTCTGAGCAACCCTACCAACCCTCCTGTGTGGTACCTCACCCACACGTTGGCTATAGCCAGAGTCAACTGGCAGTGAAGCCACAGTAATCACACTACCCTGATCAAGTGTGTTACCCTTAACCTGTCTACTATCAGAGGTCTCAGTGGAATGGGTATGCATAGGCATACTGACTGTGTCTGAAAGGAACGTAGGGGATGGTGAGTCACAACCTCAGTGTCAGATTCAACCTCTTCAACACCCGACTGTGCCTCCATTTGGCCACCATCATTATAAGAGCCTCCCGATAGTCCAACATTAGATAGTAGGAGTCCTACAGTTTCAATGTCAGGATCATCTGTGATAATAAGCAACAAATACAGGAATGAAATTACTACTTCATTAAATATTAAACCAATATAGATGATAAAAAAGTAACACAGATCACACAGTCACAGATAGTACAGCATTACAGATATGTGTTACACCATCCTTACAGATGCACATAATTATATAGCTAAATAATATTTAGTACTAAGCAAATAAACATGGAAGGATAGTCCTGGAAGAAATGAGGCAAGAAAAGGATGGCAATTAAGCATCACAATGGGAATAGCATAGGGTGACAGTGAATACATAATCTCGTATATGTCCTGTAAGAAATATCTGAAACTGAAACTTGGCTGAAATGTCCACTTACACCCATGTGTACTGAATAACTCTCTTGTATAACTCTCTTATATATCAATAGGTACAGACACAAGATAAATTCACAGGAAGTAGCAGTCAAATTATATATTGTATCTACAAGCTAATATAAAACTTGCCATAGGTAAGCTTACTTGGAAGCTGCTCCTGGGACACACTTGTCCTCCCAGCCACATCAGCACCGACATCAAACATATGGTGTGCAGTCTCCACTGAGCTGTCTGGTTCTCTGACAGTGGACAGGAACTCCTCATTTGGTATCAGTGGTAGCTTGGTAGCAGGATCACCTCCCCAGCCAGCTGCTCTTAGGCAACAGCATCTCCCCTCCTCCAAGTTAATGAAATCATATCAGTGGTTCAATGCCACACCTGATTAGAATTTTTCTTGTGACCTCTGACTGTATTGACTTCATAACTGTTGCCAAATCTCCTTTCTGGCAGCCATATTCCCCCATCCTCTCTCAAGCAGTAAGGCTCCATGGCATCTCAGAGCCTGTATTATCACCTCATTTTCTGTGTCAATGAAAGAGAGTTTTCATGGATTTGTAGGTTTGGGTACCATAATCTTATGTGACATAAAACAGAGTAGGATAAAACAGATAAATATCACATAACTAATGTATTACTTACAAATAATAATCATATGTGCACGTTTTTGTCAACATTATGCACTTGAAACACACTTTTCCTTTAGCAAAACTGAAGGTTAGATAGTTGTCCACCTTTCCCTCACACACAATGGTTTGTACAAACAAAGGAATACCACATAGGTACTTTATATATGTTTCCACAGAAATACCAGGATGTATACACATTTTCAACAAAATAGCATTTGAAACATACTTTTGTTCATGGATCACAGAATGGTAGTGGCTCCACCATCCCCAAAGCACCAAACAAATGAAGGCTTGTAGAAACCAAGGGATACCACAGAATTAATTTTATTTATGCTTTCCACACAATTATCAGGATATGTACACATGTACACATATTTACAATAGAAAAGTCAATTTATGAATGCCTGTCACTTCTCACTCTAGCCACAACTCCTGTGGAGGTTGCCCAGGCCATCTCAGAAACATAACACCAGTGTCAGTGTCACATGCATTACATTTCTCTCTGATAGCATTGAATATTGTAAAATCAAATTTGAAAAATAATAGTTGTGCTGAAAGTATAACCTATCTCAGAAATGTAAATGACTGCCAAAATGCCTGTGCTAACAGTGAAGTATAAGAAGTGCACACAGATAAAACTTCCATTTTCTGCTGGATATATAAACACATTTGTAACATTTTACAAAATTTAGAATGCACTTGAATAACACAAGCATACCTTAACCAAATTATAAGCCTTCCCTGCAGAAAAGTCACCTTCAGAGGAATGCCAATCTTCTGTTTTGTCCAAATACACAAGTCTGCTCACCTTCAAGTTCCCCAGCTACATGGTTACCTTTTTGTAGTATAGATTCAGCCCTCTGAGCACTGTAAATATGCAAATGAGGTGTGAGCTCATTAGAATTTCTAAATACCTAACTTTTTACTTTATGCAGCAGATGTAAACATAGCGTCTGCTCTACACTATCGTTGGGTGATAATGGTTTACAACTGTGAATGATTAGTGAGATAAAACAAAAACACAGCAGCAATTCAGGCATCCTTCACTGTAGTGGGTGGGTCAGTGAGGATACACTTACAAAGTGTGGAAAAAACTTCAGTGAGCTGTTAAATAAAACAAACCACCACACACTTATAATTTAGATCACTAATAACAAAACTCTCTTGCCTTTTTTGCAAACTGTTTTTCACTGTCATGTATTTTTATCACACATTTAAAGAAAAATGATACAAAATGCACTATAGACTGCATGTCTGAGATTACAGCAGATATAAGGGAAGAAGGAACACAATACAAAGAGAAAACAGAGCTACATTTGTGCAAACATATTCATAAATGTCTGTGTGATCACTCATTGCAGTAAATATGTTAACCACACATGTACAACCAGCTGAGAATGTACAAGTGTATGTCCTGTTAATACCTTAGCTGAAATGTGAATTGCTTGTATGCACATGACTTCATTGCTATTGCAAAGCTGTGTGGCAAAAAGATATAACACTCCAAACTATGTTTTCTAATTTCATTACTCTGATATTTCAAATCTAGAGCTGTGTAATTGTTTAACATGTGTTCAACTGTATTTTTTTTTGTTTGCTTTTTAACATTTTCCTATGCTCTGCTTAGTGCAAACATGTTCATATATATAAAAATTTAAAAAATGAATGTCAGCTGCCTTAGGAAGCACAATCATGCTTAGCAGCATTGCACAGCAGTCGGCACCTTGGTTGATAATGATAGCAGAAATTACACCTGTGACCCAAATGTATGTGTAGTAAAAGGTGTAAATACATTTAGGTACACAATAGATAAGACAGGTAGACCATGATTTGAGTTCCACAGTATGTTTTACCGAGGAGCAATCATAATGAGTGTTAACAGAAATAATATATATTCACTTTTGCCTGTGTCATCTGCATGTTGCTCACCTGCGGACAAACTCAAATAATGTTACTTGCTACGCCTTCCTTCATGCAAACAGGCTAAGTGGCAATGCATGGCTGTCAGCACTCTGGACAGTACTGAGTGTAAAAAATACACCTGCTGCCTAACTTTTCCTATAGCACCAGGTGTAAGTTCATGGCCAGAACTCAGATGAGTCAGGATTCTACTCCAGCACACTCCACTTTTTATTAATGGTGTCATTGTAATTTTTAACAAAAATGATAATATAAAGATAATTATACATAGCAATAACTATGTATTGCAGGTTGATTCATCATACACATGGTATCATATTTATTACAGGTGTAACTGGTGCAGCTTGACCGTTATGATTCTGTAACTGTAAAAGTATTTTCAGGCCTGGGATGGAATTCATAGTTTACTGACAGTCATCTACACACCTCCCATAACACAGGTATAGCTGTAAAACAGAATGTATTGTGTAGTCTGATCCAGAAATCAAAAATCTGCTCTGAAAGTAATACAAGTATATGTATGAAGAAAAAACACCTATATCAGTATATATATATATATATATATATATATATATATATATATATATATATATATATATATATATATATATATATATAGGTTTGAATCCCACATTGTATAAATTACTTTTTTCAGTGTGTAAGGCCCCAAACAATATGTGTTAATTCATCCAATTGATCCCTTCAAATTGATGTCTTAAGAGCCAAGTCATTTAACATATCAGTGTTGACCATGGACAAACTGTTGTCAGGTATAGCAGTATACATGCCATAAATTAATGCCAACTGTCGCATTATCCTTCCTATTTCATAAACTACCTTTCTGTCTGCTTGGCGATGTTGCTTTCCATGCACCATCGCAGAAATGTGGTTGCCATGGTTGTACATGTTTGCAATATCACAAACTGGCAGGAAAACAGTTTCACTGTTGTTGGAGGACCTGTGCAAACTTGGCAGGAGCTGTTCAATTCAGGGCAAGAAAGTTGAGGTGTGGAGGAGTCAAAAGTATTTATTGTACTCCTCATAAAGTGCTACAGCTATAGGCTGCTGCAGGGGGCCTTTACTGGGTCTCAGTATAAGGCTGAGGCTTTGAACAGTCTAGCCAAGGCTTTCTACAATGTGACTGGCATACCACACCCTAGGGAGCAATGCAGGAACCATTATAATGACCTGAAATGGTGCAAGCAGCACAACTTAACCAGAGGCTGGATAAGTTTAGAATTGCTGACATCAAGCAGTTGTGTAACTATACAGATGAAACAACTTTAAATGTTAGGGAAAGCTGTAGTTAACCCAGACTGGTACTCATAATGCTTTCATGTCTACTTTTCTCTCCTTGTTTATTTTACAGTTGCTCAGGAAATTTCAGCAAACAGGGAGGCACATCCTGAAAGATTAGAAAGACTCAGAGAGGCACATAGTATGTATGCAGCACAAATTAACATAATTATATTAAAAGTATTGCTTTTCCATACATTACTTGCAACTTAAGCATGCAGATATTAACTGTAAAAGCAAGTGTGCATACCTTCTTCTGTAGTTCTTGGTAATTATATTAGGCAAGAGTCATAGTGTATTCAAATCTGGTAGGTTAAATTCCTGCAAGTAGCAAATACGTTCAAATTACAAAAATATGATTTTATAAATTTTAATTCAAGCAAAACTGGCTTTAATGCCGTGTTGTTAACTTAATCTGTATTATCTTTAAAAGCATATATGCAATATCTGCATATTGCAAGGATTACTTGTTACAATTCACAATCCTATTTTGGATTTGGATAGGTTAATAGATAATATAACAATAAAAGTATTTTTATTGTAATAAGGAATTTATATGACATACAATGGTTCTTCTTTTGTCTCACCCCACCCCTTATCTCTCTTTTTTACTTTATATATATGAAAACACCGTTCTGATGTCATATTTTTCTGCCAACAAACAAATGATTTCCAGCACAGGGAGGCAGACCAGCTGCTGTGGCTCAGCCTACCAACCCTCCACCAGCTGTGCACCAACACCCAGCACATCGGGGAAGCAAGCTGGTAGTACTGCCTCCACAGTGCCTGCACTACCTAGCCCGTCCACAACAGGTAGCATTGCCCTGGTTACTGATACATTGGTACCCTCCAGGAGTATTGGTTGAGTTGGGGATTACAGCACCCACCAGGAGCTGCCAGGGATGGTATGTGAGGTATTAGAAACTACCATTGGTGACCACCTCAGCCCTCTGGAGAAGTTGTTCCTTAGAATGCAAGAAATCCCACAGGGAGCCAAGGAAGGGTACAATGATGACAGTTCTGACGGAGAGTACCAGATTCTCAATATTTCCATGCTTGATTGGGCATGTGTCTCCAATGTCCTCTACCTATCCCCAATCATGGTGTCCCTCAAACGTTTGTGTTCATCACTATCCCTGTGTCTTGTTTGTCTGTACGTGATTCCTCACCTACCCTAACTACCTGGCCCTGACATTACTATGTCCCTTCCCCAGCATTATGAAACTAACAAAATAAATTGTCCTATACATAGCTCTCACTTTGCATGTGTGTCTTCTCGGTGCACTTGAATTGGTTCACTTGGCTATACAACATGATTGCATTTATGTCACCCATCTGTGTTACGGTGACAGTCCAAATTCATCCAATTTTCTATACATGTTCACATTACAGTGTTAAAGAAGTGGATAGATATGATTCTTTCTTAATTCCCTCCTGCAAATTCCTTTACTGCTTCCTCTTTTTTTCTTTCCCCACTTGCCCCCTCTTTCACCACTTTCCTATTTACCCTATTTTCATAATTTAATCTAGGCAAAAATAGAATCACAAATCACACACACGCCTCAAAATGGTCCATAATAAAGCCTTCACTTTTTGTCTTCTGCATTTGTATGGAGTTTGGTATTGCACATCAATGCTGAGCAGTGTTGAATAGCTCTTCATGTCTTACGGCAAAACCTGGTGAGTTTTTGCCATGGGTTGCACTAGTCTGGTTATCTCCATGCAATGCTGCTTAAACTCACCATGCTAAAGGAACAGAGTTAAACCAGAGTAGAGGAAGTACTTTGAAACATTTACTTTGTTAGTTATTTAGATTGCAGAATGCAACAAACTACAAAGTACTCTGTGGAGTGTTGACATAAATCACTGGTCTGAAGATTTTTTGACATTATCTTCAAGGATCCAATTCCAGATGCATCTCCCATCACTTCTTAGTGTGATGATATATGTGTATGATATATTTAAATACTGACGTATTAAAATTTGCAAAAGTTATAATTTTTCATGTAGATATATTGATTACTGCCCAAAAATAACTATATAAAGTGACATCCATCCCCACAGCTATCACATATTTACCTAAGCTTAGTCTGCTTGGCATACGCCTATTGTCCTTGTCCTAAGCCCTCTGTACCCTTATGTTGCTAACTTCATGATACACAGCATGTAATGTTAATAATGACAACAGACTGAAACCTTGGCCATTAATGTGCCGTTAAAAAAAAAACACTGCTAGGTGTTTGCTTATCTCTCTCTTTGTATCCATCCCATCACTCCAACTCCTCTTTTCATGTGTGTATCTTTTAGGTTGATGGATGATGTCTGCAGACTGATTTGACTGTGCTGATGCTCAATACTAACATGATACCTTAAGTCAATACTTTATCCTTGCTTGTGTACTGCGGAATGTTTTAAAATCATTCGTAAGATTCTGTTTTTGACATGTTCAGGTGATGAAATCTTCATCTAATGTGATGTGAAAACTGTTCTTACTGTGACAAAGCATACTGCACACAGTTTTCAGGATATATGGCCATATACATATAGTTAGCATATCTGCTGAGTCAGAAATAATGTTTTCAAAACATGTACCACTCCTTGCCATTTCTAGCAAGCTGTACACACAATTAGATTGTGATTTGCAATGGGACTGCTAAACATCTAATGCTTGTACCACTGCATAGAGGTAGACATTTATGATAAAAATTGTGTAAGACACACTCTTTGCTGTTGTCTTTGCTTGTCACATTTGCAGTAATGATTACATTTACTTAGATAATGCCATCCTGACACCACCTATAAAACAAATGAGTGATGTAGACTTAAACAATGTGTGTTATCTGTCTTCTGATCAGGAGCTTATTGTTCTTACACCTGGTGCCACAGGGAAAAACAGGCAACAGGTGTATCTTTTACACTCAGTACTGTCCAGAGTGCTGACAGACATGCATTGCCACTTAGCCTGTTTGCGTGAAGGAATGCAAAGCAATAGAAACATTACTAGTTTTCCATTTAAGCAAAGAACCACATTTGCTTGTTGCTTAACTTTGAGAAAATAAGGAGGGCAGTAGCAACAATGACAAAATATTTCCAGTGTAAACTACAGTATGAGCAGTATGGTATGTGTCAGCTATTTTATTCTTAACTAATTCTCAAGTTCAAGCTGTTTTCATGATTATTCATGTGTGCCCTGCAGCAATGCATTGCAAATGATATTGCAGTAGTAGATCTAATGTGAGCTACACAACAGAACTTAACAGCACAACTGCATTGTTACATTTGTTATGGGTTTATACTGACACTAGCCATTGGTCATCAATGATCAAAACACATTGATATTGTCAGATAAATCTAGTACTATGGACATCAATTCATCAGAATATCAGCACACATAAACACTTGCAGTACTACTATTTCTGGTGATTGTGTTATGTTAACAACATTCTGAGAAACAGGTACATGCATGTCTCAGTTGTGCAACATGCATTCATGACAGCTTATTTCACCAAGGTTAACAACATGACTTTTAAAGCATTTTTGCAAATTGCAATCACAAAAGCAAATCTGAAGTGCAAACTTTGCACACGAGTCTCATAGCACTATATGTTACATGCAACATTATGATAATGTTATCCTCTGTAAAGTGCGCTATGACAATCAAAATATCAGACTTCTGTGATGGGGTGAATGTTAAGTAATGTGTTCTGCAGCTGGACTAACTAGTTAGGGGTTCAAGTTACAAAATAGTCAGCTTGTGTGTGCAACTGTGTATGCATAGTCAGAAGAGCATGAGTCAATTTCCTCACTCAGATCTCATTAACAGCAAAGTTTTATAGTTGTGCAATTTCATACAACCCTCCCAACATCTTCTTCTCAACATAACACTGATGATGTCATCTGCTATAAAGTGTTCTCTTGACAATATGAAATGAGATTTGTGCTGTGCCAGTAACTTTATGTGCTGTGTTCTCTAGCTTGTATAACTGAGGAGGTAGGCATTCTAATCTAATCTCAATGCAGTCACCTTGTGAGTGAGTGTGTGTTCAGTTAACTCTCATTCTAGACACTGTTTTTGAGCAGCATGTGAGACATTCCTACCAAAATCTTCCTCTCACCAGTCACTGAGGATGTCACCTGTTATAAAGTACTCTCTGACAATACAAAGGTTAGACTTGTGTTGTGGTGTTAGCATTAAGTACTCTGTACTGTGGCTAATGTAGATAGCCTATGCAGGGGTTCTAAACTCACTGCAGTCAGCTTGAGTGTGTGTGTGTATGTTCATTTAATTATCAGTCTGGCTACAATTCTAAAATGGCACGTGGGACCACAGCTATGCCAGTCACTCCTCCAAAAATCTTGCTCTTCATGTGCAGTGATGATGTGATCCCCGATAAAGTGCACTTTGACAGTATTCCATTCAAATGTTTGTGTGGCAGGAACATTAACTATTGCATTCTCTAGCAAGTATAGATAGATAGTCTGTGGTTCTAATCTCAAAGCAGACAACTTGTGTGTATGTGTTTATTCAAATATGAGAGCAGAGACAATTTTACAGAGATGTGACTCCACATATTTGTCAAACACTCCTCCAAACATATTCTTCTAAGCATGCAATAATGTTGTAAACCTCTGTAAAGTGCACTATGACAATATAAAGTCAGACATCTGTGGTGGTGCTACTGTTCCATTGTATGGAATCCAATGTATAAACCTAAACAGGCCCAGTGTTTGAATCAGACTTCAGTCAACTGCTGTGTGTGTGTTTGATGGTATATTATGGTCAGTATATGATCTTTTGAATCTCTTTTCATTTGACTCCCACTCAAGAGAATCTTTAACATACCCCCATGAATCAAACATCCTCTTTTTCCCCTCTGCTAACATAATATCCTTTCTGCAAAACACTGGAGGATGTCATCATCTCAAAGATGCATACATACATTGTGAAGCACAGCCATTCCATGACCCTCTTCAAGCCATCTGCAGACTACTGAATGTGCAATTGCGAATTCTGTCATGAGGTGGTGCACGTCACATTATATATATATATATATATATATATATATATATATATATATATATATATATATATATATTGATTTTGGTTTAAAAGCTATTATAATGGCTATGATTTTTATGTGATGTGGCCATTAGCCTAGTAATGTCCTATGGCCCTATGAAGATTGCACACATCAGTGTTGCTGTCATCCATATGTGCTGTGTCGAGGTGTAGATGTATGGTAGCTCTACAACAGTGTATTCCAGTCTGTGATTTCACATAATGTATTGATGGCCACTGTTGCCATTTTATTATATGTTCCTTCCATATCAGCTGTAGTAATATGCCACTTGTGTACTGTTGGCATGGGATGATGCTATGTATATTGTTGTGTTAGTAAGGTTTGTGTTCTTGTAGTGGAGTATATTAACATTCTACACATTTCTCATACAACCATCACAGCGACCCTTTCAGTATGACACATGCATGTGTTTTTGTACCTACAACCATGAAATGCCATGCGACATTCAGCAATATTACATACATGGGCACATATGTCTTGTTTTATCCACATATTGTAATGCTGGTATACACAGACATATAACCAGTTCAGACTCACTTGCAACTGTGGTAAATTCATGCTATGCCTAATTGTGCTGCTATTCACAAAGATTTTTCATGTGTTAGCCAGCAGCACTATGTGAATGTCCACATTTGTGTCATTAACTGTTCTGCATAAAACACATCTACTTCATTTTTAATGTGCCCATATATGGTATCAGAGCCCTAACACAGACCTTTCTAATGATACACATATAGGCATATAATGTGCTAGTGATGCAGTTGTATGAAACAGGTAGAGTTGTATGACCCTGTTAACATTTCCACTATGTGTCATGTGATGCAAACCCAAGGTTGTATTTGGAGGTGCTGTCAGAACTCCAAAAAAAAAAATGACCAAGTAGAAACACAATTTATTTTACAGAGATAAAGCTTTCAGGATAACCCTTCTTCAGTATTCAAAGTACATTTAAAACACATCTTTTTATATATATTGAACAAGTAGTACATGACACAGCCAACCAATAAAGTTAACTAACTAATTAACAAATTAAACACATAACTATAAAATTCCTTAAAAACTTCCTTCATACAAAGAGTAGAATTAAAAAGGGAAAATTCATAGATGACTACTTAAATAAAAAAGAGGAACAATTTCATTTATACTGTTTCTGTTTAGCAATAAGTATTGGTTTAATAGTTATCATATTATTAAGGCCGGGTAGTCTATCTGCTTCCAGCCTAGTAATCCATATATATTCTGCCACTTCTAACTTATTATTAATATCTCCTTCTCTCAAGCTTTTATATACTACCACTAACACATTAAACTTAAAACAATGAGATGGACCCTTCTCATTCATATGCTTAACTAGAGCATTGGTTGCTAGCCCTCTCCTAATCTCTGATTTATGTTCAATGATGTGGTCTCTAAGCCGCCTTGAGTATTTTCCCACATAAAATCCTTCACATTCTACACACATCGCTATATATACTGTTGCAGTTGTACTACACATGGCTTGATACCTAATTTCATAAACTGCTTTAGTTATTGGATGCTGAAAATACAACTTGTTACAGATGTTCACACATCAACTACAGTTATGGCAAGGGGCTGTACCAAATTTGTATGTTACTGGAACCAGTAAATTGGCATCAAAATCCTTATAATACAACTGTCTTTTGAGGTTGTTACTATTTCTATCAGCAAATCTAGGTACAGCACCCAACAAAGCAGGCAACTTAAGCAGAGACATCAAAATTCGCCAATTATTTTAAATTATAGTTCCCACCTGCCTAGTCATGGTATTATAAGTTGTAACATATCTTAATATACTAGAAGTATTTCCAGCCAATTCACTACATTGAGGAATTTCACTGAATAGTAGGGGTGCTACCAGATTTCTATCATTTAGTACATTAATCATTACTTTTAAAACATGTTTACTATTATAGCCTCTATTCATGAATTCTTTAGACAAGGTCTCTATTTGTTCTCTACATTTTGATTCATCAGTGTTTAATCTACTGATCCTTAAAAACTGGCTTTTAATGATGCCATTAAATACATGTTTAGCATGCATACTTTTTGCATGTGTATACTTGTTTACATGAACATCCTTTCTATGTACACAGGTTTTCAGCACATTTAATTCCTTCTATAATTCCACATCCAAGTAGGAGATCTTGTCATAAGAAAACGTCATAGTAAACTTTAAAAATTTTGTAGTGCTATTCAAAAATTCATTGAAATCAAACAGACATTGTTTGCCCCCTTTCCATACCATAAAACAGTCATCCACAAAATGCTGATAAAAAAGAATATCTTCCTTTAATGGGTTTAAATTACCCATAACATATTCCTTCAAATCAATTCAATTCAATTCAAATCAAAGGGGGGCTGCAGGAGACAGTTGAATGGGTGGGGTCAATGGGAGTGGGTGTGGCCAACTAGAAAGGGGAGGGGCTATGCTCAAATCCACAAACACTGTAACTTTAATTGGTACTTACGTATTATTGCAACCACATTTCAAGTACGTGTTCACAGTCCATTTTCATCCTGAACAGTACATTTTCTGGGGCAAATACATTCAAATGTAGTTTACAAAACATTTCAAAACAAATGTTAAAAGCAGTGAAAAGGTATTTAGTTGAAAAGTTTCTTCAACGGATGTCCAGGGGGCATTTCCATGGGGACCCACAGCCTGAAGGGTCATGCTTGTGCCCAATCGTACATATGACAGAAAAGGCGAAGTGTAGAACTGACACTGTTTTATAAAACTCGCCAATGTTGTAAGACAACGGAATATGAATTTCTGGAACACAAGCAGCTGCACATCCAAGCAGGTCATCAGAACAATGTGCTTTATTTTGGCATGCATTGCCTGAACAGCAATGATTACATGCAAATTCTCTGAGACATGGAATGTCTATCAGGTGGCCCGTACTTTAGTTGTCTTAAAAAAAGCAACCAATTTCTCACATTGGGGTGGCTTGGCTCTAGGAGATTCAGGTATATTGCTGCAGTTAAAATAAAAGGATGATTTCTAAAGGTGACAGTAGTTCACTTAGAAAATGAACAGAACAATGTATTTTGTTTTGGGATGCATTCTGTAAAAAGCAATAAGTAAATGCAAAATCACGGCCACTTTAAATGTATGACAGGCGCTGCCTGGTTCATTTTTGTGAAGAAAACAAGTAATTCCTCACATTTACATGTCAACTTATTTTCAAAGACTTGGCAACCCATATATGCCACATTCTGGAAGGAGAAGGGGTGGGAAATGAGCTGCTTCTACTGTTTGGAATATGGCTGCAATAATATGTGAGTACCCTTTAATTAAATACGCTGTCCTGGGTGTCAAACCATCATTAAGAGAGTCCAATCAAGACAAAATGAAGTGTAGAAGAAAATAAATATTTCAATGCATTGGCTGCATGACAGCTTACTTAATATCTAGATGGAAAAAAAGGTTGTGAGGCATGAAAAAATAAATTACTTTTTAAATGCATGACTGGAATACCAGTCAAAATTAAGTATAAGAAAAACAAGCAGCACTCAACTCAAACCACTTCTCCTTGCACTGCAGTTCTAATTCTAATTTATATTCAGCTTTATTAAAGTATGAAGTAAGATGCTGAAAGTAGCAATCTCTGTGATACCCCCACTTGTAAAAATATTTCTTATCCAAAAAAGACCTGCTGCCTGACAACAACTATCTGTTTCATGGGGAAAACATGATCAAAGCAAAAACTGAAAAGCAAACAAGAAACAAGCTCAACATACATTGCTTAAACGATTACTGCACAGGTTATGGACCACACACTATAGATTGGCATTCTGTTTAGTTTGCAGGTAAAGCCTGCAATGATCCAGAAAATAAAAAAAATGAGCCAATTCACCATGGCTGTAGAAATCCACTTTTAATACACACAGCAAAAGTAAGCGCTTTCACAGTCTCCTTGTCCGCTTCCTCAGACTGAATGCCTGCAAAGATGACTGCAAGTCTCCAACAAATGTAATGAGCCTCTTAAAATAATGTAATCCTGTCCTTTATTACAAATACTGTCATATGCATTTCAATACCCAAGGCTTATACGTTATCTAGTTATGTAAGTATTCTCTGGATGGCAACAACAGAAAGGCTTGACAATTCTTTAACAGTATGCTTATTAAAACTTACTTGCATCTTACAATCTCAGACAAGCTTACCTGATGGTCATTAAAACATTGCTACTTAAACACAGAGCAACAAGCACTTTCTGTATAATAATAAGCATAAATCAACAGTATAAAACTATGACAGAAACCAGAACATTCTGCAAAATCAAGGACAGATGAAAAGCCACTGTAGTACTTAAGTCTACCTTGGATGGGGGGATACTCTGCACATTTACACTGCATAACTGCCCCTTGCTTTACTTGGACACATCCAAAGTCACTACAATGGGGAGTGGGGTGCAACAAGTATGTCACAATTTGAAATGTCTCTGGCTGACTGTGATGGCCCTGACACATTTGTCATACCTCTCAACCTCAGAGCAAGAAATCTGGACAAAGCCATACATAGAAGTGAGACAAAGGCCCAAAAATAAGGACAATTTTTAAATATTGCTCTTATAAATTTAGAGAGATAATATAATAGTAGGTCTTGCATTAGTATTACTTTTCTGAAGGGTATGAAAACTGAAATTGAAATGTCTATCATTATTTTCTAACGTCAGTCTTTAATAATTTGCCAATAATTTGCCAAAAAAACACAATTTTATGAAAAACAGACCAAAAATGTGATGCAAAAATATAAAATAGCCACACAATACAGCTGGAAACCTGTCAAAGAAGGGACACTTTTTAATATTAGCACTGCTAACTTGAGCAGCTGACAAAATAAAAGAATCTACATGCATTTCTGAAATAAAAGTAATCTATAACTCTGATTATTGCAGTTATTTATTAATTGTAAACCCTCCATGTTTTCTTCCAAAATTGCCATTTTGTGGAGGGATTATTAGGGGAAGAGCAACATTTTGAGCCAAAATCGGGGACAATTGAGAGGTTTGGATATGCCTAATTCTATAAAGCAATTTATTTGCACGTACCTCTCAACCAAATCTGGACAAGGCCAAATATATTGGGGGAACATATAAACAGTACTAGAAATTGCTCTTGTATAAACTGAGACAGTTGATAGAATAACAGGTCTTGCTTTAGCAAGCATTTTTCTGAAGGTTATGAAGTCTAAAACTCAGTGTCTGTCATTATTTAGTGACTTCATTCCTAAATTATTTGCCAGAAAACCACAAAGTTTATGAGGAACAAACCAAAAATAAGAAGCAAAAATCTATTCATTCTGCAAAAATCTGGACAGTTGAGAGGTATAGTTCAGCTGGGGCTGACTTTGAGTTTGCCGCCCTTCCCCCCTCACAAAATCATGGTCGAATGGAGGCCCCCCCCGCAGCCATTCCAATGAACCATTACTTGGCTATTTCACCCTCATTTACCATAAACACTAACGTGCATACTGCTTTACTTCTGCGATGATTCGGGCTTCATTTGAAAGTTTTATTTAGCATTTTACAGTGCAAACACTAATAGATATCTGCTAAACAAAGCAATGCAGTCTCACAATGAAAACAGACTTAGCATTAAAACTTCTCTGCCCTTGAAACTCACATTCTTTGAAACAGCATTGAAACCCACATTCAAAGTAAATACATTTTGCCAGTGGCAAATAAAGACTAACTTTGGGTTTGGACTATTTTCAAATCACAGACCCCTTTCACATGAAACATACACATACTTCTTCATACACCTTCCTGATTGTATTAAACTATATTCCTTGTGCAATACAGTACAGTTTTAGAGGGCATTTTAAATTTATTGTTTTGAAATTTGTCCAGTAAACAATGAAACAAAATGCATGCACCAATAATGACAAAACTGCCCAATTCAGAACATTTCCATCATAAGTCTACTCGAACTTCTACAGTTCACCAGTATCAGTACATATGCACAATCTCTGAAGAAGTAAAAGTCATCTAAATAATTCCACATTAAAGAGATATGTAACTAATGAAGAGGTTGCTGCTAGCAAGCAACTTTATATTTCATTGTTCCATCTACAAATAAAGTGCCTGTTGCCCTTGAGGAATAAATTGCCTATCTTTCACTAAAAAAATGATAAGCTAGTAATATTGCAACAGGGAATGGATGGCACAGTGATAACAGGTTCCTAGTTACTATGTATCTTTGCCAAAAAGAAGTGCATCATTCACCCCATTTGCAACACAGTACACCATCAGCAATGCATCTATCTACTGTGGGAGTAGAACCCACAGACTTCTGTATCAAAAGCAAGTACACTACCTGCTGTGCTATTAACAATGAAAGCTGATTCACTATAAGCAGCACTAAACTTTTGCTCTCCTGCAGCTCTCAGCTTCTTGTAAAATCTACTCACTCAGCTGAATCTCTGAACTTTGCAGCACAAGAAATCTGGAAAAAGCCAAAATTTATTGGGGGGGGGCTAAATCCCAAAAACAGGGACACATTTTAAACATTGCTTGTATAATGTTGGAAAATTGCTAGAATAAAATGCTGTGTTATCACCATACATTTCGCTGCCAAGTCTTGAACCCAGGATCCTGTCCAAAACAGTCAGAGCAACATACCACTATGCCAAATCAGCTGTTTTGGGGAAGCGAGGAGGACTGAAACTTAAATCACTACCATTTAGTTAATTCAGTTCTAACCATAGCTGTCAATCTCTTAGCACAAAACACCTGAACAAAGCCAATAATGGGGGAATACAGCCCCCAAACATATTCTGTGAATTCAGCTGTCAACATAGCTCTCAACCTCATAGCAAAAAACACTTGGACAAAGCCAGCAATGGGGGAATACAGCCCGCGAACATATTCAGTGAATTCAGTTCTTACCATAGCCCTCAATCATAGCATAAAAAACCTGGAAAAAGCCAATAATGGGGAAATACAATACCAAAAATAGGGACAAATTTCAAATATCCATCTTATAAACTTAGAAAATTGCCAGAAAAAAAGCTTTTGTATTACCATGCACTTTCTGAAGAATATGAAGTCTGAAATTCAAATGCTTGTCATTTTTATTTAACATTTGTTAACCAGGAAAGTCTGACTTGGAACAAAAGCCAATTTTTAGCAGAGGCCCATGGAGAAACCTTCCAGACAGACACATCTTTGTAAGATGGTAGGACACCAGAGAAAACCCACACAAACACAGGGAGGACATACAGACTCCACACAGAAGGCATCCAAGCCAACAATCAAACCAGAGAACCTGTAGCTGTCAAGCAACAATGCTACCACTGCACCAATGCACTACTGACTTTGTAAGGACACAAAAATGGCACCCCGTCCAAGAATCAAATCAGAGAACCTGTAGCTATCAGGCAACAATGCTATCACTGCACCAATACACTACTGACTTTGCAAGGACACAAAAATACAGAAACGACAGATTTTATGAGGAACAGAACAAGTATGAGGGAAAAATCTGCAATTTTTTTTTACAATTTTTTTTTACAAATTTTTAAATCCCTTCTCCCTAGCAGAACAACCCCTTGGTCCTCCATGTGGTGTGTGATCCATCATAAGCCTTGTGCTGTGACACAGGTTGTCCCCCTATCAACAGCATGGCAACATAAAAGAAATCCCTACTGAACTGAAAAGAAAACCCAACCTGTAACCCTTACATGGACTACCTAGATGTGCTTCGCTCAGCCTCACAGTGTAGGTGATATCCTACAGTTTTACAGGTTTAACTATATATTAGTGAGTGATTTAGGTAAACCTATTTGTAAGGGCTAGCACACCTAACCCGAGGCCATCCATCCCCTTTTTTTTCTTCTCCGCCTTACCTCTTAACTAGTTTAGTGAATTTAGTGTAATTCCCCATATAGGCCACTAGAGGGTAAAAGAACACAAGGCTTTAAAAGCTGTATCTCTACTTCTAGCTGAACTCCACCAGCTCTATTGAACAGCTATCTCCAGTTATCCCAGTAGGATCATTACTTCTAGATATCTCCCCTCCCCCAGAAAGGCATAAAACAGGGATTAACCTTTTAGTTATAAAAGTAGATAATCTAGATAGCTTAATCTTCTGTCACTTAATACTCCTGCTTCAGGACTCTTTATTAAATACCTACACCCCTATACACCTAGACCTAAGGACACCCTTTGCATTTCTTTTTTTAAGGAAAGTAGTTAAAGAAAGTGCTACGTACCTACTCAAAGCTGTATAGATCACAATCTCACTGTATTACTGATTACCTCTCAGCTTCTCTCAGCTTTATGTACCTCCTTATTTGCACTCTGAAATCCACTTCCTGCTAACAGGTCAGACCTATCCTTCTAGGCAGCTTGTATTTCCTGTCCTCCATCCACTGCCCCAGTACTTCCATGCCGCCGACCCCCTCCCCTCCCTAGTATCTAAGCCAAACCTATAAATATAGGTTAGGACTTGTGGCACCATTTTTAAATCCCTTCTCCCTAGCAGAACAACCCCTTGTTCCTCCGTGTGGTGTGCAGTCCGTAAGTGTGTATTTTGTATTGCTGTGTTTTACTGTGTGTTTTTATGTTGCTTTCATAGACTTTCTGTTAGCTAAATAGGCTTTATCCAACTATAACTGTGCTAACTATGTTACGGTAAACGCTATGTTACCCAGGCTCTGAGTGTTTTCTCCAACATGGTGTGTACTCTGCATTGAGCGAATATATTGTATTCTCTGTATAACCAGAGCTGTTTTATTTCACTGAATGCATCTTGTTCGATTGACCAACTGCTCAAACGCTGATTTTCTTTAGCTTAGCGTCATTCGCTGAGGTCCGAACCAGTTGCGCATCTATCTTGTGCTTTGACAAACGGATATGTGATACTCTTAATGAGTTTCAGAGAGTGTTTTCTTCCGTAGCAGTAATTCTACTTGCTATCTAGTGAACTGACTGTAACCTAATGTAAACACGCTTACAGCCTTCTTTAAATGTGCTCAGTCACAAAGCGCTGATACTATCACCTTTTTCAGCCACATGCAACTATGACTTACTGTAGTTATGCTTATAGACTACTTTAAATGTGCTCAGGCACAGAATGCTGATTTTTCATCACCTGTTTCAGCAACCGGATACTTTTTCCAGTTACAAAAATGTGATTTTTGCTATCCAGGTATTTTTTTTTCTTATTTTCTTGACCTGTTTGCTGTAACTGGGACAAACAATTAACAGATTCTGTGTTTTGAAGTGCAGAACATAGTATATTTGTTGATAAACGTACTTGCTGGTATTTCTGAGTAGTTTTAGCCTGTAAAATTAACCTAGCTATTAGACATTACCCTAGCCTTCCTTACCTCATGCAAGTTCCTACTAATGTTAATCAATCTAGTTGTATTAAAACTCACACAGGCTGATATTATGTGTATTATGAGCTCCAAATAACCTAGCTACTAAAAATTACCCTAGCGTTGCCTACTACATGTAAGTTCCTGTTGTTGTTTACCAAATGTAATTGCTTTAGAAATTTTGTATAGGCTGATATTCTGTGTTTTTTGCACTATAGTCTACAGTAAATGTTCTAGCTGATAATAGCATTTATGTTGCTGTGAAAGTTGTATCAACTGTTAATCTGCTCAGTTTTTATCTTCTTTATCTAAGCTCCTATAGTAAGTACTAATTATTGGAAGAAGGTTGTAGGAGGCTAATGCTTTTTATGTGCCTCCCAATTTTAGTTTTTCAGGAGTCTATATGATGTTTTCCTGTGTCTAACCTGTATTGCTTCTGACACTCCACTCAGCCACTGAATTTCACTCCTCCCCACCATTTCTCTTCCCATTCTTGCAAAGACTATAACCTAATTGCCATTTTATATGTATTTGTCTCTGTCACTTTTTCAGCTCATAAGCTTTGTGCTGTGACACAGATTGTCCACCTATCAACAGCATAGCAACATAAAAGAAATCCGTACTCAACTGAAAAGAAAACTCAACTTGTAACCCTTACGTGGACTACCTAGACGTGCTTCGCTCAGCCTCACAGTGTAGGTGATATCCTACAGTTTTACAGGTTTAACTATATATTAGTGTGTGCTTTAGGTAAACCTATTTGTAAGGGCTAGCACACCTGCGGACCTACCCCGAGGCTGTCAATCCCCCTTTTTTTCTTCTCTGCCTTACCTCCTAACTAGCTTAGTAAATTTAGTGTAATTCCCCATATAGGCCACTAGAGGGTAGGAGAACACAAGGCTTTAAAAGCTGTATCTCGTCTTCTAGCTGAACTCCACCAGCTCTGTTGAACAGCTATCTCCAGTTTTCCCAGTAGGATTATTACTTCTAGATATCCCCCCTCCCCCAGAAAGGCATGAAACAGGGATTAACCTTTTAGTTATAAAAGCAGGTAATCTAGATAGCTTAATATTCTGTCACTTAATACTCCTGCTTCAGGACTCTTTATTAAATACCTACTCCCCTGTACACCTAGACCTAAGGACACCCTTTGCATTTCTTTTTTTAAGGAAAGTAGTTAAAGAAAGTGCCACATACCTACTCAAAGCCATATAGATCACAGTCTCACTGTATAACTGATTACCTCTCAGCTTCTCTCAACTCTAACCCGCTCTGTTCACCCTGCGGGCAAACTCTGCTCCCCTACCCTACCCCCAATTCCCACACACCCCCAGGGGCCCTAGACTTATACATTCATAGGTTCATAGGTTCATACTAGGCTATCCCTAGGGCATTTATAAGCCTAGCCAGAGTGTGTTTGGCTTTCGCCACCCATTTTAAATGAATTTTGCTATGCCCTTTTTCGAGGTTAGTATACTGTGCCTCTGTCTAACAGTGACACAGAAGTGATACCTGGGGTAAACCTACAATCTCCCATCCACTCATCAAGATTCCTCTTGAAGAGAGTCAATGAGGGACTCTGCCTAACCTGGACTGGGATTTTATTCCAGAGTGAAGGGAGCCTCTGGGTTATGAATCTGTCCCTCCAGCATGTCCTATTTATTTCAGTGCTGAGGTTCAAGTCTCTCGAGTGCGTAGCTCAATGGGATTTGGATTTTCTGAGGTGCAGCATGTCCATTAATTCTGGGTTGGACATGGCTTTATACGTCAGGCACAGATCGCCTCTGAGCAGGTGGTATGCCACTGAGTAGAGCTGGAGTTTTTTTAAACAGGCAGCATATGACATCTGTTTGAGCCCTTTGATCCTCTTGGTGAGGTACTTTTGGGGTCTTTCCAGTTGCTGCAGGTGTCTGGTAAGGTACATCCCAAAAGGGGCATTGTACTCAATTATGGGCCTGATGAGGTATGAGTAAAGAGGCACAATGACCTCCCCTGATCTAGATGTGAATCCCTTCATGATTAGGTGGGCTATATAAAATGTTTTTCTAATCACTTTGGCCACGTGGTTTTCAAATGAGAGATTGCTATCAACTTGGGTCCCCAGGTCCCTAATTACTTCTTCCGTACTTAATGGATTACCACCTATGTGGTAATTTGTGGGCACTTTGTTTTTGCCAAAGGGGATGACTATACACTTTTTGGTGTTTAGCTTGAGGCCAATGCTCTGGCACCAGTTGTCTGTTTCTATGAGGCCCTTTTGTAGGATGCTTGTGTCAGTTGGAGAGTCGATTATGGCCCCTAGTTTGCAGTCATCTGCGAACTTGGTCAGCCACAGTCCTTCCGTGTTGGCCTGTACCTCCGAGAAATATATATCGAACAAGGGAGGTCCCAGGACTGAGCCTTGTGGGACGCCACTTGTAACTGGTTTGGAGTCTGACATGGTTCCAGCAATTCTAACCATGTGGGTTCTGTCCTTGAGTCAGTTTGCAACCCATCTAGTGACATAGGGGATTATATTTAAGCTGGTGATCTTATCTATAATGCCCGAGTGGGGTATTGTATCGAAGGCTTTTGCGAGATCCAGGTAGGCTGTGTGGACCACCTTCTCCACTTCCCTAACCACATCCTCTCTCCCAACCTTCCAATGCTACGCTTCATCCAATCTATTTAATTTAACCACACCCCACCTATCTACCTTTCCCCTTACCACTTATATCCAGTACCTCTTCCTACACCACTTAAGATTATTTCATTACCTTATCACTGCTCCCACTCAAAGAACTTTATAAAACCCATACATTCTTTTGTCTTATCCTACCCTGGTCCTGCTGTAGCAATATAAGCTACCCCTTATAATATGTCTTCAACAACAAAATCTATCCTAACCAAATTAATACTCCTAGCTACTCTCATACCTGTCCTCACCTCTGCCTATCTCCTCACCTCCATTGATAAATTGAATTATTACCACTTCAACTCCTCTCCTAAACAAACAGCTAGTCACAATTATACCCTTACCCATTTTCAAATAAATACCACATCCACACCCTGCTACCTGCTAGCCAAGTATCATCGACTTACTCATATTAAATTCAATAACACAACTGTAAAGTAGCTGAAATATCTAACCAGCTTCATCAACTACCCAATTTCTGCCCTACAAACTCCCACCTTAAAAGACGGTGACATCCACCCTAACCCAGGCCTAACAAACATCTCCACTTTCACAACTCCTTGTACCACTCCCTCCACCCTAACAACCCAAATCTGTCTCTCTAATTCCTTACTTTTAGGTCATCTCAATATCCACTGTATAAATAATAAAATTGCCCATCTACATGCCCTCCTTGATATACACTTCTTTGATATCCTCTGCCTCACAGAAACCTTGTTAAATCCTGGAACTAAAGACAACAAAATAATCCCCCCAGGTTACAACATATTGAGACTTGACCACATAAAACACAGGGGTGGGGGAGTAGCACTACTGTCTATATCCACGCTATAGATCTCCTCTATATCTTATAACCCACCTCAAGATAGTAAGGCTGAAGTTCTTATCTCCCGACTTCAACTTAATCCTTGCAAATCCCTATACATTATCTGCATCTACTTACCTCCTGGTAATAATAGTACTACAATAGAAGACATCCTAAGCTGGGAATTAACTACTTACCCACAAGAAACTATTATACTAGGTGACTTTAATACTGACTGGAAATGTGTAAACACAGATAATCCTTCATCACATATTAATCTTCATGGCTTTAGTCAAACAATTGCCAACACCACTAGACTTAACAAACATAACAACAAAGAGAATATCTTAGATTGGATACTTATTAATAAACAACAACAAATTTACAAGTTAGGAACTCTACCAGAAGACTTAAGTGATCATATGTTAACTTTCATTATAAAACAAAAGAATGACATCCCTAACACCCCCACTTACAAGATCTCTCGAACCAACAAACACTTTAACCCTGTATTATTCCAAAATGAACTTAATGCCTGTAACTGGAACCCACTAAAAACTCTCCGTCTTGAGCAGGTTGTTAAATATTTCAACTCTAAATTCTTAACTATCCTTGATAAGCATGCTCCTAAAAGGTCCATCAGAATGACGTCCAAACCAGCCCCCTGGCTTTCAAAAGAAACTAGACAACTGATATTGCTTAGGAATAAATCTTGGGCCAAGTGGAGAGCATCCAAAAATATCTCAGAGCAACAAACATTTAGACATCTGAGGAATATTACAAAAAATCAATACTCACTAACAAAAAAAAAAACTACTATTGTAAACTACAGCAATCTCACCATAACAATCCATAAAAGTTCTGGTCTAGCTTAGACTCCTACACCCAGGGCACTCTAGCACACCTCCCCCTCTAGTGGCTGCTAACAATACCTCCATTGAAACTGCCAATGCCTTCAATACCTTCTTCACAGACACCATAAAATCTCTAGCCTGTCAACTTTCCACAAACAGTTCTAATCTCCCAACCTCTTTACCTGATACTCCCCCAACATTCCAAATACAACCCATTACTACCTCATACATCCAAAAATGTATCCAAAACCTTAAGCCATGTACACCCTCTGCTGACCAAGTACCATCTGAATACCTGCAAAAAGCAGCTAAAGTAGTTGCTTATCCTGTATCCATCCTTATAAACAGAACCATAAATGAAGGAACCATTCCTGATATCTGGAAAATCTCCCACATTATCCCTTTACATAAAGGTGGAAACTCCAATGAGTATTCCAACTACAGGCCTATGGCTCTCTTATCACCCTTAGCAAAAGTTATGGAAAAATGCATTCACCATCAACTAATTAACCACATAATATACTAGCTAACTGTTAGCATGGCTTCAGGCCATTTCGTAGTACTGCCACAGCCCTCCTATCTTTCACCGACTCCATCAATAAAAAGCGTAATAACAACATCCTCTCATCAGCACTCTTTATTGATCTGTCAAAAGCCTTTGACATGGTTAACCACCCCCTGCTCCTAAAAACTCTTGAATCCCTTGCTCTAGACACCAAGGCTGTTCTCTGGTTTAAGTCCTACCTTACCAATAGGCAACAAGCAGTCCTCTGGGAGAATATACTATCTGCCCACCTGCCAGTCTCCCTCAGAGTCCCTCAGGGCTCCATTCTAGCTCCACTTCTATTTTCATTATTCATCAACGACCTTCGCTTAGCAATCCCTCAAGCTACCTGCATACAATATGCAGATGATTCCACACTCATATGTTCTGCCAACTCCACATCTGAATTACAATCCCTAACCCAGACAGTATTTAACTCAGTCGAGGCATGGTTCTTAAAATGTTGCCTCCTTTTGAATGCCAAAAAAAACAAACTTTTACTCTTCACACCTAACAGTAAGTCCCCCCTATCAGTTTCTCTATCAAATCAAATAATGGCACCCTTATAACCCCTGACTCTACCACCAAACTATTAGGAGGCTTACTTGACAATAACCTTACATTTGATAATCATATAAATAACACAATAAAAACCATAAATAGAAAATTGGGCTCCCTATATTGAATAAAACCCTTCTTAACACCAACAGCCAGAACTACAATTGCCCACTCACATCTAATCTCTACTCTTCCCTATGATTCCCCCATATATACTAACCTAAAGAAAAATAATCTTACTAAACTAGCCAACTCCTATAACAATATTGCCAGGTTTGCCACTGGCATTTAGAACTCACCACTGTCTGAACCTACAGCAGATAGACTGGCTTGAACTAAAAAACATGTTGATGCTTTCCCAACTTACCATTGTTCATAGGATATCCTACCAAACTAACAACACACCGGTACTCTCTAACCTTATTATTCCCTATGCAAACCTCAATTCCTTACGCTCTTCCACTAAACTACTGGCTAGCATTAGCAAGTCTGATAACTTGGCAGGTGACTCCTTGTTTTCTAATTCCACTGGAAAATATTGGAACCTGTTGCCATCAGATCTAACTGTACTTCTCTCCTTCCCGCTCTTTAAAGAAAGGCTCAAGCAACATCTTAAAACACACAGGTTATGCCCATGCTGTTACCCTGACTAATTGTCTGCTTTCTCTTTTGCCTTATTCTCTATACTGCCTCGCCTCACCAATTAATACTGCTTACCCCTGGGTAGTAGTAACTGTCTTAAATTATTGTTACACATAGGAGATGAATTAAACTGTGAACATATTGTAAACGACCTCACATATCCTAATGTAAGCGTGTCTTATTCCTTTTAATTTTTGTGTATCACAATTAGCATACTTCTCTTTATCTAAGGCTCTCTGATTATTTTTAACTTAATTTTTTCTTTATATTTGTGTATGTAATTCTTTTTGTATGTTGTGTTGCTCAAATAGTATGACTTTGTAACTATTGCTCTCTCATTATTTTTATCATAATTTTTTTCTCTTATATTTGTGCATTATAAACTTTTGAATGTTACTGTGGAGCTTTTATCCATCGGCCTATGCTGAAAATGGAAATATATCCAGTTGGACCAGCTCGGTTAACAAATGTAAAATAAAAATAAAAAATAAAATAAAAATAAAATGGTGGTGGGTAGGGAATTCAGGCTCTTGCCACCTGGGCCCACGATACAGGGTTCAAGCCTATTCTCTACCCACCACCATACAGCACTTGGGGCATTTATATATACGCACACACACACACACACACACACACACACACACACACACACACACACACACAGATGGCCTTACACACACACCCCAGAGATGGCCTTACACACACACCCCAGAGATGGCCTTACACACACACACACACACCACAGATGGCCTTACATACACACACACACACCAGAGATGGCCTTACACACACACCAGAGATAGATGGCCTTACACACACACTCACCAGAGATGGCCTTACACACACACACACACACACACACACACACACACACACACACACACACACACACACACACACACACACACACACCAGAGATGGCCTTACACACACACACACACACACACACACACACACACACACACACACACACACACACACACACACACACACACACCAGAGATGGCCTTACACACACACACCAGAGATGGCCTTACACACACATCAGAGATGGCTTTACACACACCAGAGATAGCCTTACACACACACACACACACACACACACACACACACACACACACACACACACACACAAAACCCAGAGATGGCCTTACGCACACACACACACATGCACCAGAGATGGCCTTACACACATGCACCAGAGATGGTCTTACACACACACCAGAGATGGCCTTACACACACACCAGAGATGGCCTTACACGTACCCTTTTGTTTCAGTTCCGAAAGATGGCTTTTCCTCCTATCTGGACTACTGACAAAGCAGTCTGGAGTTCCCAATCTATGAAACACACATGCATGAGTTCAAGGAATTATTTTGTTTTGTTTTCTTTCCAGTTTTTATTTTGTTTTCTTTCCACAGCTGGGGGGGGGACTGCAGTTCTGCAGTCCTGCAGTCCTATAGCACTTGCTGCCCCTACATAGATATTCAAAAATTGTGAGATTTGTGTTAAATATGGCTAAGCTTCAATGTCATCTTGTAACATTAGCCTAGTTCTCTTCTATAAACCTATGAATCTATGAATTCCAATTGTATCCTAGGTACAACTATAATGTGAGTGTACAACATCATGGATGTAACAGTATATTACATCAGTATTACCATTTGATATTTTGCATGAACACATATGCATCCATGTCAGGATTTCATGCCAGTATAACATTGTCACCGTCAGTGTCAGAGGTCAGTGATTGTGTGGCACAAGTCTTGAGGTTTGACATGTGCTTATTGAGAGTGCTCCCTGCATTGTTTGGTATGTAACCAAATTATCATAGTGGCATTGTTCTTGTTCATTGATGTTAGACTTTGTACTGCTGTAGTTTCTGTGCACATAGGCATAGCTGATGCATTGCCATCAGTCTCACATACTGCTGTACCATTCATTATAACACAGTAGTTCTTAATGCAAACATCAATCACAGATACTTCAGACAATTTATCCATTGCTGTTAAATGTGGCAGATGCATGGAATACACAGTTGTGTGTAGGAAATCCATTCACAATAGTGGGTTGCTTGTAAATGTTGTTATCCTTATGGCTAATACCTATGTCAGCCAGAGATGCTTTAGTCAAGTGTTTTACATTTTGAACAGTGAACTTGCACACATCTTGTTATCTATACAGAACTATTCTTTATGAAGTGACCTACTTTTTTCTTTATGACTTTATGATGATACCTGTTAGGAATTGACAGGGAAGACTTCCTTCAAGGTGTTGTATATGATGCATTTGTGATCCGTCTTTCTGTGTTGCACCCACCCAGTAAATAGGGAGATCACTGACAACATTGATGGCATGGGTTTAATTGTTGCACATGTGGCTTGCGACTTAGGTGTCATGTCATCTTTGCAAATGGCCAGGACTGGCCCTTAATTCATCTCAAGGTTTAACACTGTTCCACTTAACCCTTCAAAGACAGTTTATTTTGGAAAAATGGTAATGAATTCCCCTTATAGAATAGTGACAATTATTACAGTTGTGCACATATGTTCCTGGAGAACATGCATAATAACTTAAACTCTTTAAACTCACATATTCTGGCAATGTCACATTAATGTTGTTGATATTTTTAAATTGCTTCTGACTGTGCCTGCTTCTGACAGCAGTTGTCCATGAATCTGTTGCTGTGTCTCCATGACTGGTTGTGAGGTATGCTGACATTCAGTCACATTCAAGCAAGTCATTTTGAAGATTTTCACAACATGCACATACCCCCATTGTATATACCATCCTTGATAAATGTCTTGTCCATTGAGTATGTCATTCATGTCCAATGATATGCAACCTTGTGTGACAGTCACATATATATTATCATGTGTGATGATATATGTATACTTGCACAGGTGTTGTAAACAACAGTACGTACTGTGCTGTCTACATATGTGCTCCATATTATGATACTCATTTGTTTTGCAGTTGTACATAACTTGACATATCCTACCTTGTGTACACTGCCATGTTGCACATGCCCTCTTCCGCTTTCTTCATTCCCATCATTCATGTCTGTGGCCATTTTAATCAGCACACTTTCCCACCTAATGTATTTATATTGCGTTGTATTTGCCCTTGCTGATCCCCCCAACATCTATTATTTCAGTCTACAAATACTTGTTGTAGTGCACATTGTAATCAGCACACTTTTCTATAATGTGTTTTTTTAAAGACCTCTATTGAATTATCACGTGTGACATAGACAATTTTACATTTATACAAAAGTAATCAAACTGTATTAACAAATTAACATTAACAAACATTATGCTTCACATATACTGCTATATATCATATAATCTAAGCAGCATTGCATACATCATTCAATTCCTGGCCTTTTTTTAAACAAGAAACATCTGTATTTAACCATCATTTATGACATAAGCAATCAAATTACACCAACACAATACTAGTTGCAAGCATTTTACATCACAAACTATACTGACACACTTCCAGTTGCACACATAGGTTCATAAGTGTGTACTAGGCTAATGACCCTGGAGCCTTTACAAGCCTAGCCCATAGAAGTGCCCTGGCATCATACCACCCAACGTTTGTTCCCAGTGCCTCTATCAAGTAGAACCACTGGCGTTATCCCTGGGGTGAACTTTCTATTACCCATCCACTCATCAAGATTTCTCTTGAAGAGGGTTAGCGAGGTGCTTTACTGACATGTATGAGAAGTCTATTCCAGAGCATGAGCAGTCTCTAGGTTATGAACCTGTCCCTCCAGCTTGTTCTGTTGATTGTGGTAATGAGGTTGAGGCCTCTGGAGCATGTAATATAGAGGGATTGGTATTTCTTTAGATGTAGCATTTCTGACAGAGCTGGGTCAGACATGGCTTTGTAAGTCAAGCAGAGATCGCCTCTAAGTAGGCGATATGAGACAGAGATTACCTGGAGTCTTTTGGGCCTGTCCATGTAGGACATGTGTTTAATGCCTAGGATCATCTTTGTGAGGTACTTCTGTGGCCTCTCCAGCTGTTGCAGGTGTCTAGTGAAGTACATGCCACATGAGGTATTATACTTGATGACTGGTCTAATGAGGGAAGAGTAGAGAGAGAAAGAAGACAACCTCTTTCTTCCTGGATGCAAAACCCTTGGTAATGAGATGTGCCTCATAGAAGTACTTTCTGACCACAGAGGCAATATGGTGGTCAAAGGAGAGGTTGCTGTCAACCTGCATCCCAAGATCTGTTTTAATGCCTTCAATGTTCAGTGGGCTCCCATCGATGTGGCAGTTAATGGGAACTGACATTGTATATCACTTATATTCTACCCAATCATTTTCAATCAAATATTACATAGCGCATTTAAGTCCTGCCTTCTTTTAAACCTCATTCCTCTCCTGTATGTATTGTTCCCACAATTCCCATTTTTCCTATGTAGTTTGCTCTTACCATTTTCTAAAGATCTCATTTCTGGTTGTTTTATCTCTGTTACTATATTCATTACTTCTAATATCGTTGGTTTAGATTTTGATTTCCATTTTCTAGTAATTGCTTTTAATACAATATTTTCACCCCGGGTAATCATTGTGGCAGTCTGCACAATCTTGCAGAGCAGGTTTATCCATAGGCAAACTTGTATGCATGTTCTTTTTGTGTTCATGCTGCTCTGCATGGTATCCTTGCTGGCAATACTGTTGCTGGCCATGAGATTTTGCTTGTAGTCATGTAAGCATGATGCATGTTATCATGCATATGTGATTAGCATTGCTGCTCATCGTGCAAACATGTAAACTCTGTATAGACTTTATGCCAAGCCTACCCCGAGTTTCTTGAATCCCTGGGATCATCTATATAACTAGTATAAAAACACATTGTTTATAAAATATTGGTTTGTATATACATATAAAGCCTAACATTCTCCCAAGACCAAAATAGAATATAGTGAGACCATTGGTATTATCATGGCTATTTTTTTGTCTGATGATATACAGCATCTTCAAATTAAAAATTATTTCAGCAATTACAATAACTATCCTTGTTCATAACTTTAGGATCCTTTGTAAAAAACCTCTGACCAGTTCAATACTTTCTTCATTTGTTATACTTGAACATAAATTTACTAATTCTACTGTTATTAAGAAATCATACTCAATATTTTAATTTACGAAACTACCCAATATTTCTAAAAAATACCAGGAATCTTTTATATTTGATTGGATTTTTGATATGTTCTTTTTAAGGATTTCATCCAAATAAATTTCTAAATGGTGCAGTTTTGCTTCCTCTAACAGATACTGTATGGTGAAATGGGGGCCTCTCCCTATGTTTGTGTATTTTTTGAATGCTAAAAAAATACCAAAAAAGTATCCCAGTCTATGTTTATTTACTTTCAAAAGTATATATATATATATATATATATATATATATATATATATATATATATGGTCTACTTTGACCCATCGAAATAACACTTCAGCAAAACTCAGAGTTCACTGTACAGTGGGGCTAAGGGGATTTTCCCTTTTGCCTACTGTATTTCAATCTCAGAGTTAGTATATGTTAGTAGTGGGGGACAGCCCCCCCACATGGGGGTGTAGGGGGGCTTTCCCCCTGCATAATTTACTGTAGTGTATATACATTTTTTAATGTTTCGGTGATCTGTAGTTTTGCAAAAGTGCATTTCTGGAGAAATGCACTTTCGTGAAACTGAACTAGCAAAACTGAATTTTCTGAAGTGTTATTTTGATGGGTCAAAGTAGACTCGTATATACATACATATATATATATATATATATATATATATATATATATATATATATATATATATATATATATATATATATATATATATATATATATATATATCTATATACATACATATATGGGTTCACTACACATTACTGAAAACCCACAATACTCATAAACCGAGACCAAATACCTGAAAGACTGCAAGACCGACGGACCACAAGCGCAAAATTCAAAATTGCGAACGTTTGTAACACATACAGTACACACATACACAGACACACAGCTTCCCCCACAATCAAATGAATAAACTTACACTATATTTAAGAAGGGGGGGCAAGCCCCCCTGCACCCCCCATGTGGGGGGCTTTGCCCCCCACACCCCCTACTTTAATATTCTAACTCCGAGATCGCACAAACACACACACAAGACAAACTCACACCCACACATTACAGTCTCTCGCACACACACACACCACAGTCACAACACACACTAAAGCCCCTCACAAACACACTTACACACACATACTTACCTGAACCGCAGCACCAGAAGCACTAACTCAAAATCTCCGAAGATCGAGATTATGAAATTTGTGTGTCTGGTCTTGTGATCATCTGGTCTTTCTGTGTTCAGGTCTCGGGATTACGAGCATCGGTAATATGGGCGTTCGGTCTTCCATAGTGGACCTCTCTCTCTCTCTCTCTTTATATATATATATAAATGGGTATATATACATATACATATATGTATATATCTATATATAAATGTATAGATATATATATATATATATATATATATATATATATGGATATATATATACGTATATATATATATATATATATATATATATATATATATATATATATACATATATTTATATATACATAAATATATATATATATATATATATATATATATATATATATATATATATATATATATATATATATAGTGATAAATGCATTTTCCAAAAGTTTTAGAAGTGCCAAATACAGATTATAATATGATTTATTGAGTTCATTCATACTAATTGTATTATAACTTTTCCCATCACCCAACATTTCATGAAGCTGTAATCACTTTTATTCATAATTACAATACAATTTTCCAAATATGATTTCATGAATTGGACTCCTTCTGTTGTAATTAATTCATCTAATGCTTTTCTTTCATCTAAATGTAAATGAAACTCTTTTCACATTTTTTGTCTAAGCAATCAGACACCTACTTTTTCAGTTAATTACTTAAAAACAATTAATGTAGAATGCAATTCTGGTTTAAAAGTGTATTTTTTTCTTAAAAGACATTAGATTTCCACTTGCATTATCTGTCTGCTTAAAGATATAACATGCTAGTGCAATTCCCAAGAACACTGTTATCCATTTTTCAGGAAAATACTGGTAAATCCCAAATATGGACTCTCCAAGTAGTTGAAAAACATGGCATTTCTGTGGCATTTGACATTTTAGGTAAGAACATTCATATACCAAATGCCATATTTATTTTCATATTTTCTAATTATGTTATGATTCGATTGTTTTTTGAATTTTATATTCTAATACAATTATATCAAAGACTATTAATTACACTTAAAAAGCACAACTATAATTCCCAGATTTTACCTCATGAAACTGAATTTAGTTTTTTGATAATTGCAAATTAGTCTCTTGGTGGTTGCACGACACTTGTCTGCAAATCACTGTCTTCTGCCCACAACACTGTTTTGTGCAACAAGATATGCTGCTTTCCTGAATATACCTGTGGAATTGTATGTTAAATTATCTATGGATACCTAAAAGGTACAAAAATCCTTATATTATCTTCATGTTGCATTTAGTCAATGGACCTTTCATCTAAGTATTAGAAGCCATCACTTCTGTTTAAGAGTGGCATCAGCTTATTATTTTCTACAAAGGGCATTCCATGCTTTTTGCAAATAAATCTGAACCTCTGTCGTTGTATGTGCCACTTAATGAATTTACATCATAGCCGCAGTGGTGCAGCAGTAGCATTGTTGCCTCACAGCAAGAGGTTCTCCCATTCAATTCTCGGCTGGAGCGCCTTCTGTGTGGAGTTTGCATGCCCTCCCTGCGGTCAAGTGCCATTCGAAAGACATGCGTGAATGGGCATGCCTTCTTTGAAGGTTGGATGTTGGGCTGGCACCTCGGCACCATAAAAATCTACTGAAATCATTAGCGGACTCGAGTTCAGCTGTGACGACCCCTAACCGGGAAAAGCCGAAATAAGAACAGCTATTGTTTACATCAAGGACAATTTATTTATGTATTAATTATTTTTTTTTTTTTTTTTTTTTTTTTTTTTTTATGGGAGACAGTTGTTTCCTTCAAATGGCATGTTAGACCACAATGTGCCAGCTATATACAAGAAACACTACTAGCATTTGTACTTCAATCACAAGATAAGGGATGATTTCTGGTAAATGCTGTTTGATAGCATTTTCTTTAGTTACTTTTGTTTTTGTTTGCCTTCCACTAGACTGTAAAGGCAGATTTCTCTTAGCATCTTTTTAATATGACTTTATGAATACTGCACCCAATGATTGTAGCCATTTTTGAATGCCCAAAATTATTTCCATATCTCTATAGCAAAAAAAGTCCTCATAATTGAATGCATTATTCCAAAGCCATTAAAAAGGCCTTTCTGTTAAGATATCTATAACCAAATAAAGCATACAGAATAAATAATACCTAAATATATAACAAGTATAACAAAATAGATAAGAACAAAACCTAAAGTTAGCAAATAATACATTCTAAACTAAATTCATTTTATCAAAAGCCATCAGCATATAATAAAAGTTTTGTCTCACCTGAGAGATGACTCAGATAGAGATGATAAGACTTCAAGGACCTTTGAAAAAACATTCAGCGAGGAACATTTCTACTGACACTGCAGTATCAGGTTTCAAATATATGGCATCGGGTATGCCCACATGACTGAAGCTGCAGAAAAAACATTCAGTGAGGAACATTTCTACTGACACTGCAGTATCAGGTTTCAAATATATGGCATCAGGTATGACTCAAGCTGCAGTGTTGGAATTACTAGTAGCCCCTGAGTGGGTGAAAGCATAATATGGATCAGTAAATTGCAAGCCAGTACCACTTCTATATAGGAGGAGGCCAAGTCTCATAGGACAAAAACTACTATGAACAAAAGTCTAAACACTATAGAAGAACACATATATGGCCTGGCAGATCCTACAAGGCTGGTTAAACTGATGGTATCTAGACAGCCAAAATCAAATGCTTAGCAGCAAAGTTTAGTACAGGCTACTCATTTCAATTACTCTGTTAGGAAACTCCACATAGATCACTAACTATAACTGCAATAGTTACTGAATAAAGGGGCTAAAGCATGAATCACCAGTGAAATTTCCTTCAATTGAATTAGGTGTTTGGTTGGGTGATATTCATCAGCTGGTATCAATAGGCTTTGGCAGCAGCCAATAGCTGATCTAAAAATGCCAACCTATCATTGAGGATCATTCCAAGACTGCACACCTTTCACAAAATTCTCAACCTGCCTTATCCACAAAGACTGGGCTCTGTTGAAATTCCAAGGGTTACAGTTGAAATCTTGACAGCAGAGAGACTGAAAGCGGAAATATGGGGACTAGACATGCTAAGTCTAAGGATTTTGTACCTTGGAGCATTCTTCAGACTCTGAAGTACAGTAACCTTAGAGACAGTAATTTTTGATCAACATCTGTTTGGTCAGTCACATTTTGATGACTAAACAGATGGTCAACATGTGTACCTGGTCACAAAATTCTTAGTGTGAGGGAATATGCCCTTTCTCCAGTTTTGTGCAATCACGGGGTTAGTATATATACTTAGAAGAAGGTGTGGGGGGTTCAACCCCTACAAAAAAGAATATATATCTATATATATACATACATATATATATATATATATATATATATATATATATATATATATATATATATATATTTATTTATTTATTTTAAATCTATGCTCCAAGGTTGTTTCTTGTTGCATGCATAGTAGTGTATTAATGCTCATGTTTTTGACCTTATTTCGTTGACACTATGACAGTTATCACTTTGTTGTTTCGACCAACTGTAGTTATCCCACATGTATATACCTATATATATATATATATATATATATATATATATATATATATGTATAAAGAGAGAGAGAGAAATAGTAAGGCTGTGAGAGACACAGTCGCTGTCCATATCAGTTGATGCAAGGCAGAGTGGTGTTTGTGCTTGCTGTATCATTTTAATGACAGTACCTTAACTCTCAAGATTTTGCTGTCTTTTCCTGGCAGTCTTGTTTCATTTGTCTTGTTTTCAACACTCACAGTTACAGGCCTCACACTCATGATACACAGTAATAAATGAATATGACAATGCGTTACTACAATGCAAATATCACACAAAGTAGAATGAATAGTTAAGGCTTATGATTGGGAGATTTTTTTCTTTTGTTTTTTATATCTTTATCATTTGTTGACCAGATTATCCCCACTACACTAGTAGTCTATTTTCAGGGTAATATTTATAATCATATTTGTAAATTGCCAAGGATGCTGGGGAACTTCCCTTACTCTTTTTAGCTGCTAAGTGGTGTCAGACAGCAGCTACTGCAGTAAGGCCGAGTTTCAAGATGGAGGAGAAAAGGGAGAAAGCTGACAGTGAAATGGACCAAGAAAATATGGAAAGTGTCGTGACTGAATATCACAAGGAAGTTGTGGCAACAACAGTGCAAGAAGGAGGTTTAGATACACAGGTCTTAGTAGATTTAATGAAGCAGGGTAATCCAAAATACAGCAGTTCTATAAAACAAAGTAATTTGGTGCAGAGAGTGTTTGCTGAAGAACAGAAGAGGGCACTACTGTGGGATCAGAGAAGGAAAGGAGACTAGCTGGTGAATATTTGGTGAATGGTTGGTTAGTGGAGAAGCTAGACATACAGGTAGGAATTGTTTGCCTAAGTCTCATGAATGTAATAATTTAGGTAATTTTTGGATAGATTGTCCATTGATACCGGAAAAAAGACTAGAGAAAGAAAGCTCTTTTTAGATGAAACATATTTTGAGCAAAATGGCATAGTTACAGATGACGAGGGAGGAAGGAGGAAAAAAATGAAACAGTAATTAATAATAATGTTATTTAGACCACTAAATAACAGAAAAATATGTGTTAGTAGAGATGCAAAATCATTTTGATTTAATAAATTCTGATAAGGGAGAAAAAGGGATATGGAAATAGGTAAAATGAACAGGAAAAAGTAAAATCCATTGGGTAAAGCGTAAGAAAGAGAAAAATACAAATAGAAGGTCCAACTACACAAGATGCAAAAAAGGGAAAGGAGAATATTTCAGTAAATACGGACAGTATTAGAAAGGAAGTTAGGCTTGATAGTCACACAACCTTGTACAAGAAAATAAACATGGGCATTATGTGTCTGTTAGGATACTATTAATCACTGACTTCCACAAAACCAACAATCCAAAATACTGAAAAATAAATCCCAAATCAGAAGGGTGAAAAAAATTAGCTTTAAGTGTTTTTTTTTGTAGGGGGCAAGCCCCCTGCACATTCAATGTATAGGAGTCTTGCACCCACATCCTTTTAGCTTGCATGTACCAACTCTACAGTCATACCAACCCAAAGAGAAGAATCTCCAAAAAGAAGGGAATCATTGGCAGAGGATGCTTTGAAACCACCCCATCAATGATTTCATGTAGGAAAAACTGATCAGCATTCTGTCTTGTGATATTTATTTCTGTGGGCAAATGAAACTCAAGGAATTTCTCCTCAAGCAACTGCAGAGGAGTATTTTCTTAGACAAAAGATGGCTTGGAAAAAAAAGACAAGAGCAAAAGTCACTTGGGCATTGTAGATAAAATCTCACAATTAGGCATAAACCTGATGGATAGCTGACTGGCTTATATATATATATATATATATATATATATATATATATATATATATATATATATATATGTGTGTGTGTGTGTGTGTGTGTGTGTGTGTGTGTGTGTGTGTGTATATATATATATATATATATATATATATATATATATATATTCACACACACATTTATATTTATATAGATAGATACACATAGGACATAGTGGAGGGACATGAATGCATCCAGTGGACTATCCATTGTCTGGAACAGGATTCTCATCCATGTAAAGCAGAGTTCTAACCATCTCCAATTCAAGCATAACTTGTACCAATGGAAATGGAATTGGAAATTTGCCCCAGGTCTTGCATTTATGTCTGTTATGGACAAAGGTAGCCAATAAATGGTTGACCACCGATGTCTGAGCCAGTATTCAATCCTTAAAATTCCCTGGAGTTTCAAAGCATGGCATAACATTTGAGGAAGCATGGATATGTTTAAACTTCCCTACTAGAGCCATTACCCTAGTAATCAATAATGAACCTCTGAACTTATGAGAACATTTTTTGTTTAGCAGGAAATGAAATGAGCTCAGGCATTACAATTATGATAAAAAGTGAAGAAGAAAAAATAATGTACATAATATAGTAATTATACCAAGAAGATAGTATGTGATATAAAAAAGTAGACAAAGAGTAGTAAGACTTTATGGTAATTGTGGAAGCATGAATATTGCAGACAGGAAAATATTTGAAGAGATACAAAAATGATGGTGGTAAATATGTCAATAATTATGAGAGGGCCTATAAATTTAACTTAAGGAAAGAAAAAAGGAAGACTATTCAATATATAAAAGTTTGGAAAGAAGTTATTAAATATGGTGATTTAATAGGGTCTATATTAGAACACCGAACGTTCAAAATTTCAAGTGTTCTAATATCGAACCCTATGAATCGAAAATTTAAAACATTGAACATACAGAACAGCTAATTTTTTCCTAGGGAAACAATTTGCTATTCCAAAACACATACACACAACACAAGCACATCAAACAAACAGCAATCCACACACATACACCTAAACTCTTACACCTAACCCTACACTAAATTATACATACACCACTAACTATCCACTTACCTTAACCTAAACCCTAACCCTAAGGTCCGTCACTATCGCACAGTCACCTCACCCGTGCCCTAACCTTAACTCACCTACCCCGCCCTAACCCTCACGTCCACACAATCGCACACTTACCTGACCCGCACCCTAACCCTAACTTACCTAGCCTGCCTTAACCCTCACGTCCACACAATTGCACACTTACCTGAACCCAACCTGTAACTTTCCACCACAGAGCTGAAAATACCAAAGCAACAGAAACGGACAACCGAATTCTTTCCCTAGGAAAACATTTGGTTTTCTGTTTCTTCAATATTTTTAGCGCTCGCTGAAAATGGGTTGATATTAGATCACTGGAAATTTTGAACGTTCAGTGTTCTAATATTGACCCATTTAATATTATGGGGACTAAAACTGGAATTATCAGAGAGGTATATTTAAAACAGAAATGGATAATTTTATACTCAGAGATAAGAAAGAAATAATGGAAGGTGTGAAGATATTATCATTTTCTGATCATGAAGCAATATGGATTTTAGTGGATGATGCTAAAATATTAAAAAAGGAAAAGGAATAAAAAAGTGTGTTAGCAGACTTCAGTATATTATTTTTTATTTATTTATTTATTTATTTAACATTTGTTAACCGGGAAAGTAGAACTTGGAACAACGCCAATTTTCAGTGGAGGCCTGGGAAGAAACGCTCCAGAAGCATGTCTTTGTAATGTGGGAGGTTTAACCAGATCACCCAAAGGAAGCCCAAATGAACGCAGGGAGTACAAGCATATTAAAACAAGAGCAAGATAATCTGTGGAATGAGCATATGGCTATGAGGGAACATCATGGAAACTGGACTTAGTGGTTGATTGTATATGAAAGAATATCTAAAAAGATAAACTTAAATGCTGAAAGAGACCAAATAAATATAATAAGAAAAATATGATAAAATTTGAATAAAAAGGTAGTAGTAAATGGTTGAGATAATATTAAATGAAAACATAAGGAAAAGATTAAATTATTAATGTTTAGACATTTTTTAAAGTTTCTCTATGGTTAGGAAAACAAGTTAAAGTAAGAGAAGGAAAATAGATGCAATTTGTGATAAAAATGGGTTATTGTATATAACCAAGAAGAAATTATGAGAATTTTGTGTATGAGAAGTATGCAAAGGAAAATGTGTAAGACAAAGTATGGAAAGGTATGAAATAACTGATGAGGTTAATTGAGGAATGGTATAATGGTGAAGGTGTTTCCCTCACAAACACAAAGAACAGTATTTGATTCTCACCTTTAAAAGTAAAATTGGGTAGGCTTAAAATAGTCTACAAGAGCAGCTAGCCTAGAATGTACTTGCCTATGAATTAGAAAAGAAATAATAAAGGAAGAAAAGGAAAAATCAGCACCATGTCCAGGTGGGCTAGGATATAATTTTTGTAAAGATGAAACAACTATTTTGTTGCCATATATTAAATGAATGGTTAAGAGAAGGTATAAAAAAGAAGGAATCTATGATGGGGTGGTATAATTCATGTGAAAAAAAAGATGACATAAAATATATAAAGAAATGGAGACCAATAACCTTAGGAAACACTGATTATGTAACATTTATGAGAATCTTGCAAAAATGAACAGAGAAGGTGCTGGCCAAGGTATTAGAAGATGGTGTTGTTGATGTTAAAGGTAGAAAGCTATCTGAAAAGAAAGAACTTCAGAGCTGAGTACCACTCTTGATTAATTTTATTAATATAAAACAAATGAAAAAGTTAAGCGCTTTCATCCTTAAGTATACAGGACTTCAAAGCAAATAATACTACAACTCAAGGTCTTTGTATACACACACACATCAAGGCCAGTTCACAATAAGTTAAATCGCAAACCCAGTTATTCCAATTTATTTTTCCATTTTGAAAGTATGCACCCTCTACACCAGAAGAAATCTATAGCCAAGGGGCAATGTGTAAGATTGGCCCAGATGATTATGGAGGACAGTGATTTCTATGAAGAAATGGAGAAATTGAAGGAGGTGTTCCTATGGAGAGGTTAACCTGACAGGTTTTTATCTAATATTTTTAGTGAAGTTTGTGTTAAAAGGAAGACCCGTCATTTTACCCCCTTAATGGGACAGCCAAATAGGCTTAAACCAGATACTGCAGGATATAACTGGATGAGGAAAAGTAATGGGGTTGATTTTTTTAAAAATGGAATAGTATTGACATTTGAGGGGTTGACGGGGATTATGGAAAAGAAGTGGACTATTTTTGAAGTTAATAGAGAGCATGTGAAGTTGTGGGGCCTAAAACAGCAGTGGTGTACAAAAAAGATCTTAGTTTTAAGATGATCCTTAAACGACTGGGGTTACTTAGAGAAGAAGGTAGGATGTCGAGGTGTGGGAAATGCAATCATTGCCAGCATGTGTTGGAAGGGCCTCATTTTATATAAATGGTTATGGGGAAATTCACCTAAATTGAAAATTTTGTTGCAACAGTAGGGGGGTGATTTATTTGGCTTTATGTGGTCTTTGCCCAGCATTTTATATTGGGAAAAGTAAACAGATAATTAAGCAAGACTGTATCGGCATAATTATGATATTAAAAAAGAAGATGATAAGAACACCGTTTCAAGTTCTGTGTAATTGATCAAGTTAATTTAGGGGATCAAGGGGTCCCAGTGAAGAATATTTAGAATTCCTTGAGTTGAAATGGCAGTTAAAAACTAATGGCACTCAAGTCCTCGATCTTAATGAAAATGTCTCCATAAGTAGTATTCTAAAGTTAAGAGCCTGTTATTTTTTATGTGATGAAAGCCCCCAAGCCCCCTTTATTCTTTACCAATACAAGTAGAAAATAATAATTTATTGGCATTGGTTTTCAAATGGAGTGACTGCCAATTTATTTATTTAAGAATTTGTGGGGATATAAATGCTGCTTTTTTTAGGCTTTTTATTCTAGTGTAAGGTGAGAGGGTGATTTTGCTTTTAGTATTATTATATATTTTTAAAAATATTTTTTTCAAAGGGGGTTATTTATTGTTGCTTTTTTGGTGTGGTATTTATTCTCCAGCTAGAGTTCAAAACGTTATTATGATTAGTTAGGTATGTATTTACTTATACATATATATAGTGGGCAAGTTGGTTAGGGTATGCTGGCTTTTTGTACATATGTGATTGATTAACTAACCAAATAGATAATTTGGCTGCATTAATTAACTTGTTGTGAACTGCCCTTGAAGTGTGCGTATATAAAGACTTTGGGTTGCACTATTATTTGTTCTGAAGAAGTCCTGTAAACTTGAGGACAAAAGCGCTTAACCTTTTAGTTTATTTTATATTAATAAAATTAATCAAGAGTGGTACTTGGCTTTTCCATCAGTGTGTTATGCAGTTTAGTGTTTCATTTTTTTAAATGTAGAGAAGAAAACTAAATGACATGATACTGCAAAAGCTTTTGGCAGTGGTAGTCATGAGGAAATGTAGAAAATGTTTAAAATATAGAGTCTAGGTGTTGTTGTTGTTGTGTCTTTCGGCTTTTCCCAGTTAGGGGTCACCACAGCGGAACTCCGGTCCACTAATGATTGGCAGTAGACTTTTATGTGCTGAGTTGCCAGCTCTGACTCACAACCTTCAACAAAGGTACGCCCACTCACGCATGTCTCCACACAGAAGACACTCTAACTGAGAATCGAACAGGACAATGTCTTACTGTGAGGTGACAATGCTACCGCAGCAGATAGTGAAAGCTATAAAGATATGTTATGAGAATTCTGGGTAAGGGTGATTGTAAAGTTGGGCTTGGAAAAAGTAATAATAGAAAGGTGTGTAAAACAAAGTTGCCTCCTAAGCATGTGTCTGTTTCAGTAATAAATACAATAATGCAAAGATGTAATTATGGAGTAAAAATGCAGTACTGAAGTTGGATAGTGGGAATAAAGTAACAATATGCATGACATATGCAGATGACTTGGTTATAGTAACAAGAAATAAGACATGGATCAATTAAGTAATATAAGAATTGAGATATTTTAAAACAAAGTAGACCTAAAATAAAAAGAACTAAAAATAAATGATATGGTGAAGTAAGAAAAGTAAAATAAATATATTAAATATATTATAGTAGAAAATGAAAATACTAGATATATAATTCAGTGAATATGAAAGAGTAATACAACAATGGAAAGAAAAAAAAAAGGAAGAAATAAGGAAAGTGACAACATGGTGAAAAGGTTTTCCTCTGTCTTTCTTTAAAAAATGTATTTACATATGTTACACATGTATGTATAAGGGAAATTAGAATACTTAGGTTGAGTTTATGGTTCAGAATCCATAAGATTCATGGAATCCAGCACATTTCAGCAATATCTACTCAAAAATTGTGGATATGCCGGAAATATGCAAATATGCCTCAGTGAACCAATCTCAGTGCAAAACAGAATTGCCCAAGAGTATCAGTGCACTATCAGTCAGAGCAAATCTGTAACTCAAGAAAAGTATATCATAAATCGTGATGTGGAGAACCAAAGTTAGAGAAATTATACAACCCTAATGCAAGTTGAAGAACATTTATAGGAATATATAGCTGTAGTAACCATCCGTTAGGTCCATAAGCAACTATGGGTGTCAATGTAAGTCATGTACTAATAAAATACATTCAGCTGAAATACAGAATCCGATGGAATCTGTTACTGTTCTAATAAAAGAACTAATAAATCAAAGGGCAATCATGGCCACATTGCCAGATGGCTAGCAGATGTGGAGAACACTAGTAAAGCACACACCCAAGGAAAAACAGATTTTGGGTATGGATGAAGGTGAGGGACACACATGAGGTCTGTTTGAATATTAAAATCAGAGGGACAGTCAGAGGGGCATGAGTAATTTTTGTTTTTGATGTAAATAGGTCCCATTTCTTTTTGGAGACTAGAAGGAAGGGAAAGGAAAGGAAAGGGAAGGGGAGGAAAGGAAAGGGAAGGAAAGGAAAAGAAAGGAAGGGAAAGGAAAGGAAAGGAAAGGAAAGGAAAGGAAAGGAAAGGAAAAGAGAGGGAAGAGGAGGAGAATGGCAAAACAGCAGTTATACACATATAATAAATATCAGAAGACATTGCAGTTCTAACATGTTACAAGCTGTGTGACAGTCATATCTGAACATGTATGACTGATGGCAGGTATGTGTGCTGAAAGCTGAAAAACAGGGATCGCAGTATACATTGGAAATGGAATCCAATCCCGAAGTAGTCTTTTGGTAGTACAAGTATAAGCCAAGCAATTGCATGGATGATTAAGTGCAGCCAATGAAATTCTGAAGAAGACGAGTGGAGGACAGAATAGAACCTTGAACCATGCATGTGAAAAGCAAATAACCAAGCACAGTGCTTAACAGCAGTACTGTAGCAAAGCAACAGAGTGGCTGCTCATTAAACACATAGGTGAACACAACCCAAACATACATGAAGTGGAATGCATATGTCACTGACATATGCCATGTCAGAGGCAACATAGAGGTGTTGAAATATATGTGTGACCTTCAATGGTTTAACAGAAACCAATCAGAAAGCAATGTCAATAGAAATACACACACTAATGACATGGAATAATAAATGATAGGAAATGTATGAATAATGCTATATAAGGAATGTCAGGGTGTGCAGATGAACTATGATGACTTACTCAGGATAATAAATACCATACAAGTATAAAAGGAACAAGGATGTAATGCAAGCAATTGTCAGCAACTTGTGTGCATATGTCCAGCATGTGTATAATTGCAAAATAGTTGGCATAAGGCAGCATTGTAACAATAAAGCTATATGATAATGGATGATAATGCAACATATGTTTAACGTATACCATGCATATGAGCAAGTTATACGACAAACTTGCAAAAGGGGAATTAAGGTAGACAAGAATGGCCATCATAAAGGATGACATAACAGTAAAGCAAAGAAGGCAGTCATTAAAGCTGGACAACATTATCTAAGGGGACACATTGCATATGCATGTGTATACCATCTAGGGTGGTGTGAAAGTCCACCCAAGCTACATTGAAGCAAATGTTATTTGCATGCCAATTGGGTGGAGTTAATTGCTGATGGCAGTAAACATAGCCATGTACAAATCACACACACAGTAATGTGCAGTAGCAAAAGGCATAGTTACACAAAATAATAATCAGTATCACATACACATATATAATGTTATGTCAACATATTGCAAAATACACAAAAACACCAATAGTGTGATATACATATATATATATTAAATGAATGTTCACAGTCCCAAGGTATGATGAAGTTTACTTATTGATCAGAATATGTGCAGAGACGTGTACATGTATGTAAATCAGTAAATATGTACACCAATTGCCCAAATATGGTCATGTATGCAAACATATCTGTTCATGTTGTAGCATAATACAAAGACAAAGAAGGCATTCTAGAATGTTGCTACATAAGGCAGCAATTCCATAGTGTATACACAAATGGTACAGTGGTAGTCTATGCAATATATGAAGGAAGAGACCCTGTTTAGCAGGCACAGTAATTTGATATAACATGGTGCTATTGTGGCCAAAACATAACACACACAAAGCCAGTATGCCAATGTGACAGCAGAACACAACAGTATCATATAAGACACAGGGGCAGGGATATGTCATGCTGGTGAACAGACATGCCACACCAATCCACAAAACGTACCCATCTCACTGTGTTATGTGTCAACTACATGAAAAAATTTGTTTGCAAGTTGCTGTCAATCCCCCACACATATACAGTGCAACTCTTGTGTCAGCAGCACCATGTTAACTGCAAAATTCATAAGTGTGACATGCAGGGCCACAGTGTATTGGGCATAACAAGAATATGCTGCACTGCATGCTTAGGATTATACACATACACACAGGTGTAAGGAGTAGTACATCTGCCCACATGGAGCAATGTATGCATCAAGTACAGCATTTCATGGGCGTCATCATGAGTACTGCCTGTTTAACGTGGTGATGTGTGTGTCTTGCTCCAGGCACAATGTAATGCAAAATGTCACATAAGATCTGCATTGTACAATCAGATGTGCATCACATAACCATAACAGCAATATGCTAATGCATGCACAAGAATGGCTAAGCAGTACAACCGGTTATATAGCAAACACCATGGTGGCAGCAGTACACAAGTGGATCACACAGACAATATTTTCAATCCTGAGTGGATACCCTGACAGGCTGAACATCACAAATAATCTTGCAGGCTATTTTCTTTGAAGGAGTTGCACATAGTTCATGCCATGTCCTGGCTAAAATTCCCATCGGGTTCCTCATCTGAGTCCAAAAGATATCAGTCATAACTTTCCTGATCTGGCCCAAAAATTATCTGCCTGTGGTGTTGGTCGATGTCTCCTCCATGGTAAAACAGGGATGATGGTACATGCAGTCCATGTCTGTGCTCCTTATCATTATTGGTCCCATCATCATCATCCTCCAATTTAAGTACTAGGGCAGTGATCTCACATATTTCCATCTATGGCATCTGATAGGAGAGCAGCCACAGGTCCCATGCTCTATCAAAGTGAAACAGATAAAAAGACAGAAAGTACACAATATGCATTCGAGCAGCTATCTGAGTACATAACATACCTACTGTCATACAATCCACAGGTAGAAAACATTCAGTATGACAAATTACACTAAGGTATGTCCATAGTCAACTTCTAACACCTTATGTGATGTAAGGCATGAATCCAAACCATAATGATGAAAACCATTCTTTCTAACAGTTCGCATATTCATGAGCAAAACATGACTGTCATTAAACACAGACTGATGTGCACAAAAAGAGTGTTACAGACAGTGTTTATTATGCGATCATCATGCTCCCTGCATATGAAACACAATGTATATCACAATACATTAGAGGTGTCACTAAAACCTACTTCTCAGATGCCATGTCCTATGAGGACTATGAGTAATGTATATAATAAAAGCAAGTGAGACCAGCAGGCTGGCAGTCATGTGAACAACACATTCTCAATGTTCTATTATCAATATGTATGGATGATATCAATGGAGGCACATGTCTGGGCCTCTATATCCATTGCATAATATCAACAGATTACTCCAGTGAATGACATGGCATACAATACACAGCTTATCTGTGGAAATCCTTCCATTACCTGACCAGTTAGTAACCTTCCATCATTATTCATGACAAACAAGCATGTACATAGCCAACACATGTGTGTATATATATATATATATATATATATATATATATATATATATATATATATATATATATATATATATATATATATCAAGACAAGCATGGTATGACACCATGGCATACAACAAAGACATATATAAAAACTGGAAAACAAGTGCTATACTATAAGACCACAATGAAACTGACAACATAAGCTCACCAGCTTAAATATAAACCCCTATGTCACTAGATGGGTTGCAAACTGGCTTAAGGACAGAACCCACATGGTTAGAATTGCTGGAGCCATGTCAGACTCCAAACCTGTTACAAGTGGCATCCCACAAGGCTCAGTCCTGGGACCTCTCTTGTTTGGTATATATTTCTCGGAGGTACAGGCCAACACAGAAGGACTGCGGCTGACTAAGTTTGCAGATGACTGCAAACTGGGCGCCATAATCGACTCTCCAGCCGACACAAGCATCCTCCAAAAGGGCCTCATAGAAACAGACAACTGGTGCCAGAGCCATGGCCTCAAGCTAAATGCCAAAAAGTGTATAGTCATCCCCATTGGCAAAAACAAAGTGCCCACAAATTACCACATAGGTGGTAATCCATTAAGTACAGAAGAAGTAATTTAGGACCTGGGGACCCAAGTTGATAGCAATCTCTCATTTGACAACCACGTGGCCAAAGTGGTTAGAAAAACATTTTATATAGTCCACCTAATCATGAAAGGATTCACATCTAGATCAGGGGAGGTCATCGTGCCTCTTTGCTCATTCCTCATCAGGCCCATAATTGAGTACAAATGCCCCTTTTGGGATGTATCTTACCAGACACCTGCATCAACTGGAAAGACCCCTAAAGTACCTCACCAAGAGGATCATAGGGCTCAAACAGATGCCATATGCTGCCCGGTTAAAGAAACTCCAGCTCTACTCAGTGGCATACCGCCTGCTCAGAGGTGATCTGTGCCTGACGTATAAAGCCATGTCCAACCCGGAATTAATGGACATGCTGCACCTCAGAAAATCCAAATCCCATCGAGCTACGCACTTGAGAGACTTGAACCTCAGCACTGAAATAAATATGACATGCTGGAGGGACAGATTCATAACCCAGAGGCTCCCTTCACTCTGGAATAAAATTCCCGTCCAGGTTAGGCAGAGTCTCTCATTGACTCTCTTCAAGAGGAATCTTGATGAGTGGATGGGAGATCGTAGGTTTACCCCAGGTATCACTTCTGTGTCACTGTTAGACAGAGGCACAGTATACTAACCTCGAAAAAGGGCATAGCAAAATTAATTTAAAATGGGTGGCGAAAGCCAAACACACTCTGGCTAGGCTTATAAATGCCCTATGGCAGATAGCCTAGTATGAACCTATGAACCTATGAACCTAAGTGTGCTCTTTAGTAAGTAAAGCTTAACACATACCTCACTACATTGTTAAAAAAACTATCTGAGACAGTACCACTACTTCAGTGTTCTCTATGTTGTTTGGGTATCTCACACATTTATGTTGAGGTGTCAAGATGTGAATCACTCACAACTGTAACCTAAGTGTCTGTGCAAGTAATGAGTCTGGATAACAGCCCCCAAGTAACTTATGTGTATTATGAAGATATAGTAAGCAGAACAATATGTGGGAAACATAAAGGATATATGCAAACTAGATGAGCATTTCAACATGGTCACTGGTTGACAAAACATCAGATATTTTTAATGCAATAAAACACCCTATAACAACTGCACAATCGTAACCACAGTGACAGAATGTGAGATATAAATCCTTAGGTTATGTCATACACATATTACTGTCCATCAACTAATGTATCATTGCACTACATACATTTGTAGTGCTCCCTACTCATGTACCTGCAAAATGCAAACACTGAAATGATGATTGGTATATATGTAACAGGTAGACATGAATGAGAAACACAAGTGGCTTTGATAACAACAATTACTGGACATAGGATACATGTGCGTTTTAAACAAAGCATCACCAGTCTTTTAGGCAAAACTATTAGGCATTCCTCCCCTCCTCAGCCTCTCTCTTCCTATTCTCTACTTTCACTGTATCATTATGCTTACTGACTACCTTACTTACCCCCCATCCTCACCCTCTCTCCCCAACTCACAACTTTTGATATATCTCTATTTACTGATCGTATGTGATTAAAACAACATTAAGCAAAACAAGTTACAGTACCAAACATGCATATCTCAGACACTATTCCATTGTATATTTAGCTGTTGTATCTCTGAGACACTACTTCACTGAATGATTTCTTGTTACGAAGTGTAACTGCCAAAATATGTTACTAAGTGATCCTGTTAGCTTTATTACTAACTTGAACTGTGATAAGATGTGTTACTATGTGATTTATTACAATCTTTTCTCTGATTGTTTCAATATTGTTTAAAATACTGACTGTTATGCTGTTATTATGTGGAGCTTTTCTCCCCAGGCCTATGGTAAAAATGGGCAAACTTGCCCAGTCAGTCTTTCCCGGCAAACAAATGCTAAATAAATAAACAATAAAATAAAAATGTTTAACATACATTATTAAAACCTACTTCTTAGATGATGTGACCTATAAGGAAAATGTATAAAGAGCATAACAAAAGCAAGTGAAGATAGTAGGTGAGAAGTCATGCATACAAGACATTCCCAATATCCTATTATCAATATGTAAGGATGATACCAATAGAAACCCATATCTGGGCCACTATACATACATGTCACATTCTGTCACTCTTGTTATGAAGATCATGCCTGACATAATCTGCCTAAAGCAATCCAAATACTGAAACAACAGACACCTATTACAAACAGCAGTAACAACATACTGAACACATACACAAAACTTCACAAGCAGCAAGCACTGTGACATTTACACACAACTGTGTGTCATTTAGGCTGTGTCGTTCAATAAAAAACATTACCCTCAAGAAACATGCCATGCTCCTTACTAAAATGAAAACTTTTTAATTAAATATATACTGGTAAGCACAGGAAACCTAAGACTATTGCAGTTGCCTTGCAGATGCAAGATGGGTAGTCTTGCATTAAAATTAGCATGCATGGAGCTACAAGTGCAACCACTCCTATAACAATGTTATGATCTACTGTAGGCAAAATAACGTGGAAATGTCTAATGCATAACTCTTTCCCTCTACTGCCCCTCCATGCTGCACATCTGCTCAATGTACAGTGCCCATTTCCTGGCATGATCTCCATCATCTGCAAAAGGTACAAAGCATGTATGAATGGCACAGACTAGGTATGTATAAAACAACAGTGAAACACAGTAACCAGCACATCTTTTCTAACCTTGACATGGAATATCCTTACAAATTCCACCTATTCATTTACCGCTGTGCTATACACAATACTTTACACAGTAGAAAAGTACTGAACACAAAATAAAGGACACAAGCTTCAAACCTGTGACTCTCAATAATGTTCACACTATACCCCTGACACCTACCTGCCTACCTTGGCTGTGATAGCATGGGGTAGCTAAGTTAAGCAACTCAGAGTTATGACTGTGCAGGGAAGGAGTAAAAACATGGATCAGAGCTTCCGCATAACAAAATTGTTAAACTACAGCCCAACTTGCACTATGTGCTGTCCATTTGTAAAGCAAAACATGCAAAACTGACAGTGTGTAAGCATACTAGTTACAACAATAAAAGAAAAAAGTAACATTTCATATGTGCTGTCCATTTGTAAACCAAAACATGCAAGACTGACTGTGTGCAAGCATACTAGTCACAACAATAATAGAAACAAGTAACATTTCATAGCTCAGAGTTTCAGACCTTGCTATAGAATGTGTAGCTGCACTTAACACATGAATACAAAGGATTTCCTGTTCATCACTGGTATGTCATACATCAAAATATAAGTTAGGTAGCAGGGCAGGAAATATCTCACTAAACTTTATTGTTGCATACCAAATCACCTCCCAAATGTTCCTGATATTCAGGAATGTGCCTTATTTTGACTCAAAGTATAGCTCTGTCCCTCTGCCTCCCTCCTGATAACACATGGAGAAAGGTGATGAATTGTACTTTGTAAATAACAACAATAAGTAGAGGTACAGACCACTCTAACTTTGGCAAAGTTATAATATTTGACATTCTTTTATTATGCCACTGTCACACACATTAATATTACTAACATAGGAAATGTGTCCCTGATTGTCACCAAGTACTTCCAAATTAGTCCCTGATCATGTTGAGCTGTATTCCTAATTAGTTGAGAGCTATGTTCCAAATGTACAAGTGAAGTATACCTCTATGAGCAAAGCCTTACACATACAGCTACACTGACAAAGCTATGCTGTTTCTAAAAAAAAATTATTTATTTTATTTATTTATTTTACATTTGTTGACTGGGCTAGTCTAACTGGATATATGTCCATTTTCAGTAGAGGCCCGGGGAGAAAAGCTCCAAGCATCAGCAGTGACAAAGAATACAATATATAGTAATAGTCAAGTGGATTACAATACATTGGCTACATTGGTCAGAACAAAATTGTACTGAGCCATTTAGTAGGTTTAAGTTAAGATCAAATACAGAGAGAAAAACAAAACAAACAACAAAAAAAATATATATATATATATATATATATATATATATATATATATATATATATATATTTATTTCATAATATGAAGGAAATTGTAAATTACAGATTAGGCAGCATAGAATAGTAGATAAGAGAAGTATACAGAGAGCAAGAAGGGGAATGAGATATCAGTCAGGGTTAGAGCATGGACAAAGCCAGTGAGTTTTAAGATGTTCTTTAAGATGTTTTTTTTAAATAGAAAAGTGGAAGCAATGGTGAAAAGTTCAGTAGGAAGCTGGTTCCAGTTTTTACCTACTGTGTTGAAAAAGTGAGTCCCCAGCTTAGTTTTTTGACTTAATAGTGGGAACTAGGAGCTTATTAGCTGAGCATAGTGTTGCAAGATTTTTGTAGGGTGTAATCAGATTAGTGAGGACAGGGGTATTGTTAGGGTGGTAAAGGATCTTTTTGGTGATAACAAGTTGTTGACAAAGTAGCTGGTTTTGCAGTTCTAGCTATCCCAGTTGCTTGAGGTTGATACAGTGGTAAGTTCTAAAGGGGGTGCCAGTGGCAAATCTGGCTATGTCATTATAACTGGTGGAAAGTTTGGTGAGGTTGTTTTTAGATAGATTGGTATATATAGCAGAAGCATAGAACAGGGTAGAGATAAGGTGGGTCTGGGCAATAGTCATTCTGGCTGAAGGGGTAAGGAAAGGTTTGATTCTGTAAAGGGTGCCTAGTTTTTTGTTGACAGACTTTATTGTAGAATTAATGTGGTCATCATAGCTAAGGTTGTTATCAATTGTTACTCCTAGTAGATGGGTTGTAGTGTCTGGGGATATGTTAGTTGCTTTGTTTGAGGTTATTGTGAAGTACAGTTGAGGTGATTTTTGAGTCGGAGCAAAGAGCAATTAATTTTGTTTTTTTGGGGTTCAGGAGGCGGCCGTGTTGCATGAACCAGTTTTTAACACTGTTGAATACAGTTTGGGTGAGGGACTGGAGAGAGGCTATGGTCTTGGCTGAACAAATTAAAGTAGAGTCATCTGCATATTGTATGCAGGAGGCTTGAGGAATTCTAGTATGTAGATCATTAATAAACAATGAAAAGAGTAGAGGTCCTAAGATAGAGCCTTGGGGTACTCCAATATTCACTGGGAGGGATGTAGCAAGATTATTATCCCAAAATACTGCTTGCTGTCTGTTTTCCAGATAGGACTTAAACCATTGTAATGCTTGTGGATCAAGTGATTGGGCTTTTAGTATGTCTATAAGTATGTTATGGTTCACCATATCAAAGGCTTTTGAAAGGTCAATAAATAGTGCAGAGGAAAAAGTGTTATTGTTATGATTTTTGTTTATGGAGTCAGAAAAGGATAGAAGGGCAGTGGTTGTGCTATGGAATGGCCTGAAGCCATGCTGGCAGTTGGCAAGTAGATTATTTTGGAGAAGGTGGTTAAATAGTTGTCTGTGAATGCATTTTTCCATTATCTTAGCTATTGGAGAGAGTAAGGCAATAGGCCGAAAGTTGGAGAGCTCAGTAGATGACCCACCTTTATGTAGAGGGATGATGTGGGATACTTTCCATATGGCAGGGATTGTGCTTTCTAAAATTGTTCTATTTATAAGGATGGAGATGGGATAGGTTATGGCTTTTGCTGCAATTTGCAGGTATTCAGTTGGCAGACAGTCAGCAGAAGGGGTGCAAGGTTTTAATTTTTGAAGGAGGTTGCAGATGAGGGATGTAGGTACAGGTTGTATTTGAAAGGTAGGAGAAGGAGTCTTAGTTGTATTTAATGAGGAAGTGGTAATAGGTGGTAGAGTATTGGCTAGGGTTTGAATGGCTTCAGTAAAGAAGTTATTAAAGGCACCGGGAATCTGGTTGGATTATGGTTGAATCCTGCAGGGACAGGAGTTGTAGAGTGCCCTGGCTGAAGAAGTTTGTTTATGCCTGACCAGAATTTTTGTGGTTTTTGTTGATGTGTTTGTTGGAGGTGAAGGTAATAGTCTTTATTGTCTCTAAGAATATCTTTCTTGGTGGCATTTCTTAACTGTTTAAAGTAAAGGTGGTCTGATGGACATTTGGAAGCTCTCCATTTAGCCCAGATTTTATTTCTAAGGAGGATCTTTTGCCTAGTTTGTTTCGTGAGCCAGGGGTCAATTTTGGTTCTTTTTCGGGAAGAGCGACAGGGGGCGTGGTAATCCAGGATTTGAAGAAGTTTAGTGTTAAAGTAGGTCACTGCTTCATCAAGTTGAAGATGAGACATTGGTGACCAGTCACATGCTTTCAGTTCATTTAAGAAGCTCTCTGGATTAAAAAAATGTTTTGGAGCGGGAGGTTTTAAAATTATTAGTAGTTGGTATATGGACTCTTTGTTTAATAATGTAGGTTAGCATATGGTCACTGATATCGTCAGGAAGGGTTCCTGGTTTATAAGTATCAAGGTGGCTGTTGATAAGGATCCAGTCTAGGGTGTTTTCCTTACTGCTTGGCTTATGGATTCTAGGGAGTGGCTATAATTTGTGAGAATCCTTAAAGATTTATGTGATTAGTAGGATTAGGGAATTACAGGCAACCAGGTCTATATTAAAGTCACCAAATACAATGGTCTCCTGAGGTAGATGGGTAGAGAGGTAACTAAGTAAGTTTTCAAGAGTATTGGTATTATTTCCAGGGGGAGATATGTGCAAATTAGATAGATAGATTTGGAGTTGTTGATTTGAAGTTTGACAGTAAGGGTTTCTGAATTGGTATCTGATGGTAGGAGCACACTGAAGGGTGACACTTGGAGTTTAAATTTGTACAAAATGGCTACACCTCCACCCTTTTTGGTTTTACGGTCACATCTCAGGATATTATATCCAGGAGGGGTAATCTCCCGGTCCAGAGTTGAGTTCTTTAGCCATGTCTCTGTAATACAGAGAATATCAAATGAGTGCACATCTAAGAGTGCATGTAGGTGGGTAATTTTATTGTTTATGCTTTGAATGTTAAGGTGAGTTATCGGGAGGGAGTTAGGTGGTTTAGTTAAGGTAGTGATAACAAGCAATGTTAGGTTGTGTAGGTTATTGGGATTATCAGTATTTGGGCCAGGGTTTGGATGAATATCACCATCTAATAGGGGGTATTGATGAGGATATTGTATAAACTTAAGGATTTTGTAGTAACTATTTGAGTTTTTTTTTATAAGGAAGTAAGTAACATGGGCAGCTCTATGATATTTTGGTAATATATAGATAGAGGTGGAGGTTATGTTACTGTGGTTGAGGGAGTAGATGAAAGAAGATGGTAGAGTTTGCTGGTAGTGGTGGTGTTGTTCAGGAAGAGAAAATGTTCAAAGAAGGTTAGTATGTATGGTATTGTAAGAGAAGTAAGAGTTGTAGTTAAGAGTAGTATGTTTGTGAATATAGTTTTGTGTGTTGGGGTCATTGGGATGTGTAGATAAGTGGTTAGAGTAAGTTGTGGGAGGGAGTGTAGTAAGTAAAATGAGAGAGTGCTATAAGAGGTTGAGTAGGAAGGAAGTGTCCAATGAAGTAAATAGAGGTGGTTGTAAGAGAGGTGCTATAGAAAATAATCAGTACAGGATATGGTGTAGAGAGGTGAGGGAGTAGGCCAAGAAAGATATTTAGTTTAATTAAGGAATTGTACAGGTAGGGGTTGTGGTTGTTAAGTCAACAATGTAAGAGATAGGCTGATAATGGGAGGGGGAGTGGTTACAGAAGTATATAGCTAGGACCACTGGGGTGGGTGGGAATTGGGGGTAGGGTAGAGTAGCGGAGTGAGCCCGCAGGGCGAACGGAGTAGGGCAGACCCAAAAGAAAGTAATAGCAGGGAGAAAAACAATCAGTATAGTAGAAGGTAAGACCAAGGGAAGGTAAGTAAAAAGGCAGTGGTTGTGTGTGTAAGGAAAGGAAAAATTGAGAGGCAAAAGGGAGAGTAAGGGCTAGTATAGGACTAGAGATGCAGAAGAAGAGGGCTAGATACTAGGGTTAAAAGACTATAGTAAGTGGAAGGTAGTGCAGTAAGAGTGAAGTAAGAGTAAACAGTTTATAGTAAGTGGAAAGTAGGGAAGTAAGGGAAATTAGAAGTGGGCGAAGACAGCCATCTAGTGGAGACCACAGTAGATGGTTGGAAGAAGAAAAAAAGAAAAAGTAATTTAGAAGGGAAAGGCTTGAGGGAGTTAGAAATACTGAAAGGCTGGGATGACTTAAGGAAAGATGAAACAGAGTACAAGAAAAGCAAGCAGAGGGGGGTATGGCTGCTGGCTGATATGGCGGTTTAAATTGGACACCTAGCAAGTATCATAACACTAATATATACATGTAGGAGAAGATATAATATTATTTTACATACAATCTTAGTTTAACTTGGCTTTCAATCCAGGGGGGTACTTTGGTTACCCAGGTGAGGAGATACACAAGCAGGGTTAGGTAGGTGAGTAAAGTTGGTCTTTGGAGTCCAGCAAGGCACAGCTGGAGGTAGAGAAAAATAGGTAAAATAAGTATGCACAAATTGAAATACTAATTTAGAAGCCAGGGAACGCTCAGCAGCCACGCGCAGAGTAGGAGATTTAAAGATTATGGACAACTAAATGCTATAGGTATAAATGTACAAAATAACAGTATACATGAACAAGCAGATATCTGTACAATCAATTTCAAAATGTTAACACAGGCAGATAAAAATATAATATATGGTAACCCCTATGTAGATTCAAACCAACGTGCATGCATGATAGATGTACGCTGGCCTCTTGCTTAGGTTGAGCTAAGAGGCAACACAATACTTTCTCCCTAACAAACTAATGTTGGATGTGTCTGTATTCCTGTGGATAATGGAGGAATATGCACCCATCTGACATGAATGTGGTATAGGCCTTCATGCTCCACACACAATCAAGATGTGTAACAGTCAGATGATTGAATTAAGTTTACCAATTCCAATATTTGGTACACATGCCAACCTGCAGTACTCTTACATTGGTGACCATGTGGATAACAAATGTATTTAATAACACTGTGCATTTTCTAAAGCAAAGAGGAAAATGTAGGTCTGTGTGACTCAATATTTACACGTACAGAAGTATACTGTGCGATGGTCTCAGACTATTACTGATAATGGAGAATGCGTAGTCAAACATGGACTATTCATTACAGTGTTCTGTGAAACACAGCCATGGTGGTTGTGTAAAATGATGTATTGTCTAAGTTGCCAAACAAACACAGGTGTTATGTTCAGTAGTATGTACATAAACATTAAAGACAAAAAAAACAACATATAGGGAGGAGCAATCATTTTGCTTTATTGTTTAACCATATGAGCTAAGTGACAGAACAGTTAAATAATGACTCTTAAATGAATATTTAGAACATATAGGTCTAAGCTACATATGTGTGATTTCCATAGGAATGTACAGTTACAATCGATATGATACGTAATGTAGACAGCTGCAGACTTTCACCACACCATGGTGACCTTGTGGTGAAGATACTCTGCATCCCTCCAGTGTAGGTCAACATAGCTGTAGTGAACTTGTACTCCAGTCCATGAGATCCATGTCCATTGTTGGTGCTTCCTCATAACCTGGATCCATATGCCTATCATTGCAATGTTTCAGGGAAGTGCTCACATACATTGCTAAAGTCCAGCAGTGATGGTGAGCATCAGAGTTGTCTCCTTCTTGGTCCAGTCCAGTGCTCAGATATGCCTAAGCCTCCTCGCAGTAGCCACCTCATTGATGCAGGTCAGGAAAAAACCTTCAGAAAATTGTTGACTGAGTTCCCACACAGCTTGCAGGTAGCAATAGTATGAACAGTTAAGTATACCAAAATCATATTTTAAAAGTGACGCTTGTAGGATAGTATCAGATCATTGGAAAGTAATGGGCACTTCCCACACACGGTCCTCTTTAATGATACCTACTGGGAATTTATGTGGAGCACCTTCCCATTATATTGACGTATTCGTTAATGGTCCGCATTTCAAAAACTTATGCAAATATGCACAAATGGGTTTCCAAAATCTTGAATGATAATGAAGCTTATTAATTTTGTATGCCACCAATGGTACTTAAAAGCTATGTGCACATAGCTGGTCTTACCTTGCGGTATACCTGATTTTCAGGTAGTATGGCAACTGCTGGCATTACTGTGGTGGGATACATTGGTCTTATTACAGACCTATGTTATTATTACTCCTTATAAATGTACATATGTTGATTGTCACTTCTTTGGCAAAATTGCCTGCAAAATAAAATGTCCGTGACACACTAAAATGGTGAAGAATTGACCATTATCATGCAGGTGGGTACATCAAGCAAGGATTCCACATATGCACTTCTGCAGATAAATGGAAAGAAGCCGAGTGAAAAGTACATATGGATGGGCTAACAATACATCTGCATGTATTGCTGCTGACTTTGTACATTCTGTGATATAGTTATGGAACCCAACGTTTCAGAGTGCATCCATACATTACATGTTTATTGATATTCATTTATATCAGTATGGATATATTGTTATGATACTTATGGATATTTATTGGTGCTTAGTTATACATGCACTATAGGGTGGCAGTGGTGGTGCAGCCATTAGCATTGCCACTTCACAGCAAGAGGTTCTCTGGTTCAATCCTTGGCTGGGGTGTCTTCTGTGAGGAGACTGAATGTCCTCCTTTTGGTCGCATGGGTTTCCTGTGGCTGCTCTGGTTTCCTCCCACATCCCAAAGACATGCTGTAGGTGGATTGAACACTCTAAATTGGTCCTAGGTGTGATTGTGTGCATGTGTGCATGTGTGCGTGTGTGCGTGTATGTGTGTGTGTGTGAGTGTGTGTGTGTGTGTGTGTGTATATATATATATATATATATATATATATATATATATATATATATATATATATACCTTCTGTGGAAGATTGGGCGCTGGGTTGGCAACTCGACACCATAAAACTCCACTGCCAATCATGAGCGAACAGGTGATCCATTGTGGTGACCCCTAACTGGGAAAAACCAAAAGAAGAAGTTATACATGCACTTTAGATAGTGCTAGAATGAAAATATATTCATGTTCATGTCTAGGTACTTTGTACTGTCTGTGGTGTGTGTACAGATAATGAAGCTTTCCAAGGGTTTCTGTAACTTGTACATAGGCTACTGCACAAATACTTTATTATAATAGTAATATAGCAGTGGTTGTTACTGCATGTCATCCGAAACAGACACTGGGAATAGCATTGCCTGCTGTTTATTGTGTTGATATATAAGTATGCATAACAGTTCATGCTATTATGACTGTTTATTTTCTACAAGTTTTCTTTGTATCAACATATTGCATACCATCCACTGACAATAACTTTCATTATTACAATGTGTCTCACTGACTGCAGTTGTGTACAACAGCCATCCAGCAGTATGCACATGTTAATATGGGAAATCTATTCATATTATATTTAGCACGTGGCACAATGGTTGTGTGGTGTTCTTTCATTGCTGTGACTTCACTGCAATAAGCTCAAATCCCACATATGACCTGCTCCATGTATTATGTATTCAAAAGTTGTTTATGTATCACTTATGTTTTTATATACTGTATGCAACAGTACTACACATGAGAAGGTCTATTTTATATATATTTGTACTCCACATGAATGAAGATTAAGTCAATTGACATATGCTTGCAACATCATCATGTCCATATGAGGACCCTCATATAAATTAGATCATGTGCATGTCCTAGGATTCATGAAAGCTCTGTGCAAGAATAAATCTATTCTTGCATGGAGTGGATCGTACACATGCAGCACAGCAGTGGCCTTGCATATTCATGAAGGCACACTGCTGTATAACCTGCGCAGACACAGTCTGTGAACGAGTGCAGGGGTGTGTCACAGCAGTGTGCACACATGTTACATGACCCCTGCACTCAGAAAGTGCCATTATAGCACTGTTAAATGTAAACAACAGTTGTTTGCTGACATACTGCACAACTGCTCTGATATTCACAGAATGTCCAGACTGTTGCCCCACATATCTGGCCATTGAAGGCCAAAAGTAAAAGTACATGACCACAGACACGAGTGCCAGATATCATACACATAAAAAAAACATGCCAATGCAAAACTAGTTATTCTAGCAACATGTACGGTTTGTTAGTTAAATATTTTAAAATGTTCCCATGTTAGTGCCCTTGTCCCCCCATTAATTATGACTCTGTCCAGATGTCTTGCTGAAAGAGTTTGGAGGTATGTGCACACCCCTAAAGTGAGCAGAATGTAAAATCCATTTCATTTTTTTTATTATCCCAAGTAAAGTTTAAGTGATGCTGAGTGGGTGTGAGCATTGTGCAGCTGTGCTTAGCATAGCTTAAATATCTAAAGGAGCTAAATAGAAATACAGAGGTAAAATTATCACTCCAAGATGGTGCAATGGTTAGAGCTGCTGCTTTGCATGCAGGCATTCATGGTTTAAGCCTCAATGAAGCATGTTCACCTTTACATGTGAAAGCAGTTTTAAAAGTAATATGTATTATTAAATGAGGTAGTAACTAATTTGTTTATCAACCAGGGTAGTGCAGCAGGTCCAAAAGTGAGGTGTCAGTCCAGAAAAGATGTGAAACCCCCATATATACACAGGTGCCCCATACAGTATAGTCACACAAGAATAAATGTAATGAAAGCACATAGAGGGATGTCAGGGAGGTTAGACATAACATTATAATATGTCAGTAATGATAAATCAATCCCAAAAGATGATAGTCTATAAAATGATATCTGAGTAATGCACAGCTATGCTTAGCTGGTGTAAGCATTGCTTAAATATAAATTCTAGGTAATGAGTAGTCCAGCTAAGTGGAATTGCGCATTGGTAAGCAGAGCTCAACATCTAAGCTTTTAAGCATTGCCAATCTTAGTTAAGTGTGTTTACGTGTAGTTTAGCTAAGCTCTGTATATTCAAAATGGTTCAATCATGGCAAAGCGTGGGAAATCAGTACTATATAAATATTGTAGGCAGGAATACTGTCCATAACTAGTTGTAGCTGATCACTGCAGGCACCATGGCTGGAGTTGGAGAGGGATCTCGCTTTCGGGTGCAGTGCTGGGGCATTCAGGAGTCCAGGGTCATGGTTGGACTCCTTGTGAAAGACCATGAAGAGAGACTGCTGCAGGGCCAGTAACAGGGCTCAGAGTACAAAGCAAAGGCCTGGGACCATCTTGCATGTGATCTCACCAGTGCTACTGGCATCCCTCAGACTGGTAAGCAGGTTTGGCACCATTATGCTGACCTCAAACATAGGAAGAGGGATCTCTTGGACCAGTGGATCCAAGACACTCGGGCACAGAATGTCCCAGATGTGTGTAATTATCAGTATCAATTATTGATTATCAAAGTCCAGCCTAAGTATGAGATGGATAGGTATGCATAAATGTTTCTCTATCTTCTGCACAGCTGCAGATGAGAGGGCTGTGAATGTGGACGTCCATGTGAGCAGGCTGCTAATGCTACATCACGAGGCTCGTGAGTACAAATCTAGCTTGCAGTAGTCAGGGTAAATAAATAGAAAGGAGTAGAATGTTACCTACCAGTAGTTAGAAATGTGTATTGTTTGTACTGAATAAATGAGATATTAGCAGAGTAATAGTGACGTCACTAATTAATGACATCAAGATAAGTACATACACCAAGTAGTCTCCTCCAAGAAATGTCCCTCAAGTGTCACACTGTCATGGCTTATGATTACTGCCACCAACACCCAGGGTGACCAGTAGAAATCAAGGCAGATTATGGCAGTAGCACACACGCACACACACACACACACACACACACACACACACACACACACACACACACACACACACACACACACACACACACACACACACACACACACACACACACACACACACACACACATAAACACACATGGCAGTATGAGTGCACATATATAACCTTGACTATGTGAATATGGGTAGAAACAGTCAGGTATTGTTAATAGAAATTTCCTCCATAGGTCTGTCAGCCAAGAAAAGGTATAAATTAGCTGTAAGAAGGCTGTACTTATACACTGTGTACAGACATACCACTGCCCATTTCAAGGCCATAGGTCAATGTAAAGTGAGGTCATACCTGGAGAGTAATGAGTTGAGCAATGACGATTAAAGTTGTGAGCAATTGAAGCCTATACAGTTGTTAATTGACATCTCTCGCTTCCCCACCCTATCTGCACCAATAATCTAAACACATAAATCAATGGGTATGTTTTTCACCAAACCTACTGTTGGGACATGTGTCTTATTGTTCTACAATATTTAAATATTTGATTATTAATGTTCCCTGTTCAAATACTATCTTTGGTGGCCTGTTGCTATCAATGTAACCTGCATGCCGTTATAATGCCCACTGTGGTTACATATATGCATGCGTTTTGTTTGCTATGCAACTGTTTCAAATCTGTTTTTTCATGTCAATTGGAACACCCATGCATGCTGTTATAACTAATCCTGGAATGTGTTATTCATGCTAACCAACATATGTTGTAAAACCTCAACACCATAGCATGACCGGGAAGGCCATTCCCAGTGAATCTGCCTGTCCAGCCTCATCTGGCCATGGCACCAGGCCCCAGCATGTCTGGGACCCAACCTGGGACCACTTCATCCACTATTCCTGCACCACCTTCAGGTGGAACCACCTCAGGGGATGGGCCCCTGTTTGCTGTCTTGTCTATGTTGTCTGTCTTCCTACCCAATCTACCTCCCCAAATATACCTACTATCCTTCCCCAACATCCCACTCTCACCTTAAAAAAGGGCAATCTGTCCCCCCCAAAAAAGTACTCCCCATACATAGCTGTCCATTCTGCACATGTGTCCACTAGATACATGTAATCTGGTCTAATTGGCTTGACAACACATTACTGTTGTTCTCACCCCACTCTCAGGGGTTTGAGTGTCCAAATATACCTCCAAATTGTGTAGAAGAGCACAGAGGTTGCTGTAGAAGAAATGGACAGCTATGGACCTTCCCTACTCCCGTCCTGCAAATCCCTAGCTATCTTTCATATTGTTTTTCCCTCTGCATACCCTTTTTTTCACCACTTTCCTATCACCCCTTTTTTCTTTTCTTTTAAAGAAATTAGTGTGGTGGCAAGCAGGAGTAAGCGACAGTAAGCAACAGTAAGCAAGTTTGATCTATGCTAAGTGAAGTCCGTTTAACCGTGTGTTGGTATTGCTTACCATTGCACAAACCTACACAAACCTGCTTACAACTGCTTAAAACTGCCTTAATCACCCTGTCTCCATCAGCCACTGTTCTGCCCAGCAACAAAATAATCAACGCTGCCAAGTCTTGAACCCAGGACCCTGTACACCATAGTCAGAGAAATGCACCACTAAACCCCCTGAGCTGTAGGAATGCCTGTTGCTTTTTCAAATGTATCATTAAGTACAGGTATTGAATAGTACTAAAAAACACTATAGAAGCAGTCATGTTTTTATATATAAATATACACATATAAGATATGTATGGTGAGAGAAATATGATAAAGTATATGCAACTATTTATAGAGATATACATATAAAATATATACATGTAAAATATATACATGTTAACATATATATATATATATATATATATATGTAAATATATATATATATATATATATATATATATATATATATATATATATATATATATATATACTCATAGCAGTAGTGGAGTCATACTGCAGCACCATACATCTCAACCTCTTACTGCAAGAATGCTGCCCAGTGGCTGTGAAAATGGGGGGACAATGGGACAAAACTACGGACATAACATAAATATTGCTCTTAGAAATGCAGAATGCTGCTAGAGTAACAGGGTTTGTTTCAGCATACATGTTCTGAAGAATGTGAATACAGAAAATTTAATGCCTGTCAATACATACTGACAGAAACCAGAGAAATAAAATTAAGGACTGTGTGGAACAGACCAGAAATATGAGCAATAAACCCGGAAATTCTGAGCCAATCAGGCCAGTTGAGAGGTATGCTCAGAATCCCTTGGTGCAACAAATCTGGACCAAGCCTGACAAAGTGGGGGTGGTAGTCATGAAAATAGGGAACTATCTCAAATACTGGAGTAGATAAGCTGACACAGTTGCTGCAGTAACATCCTCCTTTCTGTTTAAACATATATTGACTGATATAGCACAAGTCCAAAAAACAAGTACTTCCCACTAGTCAGTGACTTACATCCCCACAGCATCCCCCTGATGTTTCACAAATACACAACACATATGGGGGCCAGGCAACAGTACATCCCACAAATATCTGGACATAACATTATAGTAAGGAAACTACACTGACTGCTAGCTATGTCACCAAGCATTGTCTAAACTATAGCCAGACTGACACAACAATAACCAAAATCCGCTATGGGGAATTACACATGTATTTATAAAGGTATCAGGCACTACAGGGCTGTAACAGCACTGAAAAACAGACACCAGTGTGAAAGTGCATACCTGCCACCAATCCAAGCGCAGTCACAGTCACATACCCATAAGCCAAATGATCAGTAGAGTATAGGGACATGTGTGAACAAAACCATCAGCATATTTGACACTCACACACTACCCCTACATATACTGGCCCAATTCACAGTGTAGTATGATGCCTGATCGTGGTACGGGTCATGTCTCAGTCTTTCCCTACAAACATATAACAATTGATAGAGCGCCAGAAACTGGAGCAGCATGGAAAGTCAGATAGAAAATGAACCATAACACTTACATCTATCCCGTCTCTACACATAGCAAACAACATATTCCCAGTCTCATAGAATGTCCAGACTTTGTCCTCATATATAAGGCCTCTTACACATAACATGCCTGGCAGTCTGATGCATCACTGAAATTATATCAGGAATGAAGTCACTAAATAATGATATACCTTACCTATCCACCTCTTACTGCATGACATCTGGACAAAGCCTGGCATACTTGGGAGATAGAGGTCCAAACACAGGGGCATTATTGACATATTGCTGTTATAAACTGAGAAAGTTGTTGGTGCAACAGGACTGTTGTAACATATCTGTTTTTAGGGATATGAAGTCAGAAACACAAATCGATGTTACCATTTACTGACTGTAATCCATAGAGTATACTACTGAATTTCCAAAGACATAAAATGTATAACACACCAAATATAAGTCTCCTAACTCTGGCCATTCTGTGGATAGCCTTACAGTTGAGAGTTATGTCAACCACATAACACTGGCAGACTTAAAATCATGCAGAATAGCCATATCCACATAGACCCTGTCAAACTAGCATTTCTTCAAATGTATAACAGCAATACATTCTGTCCCTATGTCTGGAACATTCTCCCAGTTTTTACAGTGTTTGTTGTAAGATGTATTTCCAAATATCCTCTGTGATGCTGTTTGTCACACACCTCCATGAAGTTCTCCTTACAGGTAAGGAAAAGGGGAAATGCCCACATGAAATACTCAGTTTTAGGAGCATGTTTCCATGCAATTGGCTATTGTATTGATACCACAGCTGTCCTACATGCAATTAGCAGGTTGGGGACTCCAATTGTTGCACAGGCCATCAGCTGCTCATGAGCATTACCTACAAAAGAAGAAACTGCAGCACACTCATGCTGATGCCTATACAAAACAGATGTATACTCTACATACTGGAGAGAGAGAGAGAGAGAGAGAGAGACAGACAGACAGACAGACTGAAAAAACAAACAAACAATAGCAAGCAGTATATAATCACCTACAGTTGCAAACTAAAAAAGGTATGTCAAACAAGTAAGCATGTAATGGTCTGCAATAGGGGTATGTAATAATGGGAAATAGGACATTTAACATATATATCTCAACAAGACTTGCTGTACTGATATATTGCTAATCACAACCTATGACCACAGCATCTGTGTCTGTATGCAGTGACATGGAATACAGCTCAGGCCCCTAAGTTACCCCAGGAAAGGATGGCTCACATATGTCTACTACTGAAGTGTGCTGAACAATACTGACTGTGACACTGTTGGCCAGCTACTGGGATGTCACACATATCCATATGTTACATTTGAATACAACTATGATATACATGTTTGTATCAGAAATGTGTGGGACCTGTACAGGTATCTGCATAGTGAAATACTGTTGCAGCTGTGTGTGTTGATACTGAGCTTGAAACCATTCAACTGTCCAGTGTTATGCACACTGAACATATGTGTGCCTCATATTTGTAGTTATTTACTCAAAGAATTGTGTTATGTCTGGCAAATAATTTGAAACCTGTGACACTGACATTACAACAGCTCCTTCTCTTTCTGTTGGCTATTCCTGTTAGGAGTCACCACAGAAGATCATATGTCTCCATGTCTTCCAGTCCTCTGCATCTTCCTCTGTCACACCAACCACCTGTAGTCCACTATCACCACATCCATGCACCTTATCCTAGGCCTTCCTCTTTTCCTCTTAAATGGCAGCCTCATCCTTTCCCAAATATACTAAGCATACCTCCTCATCACATGTCCACACCAACATAATCATGCCACTCTCTGGCTTTGCCCCTAAGCCATCCAACATGGCATGACCCCCTGGCATACATATTCTTAATCCTGTCCACCCTCATCACACCCAGTGCAAATCTTAACATCATTAACTCTGCTACATCCAACTCTGACTCCTGCCTTTTTTTCAATGCCAGTGTCTACAACCCATATAACATACCTTGTCTTTTTACCCTCTTGTAGACCTTCCCTATCACGCTTAATGATAATTGTCTGTCACAAATCACCCCTAACACTCTTCTACACTAACTGCATCCTGTCTGTGCTCTCTTCTCCACCTATACCCCACACTCACCATTACTCTGAACAGTTGTACCCAAGTATTTTGTACCCAACTCTGATACACACAGCTGTACCCCACTTACATCTGGTCTCTGGCACACACAGTATATCCACCTTTTCTGTGTCCATCATATCAGTTAGCTCTGTCACCATACCAGTCATATTCGCAACATTAAAAGTTCCTACCATCACTACCACACTCCTAGCCTTTATCCTCTCTGCCTGCCATATGAGTGTCGGACATCTTCCATAGTATGTCTGTGAATGCAATGGCTACTGTACTATCAAATGATGTATGTGTGTTACAGCAATATGAAGAAAGTGTCACTAATCATGACCCAGAGCCCACCATGTATGTGCGGCATCCTTCAGATGTCCTGCTCAAAGGTTGACAGGAATGACTGGGTATCAAGAGTGTAATTACAGTGTGCCATACTGAAATAGAACTGAAATGTATAGCAGGTATTACCTGTGCATATGTATGTAGGGGTAGGTGTACCTGGCTGCCTCATAATGACTGACATGGGATGCAAACCATCAGGTAAATAAACTGTACATGTTGTACACATGTATAGTTTCTGTGCATCCAGCAGAGTTACACTTCTACAGCTAATGGTTGTTGCATTGCCCTGACACAGACATGGGCACTAGAATAAGCATAAGTATCATGTTGAAATTGGAGAGGTGTCCAACTGTGTTATGACCTTGTGTCCATGCCTACTACAAACAGATATATGATCACCCACATAGCTGTATGGCCTCAGCAAGACCTTACTTGTGAAACCTGTCTTCACCAAAGTAGAGTGATCCCCTTTGCTGGACAGCAGCAATGCACTAAGCACATAATGGGATGCTATATTGGCTGCACAGGGCAAAGCAAAAGCAGGCACCAACTAGGCAGCATGTCAACCTTTGTCTGTACAAGCATATTAGGTCACATGTGGTGTATTATAAGGCTAACTATGACTACAAATTGGACACATCCACTAAGGACAATCACAAGGCCATCTTCACATATGTACGTAGGCTCAGATGCAACAACACAACCCACCCTGTAATGGTGGTTGATCACACCACATACATACACACACACACACCATAGCCACAGCTAACCTGCTGCAAACAGGTGTAAGGCAAACATCATCCCCATATCAGTATAGGTGGATATGCACAGCACATGCACCCTTCCCCTCATTGTCATGGATCAAGTGCAGACTGCCTAATCAAGATTAACAAAAGCAGGTCCCCTTGGGGCCTGAAACCAGTCTTGTCTGCATCCTACATGAACCCAGTCATATGCTTTCAGCTCCATTACACACTGTATGCAAGCAAAGCCTGAGCAACATTGAAATCCCATTTGCAAGGAAGATGGCCACTGTCAACCCTCTACATAAACTTGAATGATGAATGGGGGTTTATGCAATGTACTGGCCCTCATTGTGGGGAGCATGCACATTAGGACCAGGAGTACAGTGCATGTTCATACAGTGCTGATAGGTAAAGGGTATGATGTGTATGTAAGTGGGGGTTAATGATAGGCAATATTCATGTGCTGGCTCTGTAAAGAACCCTGGACAGTTTCAGAGGTCCTGTGATGTGTTTCCCTGTTTATGTCTTCCAGGTGCCATGCAAAGACAACCATGTTACACTGCTGATGAGACAGTGGCCATCATAGGGGCCATGATTGCACAGTACTCCATCCTTTTTGGCCATAGCCCACAAAATCTGCAGGAGCGGACTGCTCTGTGGGATGAGCTAGTCCACAGAGTGAACATTTTCAGCCACCATGGAAGTACTTACAATCAGGTCAGGCATAAAGTAATGGTTATGATACATAGATCCTGGCAAAGGGCTGCTGCAGTTGTGAGGGACTGTACCACCACCAGTGGGGGTCTGGCAACACAGGACCTACGTATGGCAATGGAGGAGCTCCTTGCCAACCGTGGGATAGCCTCCAGACAACCTCAACCATGGGAAGCACCAGTCGTGGAGGTGGGTAGCACCCAGGCAACAAGTGAGGAGCATCCAGGTAAGGCCAAAGTGCACAACAATGTAATGAGGTAGCTGTTAAACTGTCTTCCATAGAGTCTCCAGATACATATGTAAGTGCTAAATGGATTAGTGGGTGGAGTTTAGTAATGCACACAAGTGCACATATATGGTGAAGGACAGCAACTTGTGTAATGCCATAGTGTTGAAGTAAATGTCTGGGTACAGGACACAGCACCAGTCAACAATAACACATGATTTTATTTATTATGACTGTAAATGGCCAAAATGAGTAAGACAGTTAAAGTCTCTGAATGGTCAGAGACGTAAGTGCTTGATACTACTTTCTTATTTTAAATGTCTTACTCATTTTGGCCATTACAGTCATAATAAATACAATCATTTATTATTGTTGACTGTTGCCATGTCCTGTACCCTGATATTTACTTCAGATGTGGTTTATTTTTCAGTTATATATTCATAATACACAGGTACCTCTGGTTTGCACATGGGACAGCAGCCTGAAGTCGGTAAGTCTGGGATTTTCCTGTTGTGGCTCACCAGTACCCCAGGCATGTTTAGTTCATGCATGTGACCATGCACACAATGTGACACTCTGCCATATGACAATATCTGCATGTTCACTTGTGGTGGTGTTTACTGCATTGCATCATGGTGGTCAACACAGGGGCCTATTTGCAGATGTCAGATATTTGTAGCATATCTCACAACCTGTCATTGCAGACATCTGAACAAAAACTGACCAAAATGGTGGGACAAAGGCCCAAAACTATGGTCATATTGTGTAAATTAGCATTATACAGTGCATATAAATGGTGTACACACCTGTTAGAATGCCAGGTATTTGTGATATACAATAATGAAAGCACACTAGACAATTTAAAATCCAGCCAACCTTTCATGTTACCTATAACCTGTACAATTAAATTTAAAGAAAACAAAGCTGTTAAGGGAACAATTATGACATATAATTGTACAACAACCTAGATGCATATGTGTGCACAGGCTGAAGCTAATACTGTGTTGCCACGGCTTTCAATATAACTACAACTGTACATCTTATTGGGCACACACCTGCCATCAATTACAGAGACTTTTTGATTAACAGCAAATAATGGTCAGCTGTCTTACCAGTATTATCCTAACATATACCCAGTTGTTTCACAAAAACCAACCTGGCAGGACACACCACGAGAACACAAAATATTTCCAAAGTTTCTTTTATTCAAAACGATAACAGAAAATGCCTCTAGCACGCTTCTTCAGATATAAGTTACTCTATCAAAACCCAACTGTTTTATACTCCCATCAATGTTGAACATCTTATTACCTAATTAGGTAATCAATTAATCAATAAGTCAATTAGAATGTCAAGTAGTTCCATCACTAGTTATAAAACAGCAGTAGATAAATAGATGGATATTCAGACTGACCCAAAACTCATATATGCTTCAAAACACTGGAAGTTAAATCATGTAACTTAAAAGCCGTTGCTCATTGTAATAATAATAATAAAAATTCTCTAATAAAAATGTAAAAGTCTATCTATACTAATCATTAGATGTCATTATAACAGGGTTTATAACAAACTCATTGAAAAATCTTTAAAAACTAGAGAAGTATGTACTTATAATATTAAAAGACTGTATCAAACTCATTGATGCTACTTTAAAATTCACTTCATAAAAAACATCACATCTCATATATAGTGTGTAAACCATTCACAAACAGTGTTCATAAACATCGTCACGAATAGACATCGTACAGCAATAATCTATATGTAAACATTATATGTGAATGCACGAACCCATGTATTTTTTCAACACTTGAAATATATGCACATTCACCTTCAATTTGTTAAAATAACATTGAATGCTATCACTGTGCAATACATACTTGACACAAGAATATATTTGATACATATAAATCCCATCATAAAAAATCCCATCATAAAAAACATTTTATATGTAAGCTGCCACAAGCAGGTAAACAACTGATCGTTGCCTGAATAACTAACGAAACATATCTATATATAAACACCTGCAACTCATGAAATTGTCTACAAACCAATACAATCGTGAAGTGTCGCTCATCCCACTTAAAGTAGAACGTGAATCCATATAGATAATCCTAGTAAAACCAAATGTTGTTGCGTTGTTACGTTGTTACCATTTAAGTAACTAAATAAATTAAGTGAAACTTCCTGTTACTCATGGATTTAAAGTTATGCTGCCCCCTGGTGTTCAAAGGAATGTCTGCTACATTTAACAGAGTGCGACGCTGTCTTGTCGTATCTGTCTGGTGTTCAAAAAATATATATCTGCTACATTTAACAGAGTGCGACGCTGTCTTGTCGTATCTGTCTAATCTGTTCTATTGTAGCATAGAAATAACAATCGTGAAATGTCGCTCATCCCATTCAAAGTAGAACTAAATCTATATAGATAGTCCTAGTGTAGCCAAATGTTGTTACGTTGTTACCATTTAAGTAACTAAATAAATAAATAAATAATTTAAGTGAAACTTCCTGTTACACATTAATTTAAAGTTATGCTACCCACTGATGTTCAAAGGAATATCTACTGCACTTAACGGGATGCGACGCTATCTTGTCATATCTGTCTGACACAAAATATTGTGGCACAGAAATAACAGCAATAGCAAGCCAACAATAATAATATTTTATATCTGATATTAATTTAATAAGGCCCCAATCACAGTAGATACTCCACTGTATTTGAAGAGCAAAACCATCTTTTCGAGATCACTTTTCTATTAGCTCATTATATATATACACAACATTCTTCTTATCTTTCAATATGTTTCACTTATATTTTCTATTCACTGTTGCAAAATGCACCCACTGGCTGGATATCATAAAGCCCTCTCTTGGAAAAAATCCCAGAGAACCGCTAACAATCATGAACATTCTTAACAGTTCTCAGTGTTTTGCATTTCATATTGTTAGAAGAAATCCAAGTGGCTATAAGTCCTACATGAAGCAAACTCAACTGCTTACTTATGAAAACCCAAATTGTGACTACAGTGTGGGTGTCAAGGGCAAAAACTCAGTTTCTTACTGAAACGTCTAAATTGTTATTTTAATATATTTAAGTTATTTTATTTTAACTTTAACATAGGAGCTCACCTTCTAACTCCAATTCATGTATCTACCTCAATAACTGTGTATATATGAAATTTGGTTTCATTTATGACATCAATTGTGACTTATCTGAAAGGTTGCCACTATGACCAATAACTAGATGAAATCTGAATATAATATACCTAAAAATGTACATGACGTGCACATACTAAATCATCTATGTACTACTTGATTCTAATGATACAAAACTGTGTAGTCCTATTATTAGGATTGGACACATCAATTGACATGTCCTTAATTATATTTATTTATTGCCATATATACGACATCAATAAGTTGACATACCTAATAAATTTACTTGTGTCATTAGAACATAATCCTTCCCATCCATATATATAACTTTCTAAATGAAGAAAAAAACTGTTGTCTATTATATAAAAATATAAATATAAAGAATATCAAGAGATGTCTCCCTGAATATTTATTTTATTTCATTTTATAAAGGGTTTGACACTAACATAGCTATTGATCCCAGGTTCTCTATGTGCTCCTGCCCTCAGAATCCATTCCATCTCCAGTTTAGCCAGGGTGTTAATATTATCTCCCATCCTAGAACTGATGGGTACTGTTTGTAATATTCTAAATTTAAAACAATGTGTTGGATTGGAATTTATGTGTTTGGCTAATGCATTCAATTCTAAATGTTTCCGTATGTCGTATATATGGTTGTAAATACGTTCTCTAAATCTCCTCTTCGTGAGGCCAATATAAAAAGCTGGACATGAATCACAATTTGCCATGTATATTAGATTCTGAGTATTACAATCAGTCCGTTTCCTGGGAGAAAACACAAAATGTCCATTTGGGTGTTGATATTCTTGTATGGAGTTTATGTATGGGCACATACTGCAATGTTCACATGGGAAGGTCCCTGGGGTTTGTGTGAGACTCACCCCACTGGACGTATTGTGATGTAACTGACCTGAAAAAATAGTTTTCAGATTGTCACATGTTCGAAATACAAATCCAGGTTTCTCACCTACTATCATCTTGGTATCATCTGCTGTAATTAGGATGTTCCAATGTCTTACTAAAATACTCTTAATCTCATTGATATCATTAGTGTACTTCAAGATAACCTTAACCTTATTGTTGCTATGGTTATAAGTCGAAGCTGGTCTCATTACTAAACTGTTGTCTATAGTTTTAATTCTACTATATCTATTATGTGACTCTACTTCTCTTAATTCTTGAGGTATAATACTGTATCTCGTTGCCTGTATATACCCAGTTGTCTACTACAGCAGCAGCCATGGTTTGCATACAGCTGATGAAGCTGCTAAAGGATGACAGTTCTGAGATGTATCAGCCTGCAGAAGGGTACAAAAACATTTCCACAGCATTGCATATACTATGGAACACAGTGCAGACAGTCCTCAAAAGGTGGTGAAAATATGGGGCTACATTGACATTGTGAAGGAGGGGACATTCCTCCACATTCTAAGAGAATACATCACCACAACTGGCCAGGGAGGCTGCCAGGAGCCCTACAGCAATAGTGAAAGATAAGAAGGAATCTCCAGCAAGTACTGGGTATGTACTACATGTGATAACAATCGTCCATGGTCTCCATATGTCTTGACTTTAGGGTAGGGTTGGAGGATGGCAGCAGTTCCTCACAGCAAACAATATCCAGGCCTGGATAAAGTGCAAACACAATATATCAGGTCTTCAAAGAGCAAGTGGGAAAATGTGTTATAGTCATATGGGATCAAGGTCGAACTCTTTGGCCACAATCCTGACAGGTTTGTTTGGGGCAATAACACCACTGCACATCACCACAAAATCACCACCCCCTCAGTGAAGCATGGTGACAGACGTGCCCTGCTTTGGGGTTGCTGTTCACATGCTGGAACTGGGGCTGTAGCCAAATAGGAGGGGATTATGAACAGTTCCAAACACTGGTCCCTTGTGGCTCCAATACTTCTGGTGTTTGCCACATAGGTGTGGATGGAGAGGGACCCCACCTTTCCACACAACAATAGTCCAAGCCATACATCCAAATCAACAAAAGGATGGCCTCACCAGAACTCATGCAACATTCTGCACTGGCCCAGCTGAAGCCCACACCTACATTAAATACAAAATATGCAGGGTGACCTGAAGAGGGCAGTGCACAGGAGAAGCACTTGCAATCTGACAGAGTTGGAGGTGTTTTGCAAGGGAGAGTGTGCAAACATTGGCAAGTCAAGATGTGCCATGCTGATGGACACCTTCCCAAGAGGACTGAATGCTGTGATTAAATCAAATGGTGCTTTAACAGAGGATTACTTTAAGGGTACACACACTCATGCAACCAGCCGATTGTACCTATTTCATTTACCATATGTTACCCGTAACAGATGTATATGTTCTTCAGTTGGATTGTACAGGTTATATGTCATATGAAATGAGAGAAATGTTAAGACCTTATTTCTGAAGTCTCATGTGATTTATCACAAAATTCTGGCATGTTAACACGGGTGTGTACACTTACTATAGCCACTGTAAGCTTGGGAAGTCATTTGAGCAACCGGCTTTGTTTTGACATACATGTACTGCAGGTTATGTAGTCTGCTCCTCAAATTCTGATATTAATTAGTGGCACCAATCCACAGGTCATCCCAGTAATGTATCAGACAAACATAGGAGTTATGAGGAATAGACTAAACATATGAGCCACACATCTAGACGTTCAGCAAAACTCTGTACAGTCAGGAGGTATGTTCTGTAAGAGCTTCCACAGTGCTATACAGATGAACAGCAATAATGTTTACATAGGTGCAGTTTGTGTTAGGTGAAGGCCCGTCACCTACTAACACCATTCATGTATCCCAGAGGTGTATATTAGTAGTAACGGTATGTGGAAAGGGCTGTACTGCATTATGCTGAGGGTCTTTCCAGAGTGTGTATGTTATTGTCTGACTGTTGTGAATGTCACCAGTTGGCTAATGTGAGGTCTGTGTAGAGCCCTTGAGGCACCTCACCTGCATGTGTGTGTGTGTGTGTGTGTGTGTGTGTGTGTGTGTGTGTGTGTGTGTGTGTGTGTGTGTGTGTGTGTGTGTGTGTGTGTGTGTGTGTGTGTGTGTGCGTGTGTGTGTGTGTGTGTGTGTGTACATGTACCAGCAAACCGTATAGTACAGGTAGTAATTTACATATGTTGTCTATTCCTCACAGGTGGACAAGATGGCAATGGTCCATCCCACACTGGTTCTGATGTCAGTGTCTCTGCAGACTCTGACCATGATGATGTTCCTATTGAGGCACAGGTGAGGTCGTCTGGGGCTGAATCTGGGGCCATCAGTTGGCATCCCACTGTTGTCAACCCCATCCCCACACAGAGTCACAATGCCCACACATACCCTCTCACCAGTGGCCACAGATAATGGACAGTTGGTGGGTGATGGCATGGAACAGGTTAGTGTGGTGACTATGGCAAATGAGGGCACAGGCACTAGCCATGGCCAGAGTGCTGGTGACATCACACACAGGCAGATGGGCAGGGGTGCTCAGAGAAGGATTGCAGCCCATCATTTTCCTGCTGCAAGTGCCACAGCAGCAGTCACCAGACACATGTTTTGGGCCATCATGGCAGCACAGACATGTACTGAATGTAACATCAGGCATATGGAGGCTCATGGATGAGCATATCCCTGGTGTCCGTGGCAATATTCATGAACTCACTGCGGCCATCCGTGAGTGTAATGAGGTCATGGATAGACAGTGGGGGAAGACCTTGGCACTCCTTGACCATGGAATATCTGTGCATGAGTGTTTGGCAGGGGATAGTCAGCTGCCATGTGGACGTAGGTCAGCACCATGACCAGCTGAGGGTCTATGTGGCCATGCAATATGAAATTCTCACAGTGGCAGTACCACCAGCACTAATGAAAGGGGAGTGCTGTTCATGCCACGATGCAGCAGGTCATAGGCATATGGTTCTGGATGTTTCCAACAGGGACGCAGATCCAGCAGACAGCAGTCAGCTTCAGTGTGTAGTACTGCATCCGAACTTAGCCCTGGTGGTGCCGGTGAGACCCCTGGCAGGACCTGGTCCCATGTTTGTGGCAGGAGATGATGAACTGTAAACCCTGTCATGTACAGCCCACAGCTGTCCACAATACCCCTTTGTAGGGTGGCCACCACATGCTGTGACTGTGTGCATGCAAACACACACACACACACCACCATCAGTCAAGTCACCTCCACACACACACACACACACACACACACACACACACACACACACACACACACACACACACACACACACACACATTTACAGACACACACAAAAAACACATGTACAGCCTCCTTAATGAATGCCCCCCAAACACACACACAAGATGTCAACTGTATGGCCCAGCCTAGGCCTTTGGCAGACCCACACAACCTGCTGTGCATATGATGATACCTGTGCCACATCCCTGCCATCCATACCATTGATGCATGGACATGCTAATATGGGTCTGATGCACAGGGTGTCTTTAGTACAGTGTCGCTAATTAATGCTGTCTATGGTGCTGTCATCTGGCATTTGAAATGGGTACACATCAGAGTGTGTGTACCTTTTCAGCCATTATGCATTATTGGTGTTAGTAACGCTATACGATTACTGTTTCTGTTCCAGGTGTCTATGTGTCAGCAAGATGTGGCCCTGCAGACATCACTGATGAAGGGTATGGCAGTGTGGTGGTAACACATCAACCATGTCATAGCCAAGGTACATCTGTATCTGTACACATTTCCCATGTCTGTGTAACAGTTATTGCATGTTCCTCGCAGCTTATAGGGCTGGGGGTTGTTGATAGGTCTATGGTGGTTAACATCAGCTCTTGTAGAGTGGACAATGGTAAGTGTAGTGTATGAAACACACCTCAGATTGCTAATTCCCACAACCACAGAGGATATTGTGTCGACCAAACACACAGAGAATACTGTTCACACACACACACACACACACACACACACACACACACACACACACACACACACACACACGCATGCACAAGGATCACAGTTGTCAGTGGTGTGCTTGGAACATCTACCCATCAAGTTTTAGTACCACACTATTATGCAGATATCGCAGGTGGCACAAGACTACTAGTGTGTTGAGTGTTACAAGGTACCTGAAAGGTGAATCACATCATGTGGCCTTGTGAAATATGGCAGTGGTGGGTGTACTGGATGTGAGTGTACTCATAATAGTATCACATGCAAATCTGCAAATTCACAACCACTGCTATCTGTTATAAACATCAATGCACACACACACACACACACACACACACACACACACACACACACACACACACACACACACACACACACACACACACACACACACACACACACACACACACACTTGCCAGTACTGACATTAGCAGCCCAACCTATCTTGTTATTTGTACCATACTGTTCCATACTGTTGCACAGGGCATATAGGGCTGAAGAGTGTCTACAGATACCACTACAGTTGATGTGAACAGTGGACCTCATACAGTAGACCTAGGAATGTGTACTGTGAATACCATGGCATAACATATGAAACCTTCGCCTTCCAATGGATGTCATTCTTGCACAAACACACACACACACAAGATACACTTCTCACACACACACACACACACACACACACACACACACACACACACACACACACACACACACACACACACACACACACACACGCACACACACACGTTTGCCAGGAATGAGATTAGAACCACTAACTATCTATTTATTGCTACTACATTGCTAAGCATTTATCGCACATGACATGGAGGTTATGGGGCTGACACTTGTCCAAAGGTACTTCTAAGGTGAGGGACATTACCTGGCCTTGCAAATTATGACAATTGGTGATGTACTGGGTGAGAGAGGCCAAAAAATACTGTAACCTACACATATACACACTTACATGCAAAAATACACACACACACACACACACACACACACACACACACACACACACACACACACACACACACACACACACACACACACACACACACACACAAACACACATTTGCAAGGACTCATATTAGAGCCCCTAACTATGTAGTTATTGATATTATGCTGTTATGCAGTTACTGCACACACCACAGAGTTTTTAGGTTGAAGAGTGTCCCACGGGACATATATAGTGTATAACATCAACAGCACTTGTAAGGTATGGCAATGGTAGTTGTACAGGGTGAGACAGGCCTCCAACTACTTTCATCCAGATGTTTACAGACTCACAAACACTTTTATACACACTAATGCACACACACACACACACACACACACACACACACACACACACACACACACACACACTTGACAGTACTGAGTTCCATAGGTGCAAAGCTTCATAGGTGTGTACTAGGCAAATGGCCATGGAGGCTTTACAAGGCTAGCCCATGGGAATACCTTGGCATCATGCCACCTGACGATACTCCCCAATGTGTCTACTGAGTATAGTCATTGGAGTTATCCCCAAGGTGGGTAATCTATTCCCCCTTGCACTCCTCCAGAGTTCTCTTGAAGAAGGACAATGATGTGCATTGCTTGACATGTATGTGACATCTATTCCATAGTGTGGACAGTCTCTGGGATGTAAACCTGCCCCTCCAGCATGTCCTTTTGATTGTGAGGATGGGGTTGAGGTCTCTGGGGCATGTAGTGTGGAATGATTGGTTTCCACAGATGTAGCATAGCATTCCTGACAGAGTTGGGTCAGATATGGCTGTGTAAGTCAGGCAGAGATTGTACGTATATAGCCAATATGGGACAGAGATTCATTGGAGTTATTAGAATCTGTCCATATAGGGCAGGTGTGTATTCCCTAAGATCCTCTTTGTGAGGTACATTTGCAGCCTCTCCTGTTGTTGCAGGTGTCCAGTGGGAAACATGGCAAATGGGCCATAGTACACATTGATAGGTCTTCTGACCGGAGAGTACAGGGAAACACTGGCCTTTTACTTCCTGGATTCAACAACCTTAGTCAGGGGAAGTGACACATGGAAGGACTTTCAGAGGAGAGTGGCCGTTTGGTGGTCAACACAGAGCTAACTGTGAACCTGTGTTCCCAGTTGTCTTACACCAACATCAGTGTTCAGTGGACTACCATCAATGTATTACTTAATGGGAACCATGTTGTACCGAATGGGGATGGAGGCACATCATCTGGCATTGAGCTAATGTCCAGGGTTCTGGCAACAGTAATAGGTCTCAGAGAGGCCTTTGTGTAGGATGTCAACCTCGCATGGGGGTGTAATAATAGCACCCATCTTGTAGTCATCTGCAAACATTGTCAGCCAGGACACCTTCGTATTGGGCTGAGGGGACTCAGGTCCACAACCTGTGGGACTCCACTCTTGACTGTTCAGCAGTCTGACATGGAGTCCACTGCTTTCACACTGTGGGTTATATCCGTGAGCCAGTTTGCAGGCCACCTACTGTTATAGGTGCTGATGCCTAACTGAGTGTGTTTGTGTATGATTCCTGAGTGGGGAGTGGTATCCAAGGATTAAATGGGCTGCCTATCTTGTTATCTATTCCATACTGTCACATAGTTATTACACATGGTACAATGATTATAGGGCTGCAGAGTGTCTACAGCTCCTACTACAGTGGATGGCAACTGTGGGCCTTGTAATGTGGACATTGGTGCATGTACTGCGTGGGCAGCAGCAACAATTAGCAAAATCCACCCCCAATGGATATGGTTCTCACACAAACACAACAATCCCCCCTCAGACAGAATACTGTTCTTGCATGCCTGCACACACACACACACACACACACACACACACACACTCACACACACACACATGCATGCATGTACACACACATGCATGCACATGCACACATGCATGCACACATGTACACACGCATTTCAGGACTGGGATTAGAACTCCATCCTATCATTTTTTTGCAACTACAGTGTTATGCATTTATCGTAGATGCCACAGACCTTACAATATAAAGGCTGTCCAAAGGTACTTCTAAGGTGAGGAACATCACCAGACCTTGTAAAGTATGACAATGGGTGATGTTCTGGGTGAGAGAGGCCACAAAATACTTTAAAATACACATCTGCACACATCTTTGCCAGAACTGGGATTAGAACTTCTACCTAACTAGTTATCTTTAACATATAAACACACACACACACACACACACACACACACACTTTTACATTTGTTAGAACTGAGATTAGAATTCCTACCTATTTATTTATACTATAGTATTATGCAGTTATCGCACACAGCACAGAGCTTACAGGGCTGAGGCCTGATGAAAGGTACTTCTAAGGTAACTGATATCTGCAAGACTGCTAAAGTTGGGCACTGGGTGTGACTGGACCCAAAATCTTTAACTTATAAACACACACACACACACTTTTGCATTTACCAGGACTGAGATTAGACCTCCTACCTAACTAGATATATATGCTATAGTGTTACACAGTTATCGCACATGCCACAAAGCATAATGGGTTATAAGGTGACAGACATCTTCAGGACTGCTAAAGTAGGGCAATGGGAAGTGCACTGGGTGGGATAGATCTGTTAATTCCTAGATCCTACTAACAATTCTCTAAGTGTAGGAGCATGGCCAGTGTGACCTTCTATGGTAAATGTGGGACTCCATTCCAGGGATTGTTGTACTCCAATCCAGTGTTTTTTGTGCTACAGGATATCTGGAGATAGCCTATAAAAATGGGGAAACAATGGGTCATACAGTGATTGTGACTATTTCTCTTAGTAATGTATGAGTTGCTAGGGTTACAGGGTTTGTTTTAGCAGACATCTGACATATATGACATTTGACACTGTCAGGTATTGTTTCAGTACCTCATGACATACCTCCTCAGTCTATCACAGTGATTTACCAGAGGAATACAGGATGGATGATGCACACACCAATATTATGGGCCAAATGCTAGGCATTCTTGCACAATCAAACCTGTTGAGAGGTGTGTCTACAACCAATTGATTGCTGGAGCTGTGGAAATGGTCCAGCACCATTGTGATATGTTACAATAGTGGAATCTCTGTTTTTTTCTTTTCTGGCATGGTTTGATTTCCATGCCATGGTTGGGTAATATAAGTTAGGCAGGATCTGGGTGACAGGCAGACTCCAGATAGATTTGTAGGGGATAATATATATGGGGGGTGTCTTGGGTCAGATATTTTGGCCTGTAGCTACTGGCACCTTGCATAGGGGTCTTCTCAAAGGTTGCCTGCACTTGGAGGGTCTTATGTGTGTCAGACTGTGTGTGTCTCTCACATATATGTATGCCCTATCTCATTTGGCTGGCTGGCCACATTTTGGGATCAGGGTGTTGTATAGGATGAGTGATCAGGGAAGGATATGTTACTCCCCATGGCTGTGGGCCAGGTTTCTGTGGCTGCAGACATTTCACCATCTTCCAGGGTTAGGACTGCCTGCAATGACTGCATTCCCATGTTTAGACTTCTAGCCCTGCCTGTCGACTGTAAGAGTTTCACAAAATGTCCAGATTCATGACTCATATATCTGGTTGGTTAACCAAACAAGTGTGGTCTTCCAGCAAAAGTGTTTTGCAACTCACTCAGGGTTGAAGTCAGATATTACTGACAGTTGACATTGCAGTTTCAGACTTCATACCCTTCAGATAGTCCATGCTGTTACAATAATTCCTTCAACTTTCTAACATTATTAGAGCTGTATTTCAAAGTTGTCCTTCTCTTTGGACCTTTATCACCTCATTATTCATGGCTTTGTCCATATTTCTGGCTCTCTGAGGCAGGCAGATTTCCTCCTAGCAGTTATCAACATGGCCTTTCTTTGCGTTTTGTTGAATGTGTTATGTTGGTGTTATGGACTCTATGACACTCCCTATAAGGGGACTGTGGGTGAGGCATGGGCATTTGCCAGAGGCCAGTAGGCCAGGTGTGACAGTTGCAGGACATCTGTAGCAAGGCAGTGCATTCTGCTAATCATATGTTCTCAGACTGCCAGGCAGTCAACACCCCTGGTATGGCACCAGTAAGTTGACTGGGTGTTATTGACAATTGCTTTCTGTTCATATTGAGCCATCAGTCTGTGTGACAGCTGGATGTTGCTTAAGGCTAGGGACATGTTACTGCATTTCTATCAGACTATGGGTGGGGGGCACATCTGTACACAATACACATTTGCAGAGACTGTGCTGATATTTGCTTAACATTTTGGTCCCATTTAGCATAGAGGTATGCCATATCTTTGAGACTACAGGCATTACAGTATCGACCACAGGTCAGAGTGTTCTGGCAAACACATTTTTATTTTTGGACTTCTTACCTTTCAGAGCCATACTGCCACTGCCAGACCTGCTGTGATATCATCATGTAAGTCTGTAGGTGGGAATTTCATGGATGTCTCCAATTGGAGGCTTTTGCCAGACATTTCTGTATGGTTTTCTATAGCTGATCTGCTGGGTGAGGATGGGGGTGAGGATGGGACCCCACTTTGACACCCATGCATGTGACCTATGTACCCCCCAGTTATTTGGCTCACCACATATACTGCAGTGGTATTTGCTGACTAGGACGCTACTGCATAGTGTGGGTAAGCCAGTGCCAGTACTGGGCATACACTTCCTACTGTCCCACATAGCTATCAATTGTCTGCTGCTATCCCAGTATGCCACCCCATTCCCTTGCCTGCTTGTAACAGTACCATAGGTATGCTATCAGAACATTCTACTCCATTCATTTATTGTTTAGAAGACTGACTTACCTTGTGCCTGAGGTAGTTGTGAGGATGGTGCTTGAGGGCTGACTATGTCAGATGCATGCAGTACACTGCCTATACATGGTAAGGTACAGGTGGTGTGATGTTTGGCATCCATTTTACTTTGTGTACAAATCAAAGAGAGATATCAGTCCCTAGGTCCCTATGGTGTCAGTGTATGCACTATGCTTTGCATCTTTGCCAAGGCCAGGGCATAATGGGTATGCCTCCATCTGTCTACAGGGGCAGGCTCAGGATGTTCCTCCTCTGAGTCCCTTTGCACCTGTCTAGACCTTGGAAATGGTGGTGGTGGGGGGGTTGTGTGTCCCTTCACTGTTTTGTTCCTGCTGCAGCTGTTTCCACAGGATCATATTGCATAGCAGGGCACATACTATCAGCATGTGTGCACATGTGGCTGAAGTGTACTGCAAGACTCCACCAGATATGTCATGGCAGCAGAACTGTGACTTGAGCATACAAAAAACACACTCTTTAATGATCCTGGTTTGTGGATGTGCCTCATTATGGCATTCTTGTGTGGGTGTGTATGCATTTCTGATGGGAGTCATCAGCCACGGCTCCAGTGCATAGCCAATATCCCCCACCAGGTAGCCATATGGGATGTCCCCCCTGGAAAATGCCTGGTACAGCTGTAATGAATGCCAGATGTGGGATTTGTGATAGCTTCCAGGGCTGCCAGCACACACTTTCATGATAATGCCCTGGGCATCGCACATGACATGGCAGTTGATGGAGTGGAACCCCTTGTGGTTTAGGTAGACCCTACCTCGGTCACCGGGTGGTGTTTTGATGTGGATGTGCGTGCAGTCTATGGGACCCATTACCTCTGGGTATTCTGCTACATGATGGAAGAGATGCATATTGCTGGCCCTCTTCTCACAAGTGCTGGAGAAGCAAATGTACTCAGCGGCATGTGGTTGCATGGCACTCAGTAACTGGTGGGGTATCCTGGAAGCAGATGCCTGTGAGACCCCCATGATATCCCCAGTTGGTCTTTGTAAAGTACCTGTAGTTAGTATTCTTAAGGATACACATACCTTGGTATCCACTGGGATGGGTTCCCCCTCTGTTGGTTCTGGGTCTGAGGTGAGGCTGGCACAGCTCAGTGCATTGCTGAAGTATTTCCCTGTCCACCCTGTAGTGCTCTACTATCTCCAGATCATGTAGCCCCTGGTAGGTTATCCTGGGTCTGAACACTTCTCCTCCTCCTCAGTCTGAGTCGGTTGTCAGCATTATCCTCCTTAGCACCCTTGGCCTCTTGCACATACTGAAAGATCAAAGTGACAGCAGTCTCTAACATTTTTTGCTAGTTTGTTGGTTAAAATGTCTCCATATGTGTACACCTATGGTGCAAAGTTTGTGGGAAAAACCAGACTGGAAGATGTTTGCATGGTTTATAGTGCTGTGCTGCAGATGCTGCCTGTGTGATTGGCTGACTTTGAGACATTCCACCTTCCAGCTATTTTATCTGTATTTGAGTGCCTGTGTTTTGCTATTTCCCTTTTTTTATTTTCCCCCTTCCCATCCCCCCCTTTTAAGCTCTGAGGTGTGGCGTGTAAACCAGCTGCCTAAATGTAAACAGTGCTGCTATTTCCATTTTTTAAGTCCCAGTGCACACCCTGCACATCCTGTCAGCTAAGGTAAACACATTTTAGAAGAAATGGCCCTCCCCTGGATATGAACATGGTCTTCATTTCATGGAATAAGACATTACAGCCTCAGATACACCCCCTTGCTTAGATGTGCTTAGAAAAGGGCAAACCCACCAATGGCGCTCCAATGTGCTTACAGCAAGCATGGCACACCCCCTTTTCATGTTAGCTACTCTTCCTGCCTACAATATCTATTCTAGCACCTAGACAGTTAGGTGCAGTGTGAGGACTTAGAATATTTTGTGATTCAGTAAATTTCCCTTCATTTGCATACCCCACTGCCTTAGTCCATAGTTACTGCTCTGACACGGAGCCTTTCCCCTTGACAACCAGTGTTCCCTCGTAATGTTTTGATTCTGCATACCACTGACTATAATGGCAAAATGCACATTTCTCCTAAAATTGAGTTTTAATATATTTTTTTTTATTTTTGGCATGATCCCGTTTGTGCACCACTGCCCTATGCTTAAATGGCCGAGATCAGCCAAAAGAAAATACTTTGATTTGTTATTAAATTAAACAGTTTCCCATGCCAATGGCCATATATTTGGCCATTGGTATGGCTAAAGTTTATAATACATGCTTTTATTTGAGCTGTCATGCCTCCATTTTGTTATTTGCAGAAATGTGTTTGGTTAGTAACCAAATACATTTCTGCAACAAGCACTGTTCCTGCATGAATGCTTGCCTGCTTTCTGAATCACTAATTCACCTCATTTGAATAGTTTTCACCAGCAAATGAGGTAATTAGCATTCTGCATGGCTTTCCATGCAGGAACAGTGTCTACAGACTCGTGGATGTCAGACTGGCAGTTTCCTAAATCTCTTGGTGGCCATATTCTGTGCAGGAGTGGCTACACTGTTCCTGCATGGAGATTTTTCTTTAATGAATCCAATGTCTTTCAGATGACAAACTGAAGTAGAAATGAGAATTTCTCTCCCCAGGAAATCATTGATGTTATTCCCCAATATGAATGCAGTCTCCTTGAAAAGGTGGGAAATAGTCTGTATAGGAATGATATGTTGACAGATCTGGCTAACATGATAAATGCTATGGGAGGTCACAATAGATCCCGAGAGGCTTGTTGACGATGGTGCTATGACATGAGCATTCATGTAGCCAACAGGATACACAGGTATAAGAGGTCAAGGAATGCCACCAGTGGTGGCCTACCATTAACTCCCCTGAACAAGACAGCCATGTTCCTGGCATCTATGCATAATACCAGTTGCAATTACAGTGTACCTGTTGGAGGCATAGATGCAGGTGTTTCTGTATGTACATGCATGTTGTACTTTTCATAAAATTGCTGCATATACACTGCCTCACTACATATTATTGTTTCATGCATATTCATGTATTGTTATTTTTGTATTCCAACAGCAGAACTGTGCTCTGAACGTGGGAGCAGACCTGCTGATGATACAAAACTTGAGAATAATGGCATGTTATTGTACAAATGCAGTACATGAATGACATTTCCAGAAATATGTGTAAAGTTATCTTTATTCACTTGCACAGGTCCAGCAATATCTGCACAGCAACAACACATATCAGGTGAGTGTCTCCATATACAGTTAATGTGATCAGTAGCTGCTATTGCCTGTTGACTGTCATGACAGTGGTGTATAGTGACATGTTGATGTATCCCTCCCATTTTTACTTGCAGATACATCATCATCATCATGAGATATGAGCTATGCAGGTGCACCTACAGGCAGACCAGGTATTGTTTTCCACAATGTTTATAGGCTGCAACATTGTGTATAAGCCTGGCAATGTATGATATTTATATCACTGTTTTCCATACACAGTTACATCTGCACAACATGTGCACTGTAAGTCATGTAACTGTCTACATTCCTGTTAGTGTGGTCTGTATGTCATCATTAACCTCTGCCTGCATTCATAACTGATTTGCATAACCAAATATTGTGCGTTGTTTGTTTTCCTACTACAGAGTCTGCATTATGAAAGAAGTGAAACTCGCCACACAGGAAAGATGCAACTGGTCTGACATTTCTTCTGTTTCATACATGTCATTCTTGAAATTCCTATTAGTGACCTCTATTAATACTGTGTTCCTCTGCACCTGCATAGGACAACTCCCATCTGCACATCAGCCTCAAGTAACTGGTATGTGCATATATAGCTTACTGTGTGTTATACCTCTGTTGGAATGGTACATGATGGCAAATATGTACTTAGTAATACTGTTTTGATGCCTTTGCTTCCATATGACAGTTGCATTTCAGCCCTCACCTCTGAAGGTGGATCTCCACAAGGATATGTCAGGCATGTCTTATTTTCTTTTTGCTCACATATGTCATATATCTTGCAAATCCAATGTAAATGTAATCTTCCAATTATATAGTTTCATAAGCCAATCCTGGACATGACCTCCTGGTAAGTCTCACTAACATTGTAGTCACATAGTCCAATATGTCTCTACTGAGCTACCCAATATAATTTATGTCAGTGTATCTGATCTGTTTTGTCTATCTCTTCCAGTAGCCCATCCCTTGATACTGAGGAAGGAAGTGATGTGTCTCACTGTACTATCATGGCCTGTGGCACAAAGAACACAGATTTGGTGATACTGTCTGACCCAGATGATGACAGCCTTGTAGACAAGGCTGCAGCCTCTGACATGGAGGAAAATATGCCCAACCATTCTGATGAGTTGGGAGCATCAGATGTTGGACAGGCTGATGAGTGTGCATTGCTGTCTTATGTTGCGTCTGTTGGTAATGTTGACTCTTCACCACAAAACAGTGACTCTTCCCATAGTAGTACATGTGGGTGCGTAGCTGGTGTGTGTGGAAATGAGCCAGAGGGTGCCCGCCTACTCCTACAGGTAAATGAACGTTACTAGTAATGTCATGGATCTGACATTTGTGCATTTGCCTCTGACACAGATCATGTTTTGCAATGGCTTTGTGTGTTGCATGAAGGACAGGAGCATAGACATGGAGAGGTCATGGTGGAAATTGTCTGCACTGCATGACAGTATGTTATATGTGGCACATCCCACTGAAAGCCTAGTCATGGCAGTGCTACAGCAGTGTCATGGTACTAAGGAGGTGTTATGTGCCCAGACATAAACATGCCTAGCTGATTACCGCATAGGAGAGGTAAATCCATTCACATTAGACCCACACTTGCCTATCAGACATCAATGTCTGTTCTGAAATATGCATACACATCTGCTATCAACCAATCCACTGTGAGCCAAGCAATCATGACCAGAGAGTCAACTTACAGTCATGTTCTTTCCCATAGTGTTGCTCCACATACTGTTGACACCACATCAAGCTCCTTGGTACAGAAAGTGGACCAATTGTTTTTGGAAGTGGGAGGGGCAGCAAGGGGTATGTTGTATGTTGTGTTCTGACTGTGTTGTGAATGTCTCCAGTTGGCTGTTGTGAGGTCTGTGTAATGTCTTTGTGCTGCCTCACCTGTATGTGTCTGTGTGCATGTGTGTGTGTGTGTGTGTGTGTGTGTGTGTGTGTGTGTGTGTGTGTGTGTGTGTGTGTACCAGCAAACCTTATAGTGCAGGTATTAATTTATATATATGTTGTCTACCCCTCACAAGTGGGCATGGTGGTTGTGGTCCCTCCCACTCAGAATCTGATGTCAGTGTCTCTGCAGACTCTGACAATGATGGTGGTCAAAGTGGCACACAGGTGGGGTTGTCAGGGCCTGAATCCGTGCCATTGGTTGGCATCCCACAGTCATGACAAAATGTCCCTGCACACAGTCACAGTGCCCACACATACCTATCCCCAGCAGCCACAGATAATGGACAGTTGGCAGGTGGTGGCATGGAACAGGCTAGTGCGGTGACTATGGCAAGTGTGAGTGTATACACTAGCCATAGCCAGAGTGCAGGTGAGGTCCCATACAGGCGGATGTACAGGGGTGCTCAAAGAAGGACTGCTGCCCATCAAGTCACTGTCGCAAGTGCCAAAGCAGGTGTCACCAGACACATGTTTTAGGCTGTCATGGGTGCACAAGTACATAGTGAATGCAACATCAGACAGATACTCAGAGTCTTGGATGCAACTCTTCCTGGCTTATGTGGCGACATACATGACCTTGTTGAGGCCACTCTGAGGTCATGAATAGACGGTGGGATTAGACCTTGGCAATCCTCAACCTTGGCATGTCTGTGCTAGAGTGTGTGGTGGGAGATGGGTGTCACATGGAGGTAAGTCAACACCAACATCAGCTGAGAGTCTATGAGGCCATGCACCTTCACACTTCATAGTGGCAGTACCACCAGCACTACTGAAGGGGGGGGCTGTACACATCACAACAGAGCAGGCCATGGGCACATGGTCCTGGCTGGTCCCATCAGTGACACAGATCCATCAGACAGCAGTCACCATCAGGAAGCAGTACTGTATCTTGCCTTGGGCATTGTGGTGCCAGTGAGATCCCCTGGCAGGATCAGTTCCCGGGTCTGTGGGAAGAGACAGTGAACTGTACACCCTGCCATGTACGGTCCACAGCTGTCCAACACCCCCTGTGTAGTGCAGCCACATGGCATGTCTGCATGCATACATACACACACACATCACCATCACAGCCAGGCCAGCTCCACACACACACACACACACACACACACACACACACACACACACACACACACACACACACACACACACATGCACACACATACACATGCACCACCTCTGCACGGCGCATTCATAGAACACCCCTCCAAACACACACAAATAATATCAACTCTATGGCCCAGCCTAGGCGTCTGGCAAACCCACACAAACCCCTGTTCATATGATGATACATGCGCCACATCCCTGGCATCCATACCATCTATGCAGGGACATACTAATATGTTTCTGATGCACAGAGTGAATTAAGTACAGTTTAGCTATGTAATGCTGTGTAAGGTGCTGTCAGCTGACATTTGTAATGGGTACACTTCAGAGTGTGTGTACCTTTTCAGCCATGATGCATTATTGGTGTTAGTAACACTGATTGAATGTAGTCTACCATGATGTATTCTGTTTGTGTTCTAGTTGTCTTTGTGTCAGCAGGAGGTGGCCCTGCAGAAATATGCAACGAGGGGTATAGCAGAGTGGTAACACATTGATCATGTCAAAGCCAAGGTACAGCTGTACATGTACACATTTACCAGGTCTGTGTAACAGTTATTGCATGTGACACAGAGCTTATAGGGCTGAGGGGGATATACAGGTAAGTCTATGGTGGTTGACTTCAGCAGCCCTTGAAAAGTGGACAATGGTAAGTGTTGTGGGTGGAACACACCTGAGATTGGTAAAACGCACACCCCAAGAGGATATTGTGTTGACCAAACACACAGAGAATACTGCTCCCACACACACAGTCTCACACACACACACACACACACACACACACACACACACACACACACACACACACACACACACACACAGGATCACAGTTGCCAGTGTTGGGTTTGGAACCCCTACCCATCTAGCTAGTGGTACTACAGTGTTTTGCAGTTATCGCAGGTGGCATGGAACTAATAGTGTGATGACTGTTCCAATGTACCTGTAAAGTGAATAACATCATGTGCCCTTGTGAGGTATGGCAATGGGATGTGTACAGGGTGTAGAAGGACTCATTAGACTGTCACCTATGAGTCTACACATTCACAAACACTGCTATACACACCAATGCACACACAATTGCCAGTGCTGACATTAGCAGCCCTGCCTTTTATGTTATTGATGCCATACTGTTACATAACTGTTGCATGCTGCACTGGGCTTATAGGGCTGAAGAGTGTCCACAGATACTTTTATGGTAGATGTGAATGGTGGCCTTTGTAAAGTGGACCTTGGGAGGTATACTGGGAGTACCATGGCCAAAAATTGTAAATCACGGCCACCCAATGGATATAGTTCTCACTCAAACACACAGGATACTGTTCTTACACACACACATACACATTTGCCAGGACTGTGATTATAACCCTACCTATGTTGTTACTGCTAATACAGTGTTATACATTTATTCCATGCACCACAAAGCTTACAGGGTGAAGAGAATCCCTAGGTAATTCTAAGGTGAACAACATCACCAGGCCTTGCAAAGTATGCAATGGGTGATTTACTGGGTGAGAATGGACCCAAAATACTCAGACCTACAGTTATACACACTTACACAAACAAATACACTCATACACACATTTGCCAGGACTGAGATTAGCAGTCTTGCCTATCTTATTAGTCAGTCCATACTGTTACATAGTTCCTGCATGAAGCATAGGGCTTATTCGTCTGAAGATTGTCAAAAGATACCTCTATGGTTGATGAAGCAGGCCTTCTAAAGTGGACCTCTGGATGTGTGCTGTTAGTTCCACGGCCTAAAATGTAAAACCCACACCCCAAAGGATATTGTTCTCACTCTGACACAGTTCTCTCACACACACACACACACACACACACACACACACACACACACACACACACACACACACACACACACACACACACACACACACACACACACACACACACACACACACACACATATTTGCCAGGACTGAGATTAGAACCCCTACCTACTATTTATTGCTAATACAGTGTCATGTATTTATTGCACATGCCACAGAGCTTATAGTGTGAAGAGTGTCCCACAGTTCTTCTAAGGTGAACATCATCAGCTCTTGTAAAGTATGACAATGGGCAGTATACTGGGAGAGTGAGGCCTCAAAGTGCTGTATCCTACAAATGTACACACTTACAAACACTTACACACTTTTGCCAGGACTCAGATTAGAATCCCTACCTATGTAGTCATTGGTACTATAGTGTTATGCAGTTAACGCATGCACCATGGAGCTTACAGAGGGAAGAGTGTCCCAAGTTACCTATATAGTGAACAACATCACCAGCCCTTGTAAGGTATGGCAATGGTAGGTGTACTGGATGAGAAGGGCCTCAAACTACTCTCATCCACATATTTACACACTCTCAAATACTTTTATACACACTAATGCACACACACACACACACACACACACACACACACACACACACACACACACACACACACACACACACACACACACACACACACACACACACACACATGTTTACCAGTACTGAAATCCATAGATTCATAGGGTCATAGATGTGTACTAAGCGAATGGCCATGGAGCCTTTACAAGCCTAGCCCATGGGAATACTCTGGCATTGTGCCACCTGATGATAGTCTCCAGTGTGTCTAACGAGTATAGCCACTGCAGTAATCTCTGGGGTGGAATTTCTATTCCCCATTCACTCATCCAGATTTCTCTTGAAGAGGGCCATTGAGGTGCACTGCTTGACATGTATGTGAAGTCTATTCCATAGCATGGGCAGTCTCTGGGTTATGAACCTGTCCCTTCACCATCTTCTGTTGATTGTGGAAATGGGGTTGAGGTCTTTGGGGCATGTGGTGTGGACAGACTGGGATTTATGTAGCCTTCCTGACAGAGCTGGGTCAGAAATGGCTTTGTAAGTCTGGCAGAAATCTCCACTAAGTAACAAATATGAGACAGGGAATAGTTGGAGTTATTGGAGTCTGTCCATATAGGGCAAGTGTTTAATGGTCTAGGATCCTCTTTGTGAGGTACCTTTCCAGCCTCTCCAATTGTTGCATGTGTCCAGTGAGGTACTTGCCAAATGAGCCATTGTACTCATTGATTGGTCTAATGAGAGGAGAGTAGAGGGAGACAATGACCTCTTACTTCCTGGATGCAACATCCTAGTAATGAGATGTGACACATAGAAGGACTTTCTGAACACAGTGGCACTGTGGTGGTTAACAGAGAGCTTGCTCTCAACCTGTGTTCCCAGTTCTCTTATAACAACTTCAGTGTTCAGTGGACTACCATCAATGTGGTAATTCATGGGAAACATGTTGTTCCCAAAAGGGATTGCGGCACATTTGCTGGCATTGTGCTAAAGTCCAGGGTTCTGACACCAGTCATAGGTCTCAGTGAGGCCTTTGTGCAGGATGTTAACATCACGTGTGGAGGTAATAATAGCATCCACCCTGCAGTCATCTGCGAACATTGTCAGCCAAAGTCCCTTTGTTGTGGGCTGGACTTCAGAAGTGTAGATCCCAAACACGAGAGGGCCCAGGACCAAAACCTGTGGGACTCCTCTCTTGACTGATTGGCATTCTGACATGGAGTCTGCTGCTTTCACACCATGGGTTCATCTTTGAGCCAGTTTGCAAACCACCTAGTGATATAAGGGTTGATGCCTAGCTGAATGTGTTTGTCTATGTTTCCTGAGTGGGGAATGGTATCCAAGGATTAGAAGGGCCGCCTATCTTGTTATTTATTCCATACTGTTACATAGTTATTGCATGTGGCACAGAGCTTATAGGGCTGCAGACTGCCTACAGCTACTTCTCAGTGGATGACAACAGTGGGCCTTGTAAAGTAGACTTTGAGATGAGTACTGGGTGGGCAACAGCAAAAAAATTGCAAAACCTGTCACTCAATGAATATGGTGTTGACACACACACTTGCCAGGACTGAGATTAGAACCCCTACCTATCTAGCTACTGCTACTACAGTGTTTTGCATTAATCGCACACACCATGGAGCTTACAGGGTGAAGGGTGCCCCAAGGTACGTTTAAGGTGAGGAACATCACCGGCCCTTATAAAGTATTCCAATGGGTGATGTACTTGGTGAGAGAGGCCATAAAATACTTTAACCAACACAAATAGACATTTACATACACATTTGCTAGAACTGAGATTAGAATCCCTGCTTAACCAGTTGTTTGTACTATAGTGTTACGCTATTATCACACATGCCACTGAGCTTGTAGGGCTGTGGGCTGCCCAAAGGTACTTCTAAGGTGACTGACATCAGCAGAACTGCTAAAGTAGGGCAATGGCAAGTGTACTGGGTGTGAACTGGTTCAAAAACTTTAATCTACAGACACACACACACCAACATATACTTTTACCTTTGCCAGGACTCAGATTAGAACCCCTACCTAAATAGTTATTTGTACTATAGTGTTACACAATTATCACAGAAGCCACAGAGCTTGTAGGGCTGCAGACTGCCCAAAGGTATTTCTAAGGTGACTGACATCAACAGGACTGCTAACGTAGGGCAATGCAAGTGTACCTGATGTCGACGGGCTCAAAATCTTTAACCTACAGACACACACACACACAATTTTACATTTGCCAGGACTGAAAGTAGAACCCCTACATAAATGATTTGTACAATAGTAGTTCTACAGTAAATGACATCAGCAGATCTTGTGAATTAGGGCAATGGGAGATGTGCTGGGTGGGAATGGACTAAAACACTTTTTCCTGTGCACACACACCACCACCTTCATACTCACACAGTACACCCCACACAACCACTGTTACATATGCCAGGACTGTGATTTGAACCCCTACTTATCTAATTGTTTGTATGATAGTTTTACACAGTTATCACATGTACTACAGAGCTTACAGGACTAAAGCCACTCCAGAGGTACTTCTAAGGTGAATGACATTAGCAGATGTTGTAAAGTAGGGCAATGAGAAGTGTACTGGATGGGTAAGGCATCATAATACTTTGACCTACAGACACACACACACACACACACACACACAAAGGTAGGCGATGTGATATTCCATCCCTCACTTCAGTACCATCAGACAATGAATATCATCTTCATGCTGGCACATGCCAGTGGTTACAATTGGTATGCATCTGTCTGCAGCAGGACATGACTCTACGCCATTCAGGGTATCCCTGTGTAAGATTCACTCTGTGTGTGTGTCTTCCTGTGTGTATCACGCTATCACTGTCTGTCTCACTCTTCCCTATGTCTATGTGTTTGTATGCTTGACATATTGTAATATGTTGCCTATATATATATATATATATGTGTGTGTGTGTGTGTGTGTGTGTGTGTGTGTATCACACACAAAAGATGCAGATATACCACATGTGCTACCTACAGCTGCCTGTGGGTAATCCTGTTTGATGGGCGTGCGTGGATACAGTTAGGTTTACATAGCTATGTGTATGCAAAGACATTTGCACAATACAGAGATATATAGTCCGATGCGGTTTCAGACATGGGCTTCACTTCTCTAAGTGTAAGAGCATGCTCAGTATGACCTTCTATAATAAGTGTGGGAATCCATTCCAGGGATAGTTGTACTCCATCACGAAAAAGCACAAACACTAAAAACTAAGAAAAAGATACCAAAGTAATCCTTTAACTGGTAGCACTGTTTATTGCAAAATCTGCTTTCACACTAAGCACTTTCACCCATCTAATCCGTGGGTTTCATCAGAGTAAAAATACATTAAAAACTTTTCCATTTAATATAAATCAAACCAACTTCTAACCAATCATATATCTACTTCAATTACATTAAAATTTTAACAATCAATTAGTTAATTAAATTAATTAAACAATACAACACCTCAATAATCTTTAAAAGTGCATTGAAAATTCATTGTAACACTAAAAATACTGTAGTCTTAGTTCCTGTCTATGATCAATTATAAACATAGTTAAAATACTTAACAAAAATATAAAATATAAAATATAAATATAAATAGACATTCCTATACTAAAAATTAAAATTATCAATAAATATATGTATATTGAATATTAAATATTAAGTTTAAATACTGAATGTCAAATATTAAATGAATAATAAATAATGAATAATGTTGAGTATACTTTCATTGTGTATATACTCCATATAATTTAATTTAATATAACTGATAAAATTAGATCTAACCTTGTAATAAATGTAACATTTTAAATGCAGTATGATTTGTATTTTAGAATACTAGAAATGGAAATGTGTTCATTGATGCCCGGTGTGTTACTGGCATTAAGTCTAAGTTGCCAAAAACATTCCTTCATTTCCAGTAAATTATTCACATTTCCTTCCTTATTAATATTATCTGTAATCCTGTCAACTACAAAAAATATGAACCTTTTAAAAATCCAGACATGTTGTACTATGTAGGTATAGGGAGCTAGTTGCCCTCTTGTTTTTAATGTCTCTATTATGTTCCATAATGCGCTCTCTTAACTTCCTTATAGTTTTACCTACATAGTAAGCTGGACATGACAAACAGGTATACCACCATCTTGGTGTTGCAATAAACATGCCCTGGACATCTAATAGATCTATTATAATTTTGTATCATAACATAGGGACCATCGTTTATAAATTTACATGTTTTACATAACCCGCATTTTCTCATTTTGGAATTCTTATACGGTAGGTTAATATTATTGCTCTCAAAATGTTCTTTCAATTTTTTTCCCTACTTTATGTAATACTAGAACAATTGCCTAAAATGTTGATAATGTCTAATTTATTATTAAACACTTTTTCCCATACCTCTTTTACTGTTCTAAATATTGTACCTGTAATTTCATTGAATGGTAGTAATAATGCATCTATCTTAATTTTATTGTTATTGTTGTTGTTTGTTTTTCTACCTGTACCCATTAATTCCAAACCTTAAAATAGGTTTAAAATTCTGGTTTCTTTTGTCCACTATTTCCTCTTCATTTCAGTTAATAAATGTTGTGGATAGCCTCTGTCCAGGAACATATCCATGAGTTTATCTATCTCACTATTAAATACTACATTGTTACTTATAATCCTGGATAGTCTGACCATTTAACCCTTTACTAAGTTCCTTTTTTGTAAGTACGGATGACAGCTATCGAAATGCAAGAAGGAATTAGAATAAGTCTTTTTCCTATATATATTTGACTCTATTTTTCTTCATTCTTCTGGAACTGAATGTCCAAATATTCACAGCTTTCCTATGAATATTATACGTAAATCTTAAAAAGGAAGTAGTGGTCTCCAGGAAGGTTACAAAATCCAAAATCTCATCTTCTTTTCCATTCCAAAAAATTATTATATCATCTAGAAACCTGAGATACAATGTTATTTTGGGCCAAAGACTACTGGTAAATATCTGTTGTGTCTCCCAATGTGCCAAAACTAAATTTGCATATGTTGGTGCACATCTTGCTCCCATGGCCACACCAGAGCATTGTCTAAAGAATTCTCCTTCCAACAGGAAATAATTGTTTGTTAGTACAATTTCCATTATTTCAACTAACGATCTACGCTTGACCATATGTAAGTCACTAAATACTTCCAAACTTGCCTCAAACATTTTTAGGCCCAGTTCGTGTGGTATCACTAAAAATAAATTAATTATGTCTATTGTAACCATAATAGTATCCTTGTTTATAAAAGGTAAATATTCCTTCACTAACTCCAAGCAATGCCAAGAATCCTTTAAAATATGTGGTAATTTCTTCAAAGTATCTTTACAGTTTATATCTATATAGTGGACCTTGCAACCTGTTTGTGCAAGATTTCTGGAGATAGGCTGCCAATATGGGGAAACAATGGGCCAAACATAGGGGGGGGGGGTTCTGTAACTATTGCTGTTGTCAATGTATGAGTTGCTTGAATGACAGGGTTTGTTTTAGCAGACATTTTCTGACATATATAATGTTTGACACTCTACTGTTTTGTGTCATTACATACTGACAGATATAACTGGATCATCACAGTTATTTACCAGAGAAATACAAGATGGATAATGCACAGACCTATATTATGAGGTAACGGCTAGACATTCTTGCACAATCTGGCCAGTTGGGAGGTGTGGCTACAGCTGATTGACTGATTAAGCTGTGTAAAAGGTCCAGCACCTTAGTGATATGCTGGCTGGGGATCTCCTGGTTGTGCAGTATTCTTCTTACCTGAAATGTCATATTCTGGTGTGGCCATACCTGTCAACTGTATAGATTCTCACAGATAATCCAGATTCATGCTTCATATATCTTGTTGGTTTCCCTTAACATTGTGATTTTCTAGTACATTTGTTGCAAATCACTCAGGATTGCAATCAGGGAATACTGGCAGAACATTAGAGGTTCAGACTTCACATCCTTCATGACATCCATGCTACTACACACCCACTCTGTTATTCTATCAACTGTCTAACTTTATGAGAGCAACATTTCAAATGTGTCCTTATATTTGGGTCTTTATCTGTGATTTGTCTTCGGGGTTATTTGTATGCTGACCAGGTCCCTGACTCCTAAAGTTATCTGGCTTGTATAACCCCAGCCAACTCCTGAAGATCAGTCCTATCCAGAATACTGCTCAATTCAAGGAATCCCTCTACAGCAACAGTAATTGAACGCCCCTGACTCCTAAAGCTATCAGGCTTGTATAACCCCAGCCAACTCCTGAAGATCAGTCCTATCCAGAATACTGCTCAATTCAAGGAATCCCTCTACAGCAACAGTAATTTAATGTCTATGACTCCTAAAGCTATCAGGCTTGTATAACCCCAGCCAACTCCTGAAGATCAGTCCTATCCAGAATACTGCTCAATTCAAGGAATCCCTCTACAGCAACAGTAATTGAATGTCTCTGACTCCTAAAGCTATCAGACTGGTATAACCCCAGCCAACTCCTAAAGATCAGTCCTATCCAGAATACTGCTCAATTCAAGGAATCCCTCTACAGCAACAGTAATTGAACGTATGTTCTGTGTTAATAAGACACACTCCTAATTGTATTGCACTACTCTTGTGTCCCATTGAGTACTACTACTGGTCAGCTAAATATCATTCCTGTACACCCCCACCCCACAGGTGAACGTTAATCAGCCTTTAGACTAGACAACCATCTCCTTATCCCTCTGACCTCTCTTTACCCCAGCTCTCTTCCTTACCCTCCTATATTCTACTATATCTTTCCACTCACTTGCCTAACTCTCTTCCTTACCTTCCTATCTTCCACTGTATCTCTCCCCTTACCTCCACATCCTTCCCCAAACTGTTCTCTCACTTTCATCCTCTCTCACCTAGACTAAAGCTTCACCACTTCAGACCTTCTGCCCCCTGACCTGCCTGAGCTCCCCCACCTTTCTCCATAGTCTAACTCCAGACATCCTATGCACTTTCCCTCCACATAAATGTAGGCACAATGTCTCTTTCTGAGTAAACTAAATAGCATCAAGTCAGGAGTAAAATAGCTTTTCCATGAAAGTAAATTGTTAAACAGCAAACTCTATTGCATAGAGCTCTAGTAGCTGATTGTTTTACAGAACTACTGCTGCTCCTAAATGCTGCCCCGCTCTGTTCGCTGCACTCACTTCGCTGCCCTACACTACCCCCATTCCCAGTCACCCCTATTTCAATTAAACTTATAGCAGCTAACCACTCCCCCCATTCACACACCCAATCAATCAATCAAACATACAATTACTCCCCCACTCAAACTTAACACACCACACCTTGACACCAACTCCCTTAAGTGCTTATCTAACACTTAGTCAACAGCCCCTACTTACACTCATCACTACCTTCCCATTACTAATGATAACACAAAACTAGACATAACAAATCAATAAAATGACTCTCCTAGAAATAAAGGTAGCATTCTACACATTAATCATGCTTGTTCTTCCTTTACTATCCAGCCTTACATCCTGCCACACACAACTTCATCACACCTATCCAACCCATTGGCAAACTGAAACCATAGCTAATTCACCTCAACTGAAACAGTTCCACATATCACCATCCCACCTTACCCAAAGCCATCAATTCTCCTACACCAATAATAAACCAACAAACAAAATCAACCCCCACTTATCCCAGAAACAATATAAAATAATGCAAAAACTCCTTAAACTCTACCTATATCTAACTCTAAAACTCACTTGTTGTGGAGATATACACCCCAACCCAGGACCAAATTCTTCACTCCATACAAACCTTAACCATCCAAACCCTCTATATAGCAGGCCAACCTCCTCCCTTTTTCTCTTAAACATTAATGTAAGAAGCATACTCAACAAAGTTCAAGACCTCCATGCCCAACTGGCTCTATATAAACCAAATTTAGCCTTACTAACAGAAACCTGGCTTAGACCAGAACATCATGATAATGAAATTACACCCCCTGGCTACAGTATTATATGGAAAGATAGTTAAGGAAAAAAAGGAGGAGGTGTAGCTATTCTGTTTCAAAATAATCTCACATTGTAACAGCTTAACTTCAGCTCTCAAGACATCAAGGGTATAGAACTCATCCTAGCTAAATAAAAACTAAACTCCTGCAAGCACATAGTAATAGCGGGTGCGTACATCCCACCTGGAAACAACATTGACACTATGGAAAACCTATTGCATTGACTGTCTACTACCCATCCACATGAGACCATACTTTTATGAGATTTTAACATTGACTGGACTGACTGTGTCAAATACAACCCCACTACCCATATTAATCTTCACAGCTTTACCCAAATCATAGACAACCCCACAAGAATAGATAAAAATACCAAACGACAATCCATCTTAGATTGGATACTTCTATCTGACCATACCTTAGTGCACCAATCAGGCTGCCTTCCAGACAAGTCAAGCGATCACCAGCCAACCTACCTTATTAGGAATAAATCACAACAATGTCACCAACCCATCCTTAGAATAGTTCGCAACAAAAAGAACTTCAAAGCCAAAGACCTAAACAATGAACTAAAACGCTGTGACTGGTCTCCCCTAAAATACCTATCACTAGAAGAAGCAGTAGACTATTTTAAATCAACCTTTCTCAAAATGCTAAACCATCATGCACCATCCCAAACCATCAGAGTTAAGACTAACTATGCCCCTTGGCTAACAAAAGAAATTAAAATCATAATGAAGGACAGAGATAGAGCCTGGCACCAATATCATAAACAGAAAACCACTACCACAAAACAAATCTACCTAGCTCTCCGGAACAAGGCCATAAAACTCATAAAAATTGATAAAACTAATTATTACAAAACCTTACAAGAAAAACATGCCCACTGCCCTCAGAAATTCTGGACCGTGATAAATAAATTACTTCACCCAGGTAAAACCAGCACTCCCACACCCATAGTACCATCCAGTAATGAGGACATCCCCACACAATTCAACAGATTCTACACAGAAACAGTCCTACCCTATCTAATACCCTAAATAGCACCAACAAACCTACATCTTCTCCCACCCTTTCTACCCCTATTAAGCAAAATAATCACGCTAACTTTTCATTCTCTCCAGCGCCCACTAAATTTATTACTAAACTCCTCAAAAAGCTAAAACCCACCACACTGGCATCTGACAAACTGCCTGCAGATTTCCTTCAACTCTCAGCTGAAACCATATCTTACCCCATATCTATCCTCATAAATAGAACATTTCTGAATGTAAAGTACCAAACCTGTGGAAAATATCCCATATTATCCCACTCCACAAAGGCGGGAACTCCCTCCAGCTCACCAACTACTGTCCAATCGCAATTTTATCACCATTATCAAAAACACTAAAAAGAGTAGTACATTCACAACTAATGCAATACCTCCTACAAAATAACCTTATATCATCATCTCAACATGGCTTTCGACCCTCCCATAGTACCACAACAGCCCTACTCTCTTACACCAACATAGTCAACACCCATAGAAACAACAGACAGTTTGTATCCTCTGTATTATTAGACTTATCAAAAGCATTTGATATGGTCAACCACAGCTTTCTGCTCAAAACTCTATCTACCCTTAACCTTACCTCCCCCACTATATTGTGGTTCAACAGCTATTTATCAGGCCGACAACAAGCAGTTCTGTGGCAGGACACATGATCCACCCTCCTACCAGTATCCATAGGTGTCCCTCAAGGTTCGATTCTTGGTCCTTTACTGTTCTCCATATTTACAAATCAGATAGTTGTATCCTCCTCCTCCTCCTCTGCCTCTGTAGTTCAATATGTTGATGATACTGTTATCATATGTGCCGCCCCAACCTTAAGCGAACTACAAACAATAACACAACACAACTTTACATTGGCTGACACATGGTTTTCTAGCATTAAACTTATACTCAATCCCCAAAAAAAACCTAATTCTCTTCACTCCTGGTAGATCTTCTGCACTAAACAATGTTTTCAACATAAACTCCAAGGATAATACCCTAATCACCCCTACATCACACACCAAACTCTTAGGAGCAGTAATTGATAACAAACTTAAATTTGACATACACATAGCCCAAACAATCAAAAACGTGCACAGAAAGCTTGGTCTATTGTATAGGAACAGGCAATTCATGACCAACCATACCAAAGCCAGTATTGCTAGAACTCACCTACTATCCACCCTACTGTATGCCTCTCCAATCCCGATGAATCTTCGCCACAGCAAACAAAACAAAATGACAGCTTGCTATAACAAGATTGCCAGGTTTGCTACAGGCACCTCTAATAGGGACCATCATTGTCATTCCATCAAACAGCTCAAATGGCTTGAGTTCCCCCATCTACTTCTTACTACACAGCTCTCCACAGCCCACAAACTGTACTACCACCCTGACAAAACCCCAATACTACAAAATCTAATACAACCCTACACCACTACCTGAGTCTTAAGATCAACAAACCAAAATCTCATAAATGTCATCAAACATAGAGATGAAGCTGGTAAAACTCTCTTTGCCTCTACAATAGCAAAAACCTGGAATTCACTTCCAAATCATATAACTTCTACAAGCTCTGCCCCACAATTTAGGAAACTACTCAAAACCCACTATTTTAGCAACTGGCTGTGCCCATGTGACTCCCCAGGCTAATCCACTATATTGCAGTCATACAAGGTTACTGTCAAGGATGACTCAGTACTGCCTATCCTCTAGATTTCAATGGTAGTAACTTATATGTCTGTAACTAATTACTAAATACATTCCTATATGCTAGTTGTTTGCCTTAAAAACACAGCTATGTGATGTACATAAGCATGTTGAAGCAATATTAGATATTATTTTATAAGTGTCTATTAAGAATACAGGACTGTTTCTTATAAATACATCTGTTTAGCAATTGTTTTAAGTGGAGCTTTTCTCACCGGGCCTCTGCTGAAAATGGACCTGTGTCCAGTCGGACTTTCCCAGTCATCAAATGTAAAATAAAATAAAATAAAATAAAAATAATAAATAAAATTATCCCACTATTATGTATGGCTTTGTCCAGATTTCTTCCTCTATGAGGTTGAGAGGTATGCTACTAGCATTTAGCAGCATGGCCTTACATTTACATTTTGTTGACTGTGTTATTTTGGTAGTATGGACCCCATGACATTCCCTACAAAGGCACTAAGGGTGCATCATGGGCCTTTGCCAGAGGCCTATAGGTCATGTGAGACTGCTGCAGACCATTTGTAGCAAGGCAGTGCATTCATCACTCATATATTCCCAGGCTGCCAGGCAGTGGATCCCATGGGGTGACAATGGTAAGTGACAGAAAGTGCTACTGCGCTACTAGGCACCATACCTCTCTATGTATGTGAGCCAGACTTCTGGACAAAGCCATGAGTAATTGGGTAACAAAGGCCTAAATATATGGACCATTGTAACTATTGGCCTTACACACCTGGAAGGGTGGTACAACAACAGATTTTGCATTAGCATGCATTTTTCTATAGGGTATGAAGTCTGAGAAACTACAACCTATCAATATTTTCTGACTTTAGACTTTCGTGGTTTGCCAATGATTTGCCAGACAACCAATATTTCATAATAAAGACACCATAGATATGATGCAAACCTGTGTACATTCTGCAAAAGGTCTGAACAATTGTGAGGTATGGTAGTCACTATGTAGGTTACTCCAACCTGTGTACTGTTCGTATGTGTGGCAATCTGTAAATGACCTGTCCAGCTTCCTGGCAGTAATAGATATTGACATCTGGACAGTGTACAAAACTCCCACCATAGGTGTAGCTGACATGCAAAATAGTTGGCACTGCATTTCATGGAACATGGCCCTGTCTGCCACAGTACTGTACCTAGGCAACTAGGACACAACAGCCATGAGACGTTGCTGACCACATCCTGTCAGTATTCCCCACACATATGCATAGCTCATTGACCCCTGCATATTGTGGACATGCAACAAGTTATCAAGTTGATTGGGTCAGCCCTGGCAATGTGTGCTCTGCTGCTATTACCCTACAAACTTACATGTTACTGTATTTCAATGTGAATATGGGTGTGGGGGGGCACACCTGTCGATGGTACACATTTGCACAGACTGTGCTGATATTGGCTTTACATTTTGGTTCCATTTAGTATAGTATTGTGCCCTGTCTTGGAGAACTGAGGCATATCACTAGAGACCACACGTTAGGTTGTAATGCCATACAATTGAGTTTCAGAATTCTTACCCTTCAGAGTCTTACTGCAAATGCAAAGCCTGCTGTGATATCAATGTGTAAGTCTGTAGGGGGGTATTCCATCATTGTCTGCCTTTGCTAGACATTCCTTTATGGTTTTCTATGGCTGACCTGCTGTGTGAGTCTGGGGATGAGTATGGCATTCCTGCAGTAACATCCATGCATGTTACCTATGCCCTCCCCTTAGTTGGTCCACCACGTATACTGCAGTGGGATTTGTCACCTTAAATTATACTGCATAGTGTGGGGAAGCCAGTATTGTGCAGACATTTCCTGGTGTCCCACATAGCTGTCAGTTGTCTGCTGCCATCTCAGTAGGCCACCCCATTCCCTTGCATGCATGCAGCATTACCATACATATGCTACCAAAACAAAGTAATACATTCATTTATTGTTAAAAATACTGACTTACCTTGTGCCTGCAGCAGTTGTGAGGATGGTTCTTGAGGGCTGCCTATATTGGATGCACATAGTACACTGCCTATACATGGTAAATTACAGATAATGTGATGTGATGTGTGATTCATCCATTTTACTGTGTCTGTTTGTCAGAGAGAGGTGTCAGTCCCTGGGTCCCTACAGTGTCAGTGTGTGTGCTATGCATTGCCTCTTTGCCAAGGCCTGGGCATACTGGGCATGCCTTCATCTGCCTATGGGAGCAGGTTCAGGGGCTTCCTCTTCAGAGTCCTTCTGTGCCTGTGGGGACTGTCAATGGTGGGTGGCTGTGTGGCCCTTGCCCATGCTGTTCCTGTTGCAGCTGTTTCCGCAGGATCATATTGTGTAGCATGGTGCATTCTATGAACATGTGTTCACATGTAGCTGGAGAGTACTGCAGGGCTCCACCAGATATGTCAAGGCAGTGGAACCATGACCTGAGCATCCCAAACACATGCACTATAATGATCCTGGTTTGTGTGTGTGCCTCATTATGGCATTCATGTGTGGGTGTGTGTGCATTTCTGATGGGTGTCATCATCCACAGCTCCAGTGCATAGCCAGCATCTCCTACTAGATGGCCATACGGGATGTCCCCACTAGCAAATGCCTGGTACAACTGTAATGAATGCCAGATGTGGGAGTCGTGATAGCTTCCAGGGCTGCCAGCACAAACATTCTTGATAATTCCCTGAGCATTGCACATAACCTGGCAGATGATTGGGGGGGGGGAGCCCGTGTGGTTTATGTAGACCCTACCCTGTTCACCAGATGGTGCTTTGATGTGGATGTGCGTACAGTTTATTGCACCGAGTACCTCTGAGTATTCTGCTACATGGTGGAAGAGAAGCATATTGCTGGTCCTCTCCTCACGAGTGTTGGGGAAGTAAATGTGCTCTCTGGCATGTGGTAGGATGGCCTCCAGAAACTGGTGGAGTACTCTGGATGCGGATGCCTGTGAGACCCCCCATGATGTCCCCAGTAGGTCTTTGGAAAGTACCTGTAGCTAGTATTCTTAAGGCTACACATACCTTGGTATCCACTGAAATGGGTTCCCCTCTGTTGGATCTGGGTCTGAGTTGAGACTGGAACAGCTTGATGATTTGCTGAAGTATGTCTCTGTCCACCCTGTAGTGCTCTACTATCTCCAGATCATGTAGCTCCTTGTATGTTATCCTGGATTTGAACTCTCTTCTCCTCCTCATCGGTCTGTGGCAGTTGTCAGCATTATCCTCCTCACTGGCCTCAGCCTCTAGCACATACAGAGGGATCAAATCAATGGCAGCACCTAACATGTTTTCTGTTAAAATTCCCCAGCATATGTACACCAATGGTGCAGAGTTTGTGGGGAAAAAAAAGACTGTAAGGTGTTTGCATAATCTATACTGTTGTCCTGCAGATGCTGCCTGTATGAATGGCTGACTATTATGCATTCCACATGCCAGCTATGTTACTTGTACTTGATTGCTTGTATTCTATTTCCTTTTTTGTTTTCCTTTTTTCCCTTCCCATTTCCAGCCCTTTTAAGCCCCAAGGTGGGCCATGCAAACCCGGTGCCAAATGTAAACAGTCTTGTTGTTTCCGTTTTTTTTGCTTGTTTGTTTTAGACATGGTGTGCACCGCACAAACCCATTTTGCTAAGGTAAACAATGAGAAATGGCCCTTCCCTGGGCATGAACACATTTTTCATTTCATGGAATAAGTCAATACAGCCTTAGACACACACCCTTGCTTAGCTGTGCTTAGATAAACTCATCTGGGAGCTGTGGAGCTCCAGTGTGTTTAAACTAAGCATGACACACACCATTTTCATGTCTGCTGCTCCTCCTGCTTACACCATTGCCTTATAGCACCTACATGGTTAGGTGCAGTTTGGTACTTTGTTCTTTTTGTGATTCAGTAAATTTCCCTCATTAGCATGCCCCACTGCCTTAGTTCCTAGTTACAGCACTACCCCAGAGCCTTTCCCTTTAGCAACCACTGTTCCCTGCTATTGTTTTGATTCTGCATACCATAGACTATAATGGCAAAATGCAGATTTTACTTAAAATTGCCTTTTCACATTATGCTTAAACAGCCAAGATCGGCCAAAAAAAACCTTTTATTTTTACAATTTTGCAACACTTTACCATGCCAGTGTCCATATATTTGGCCACTGGCATGCCTAAGGATTAGAATACATGCTTTAGTTTGAGCTGTCTTGCCTCTGTTTTGATATTTGCAGAAATGAATTAGGCCAGTAGTCGAATACATTTCTGCATGCTATACTATTCTGCCACGGATGCCCACCTGCCTACTGGATCACTAATTGACCTCATTTGCATGGTTTTCAACAGCAAATGAGGTCATTAGCATAATCAAGTTGTGTCCGTGGCAGAATAGTGTTGCCAGGCTTGTGCACATCCCCAGGCTTGTTTACTGGATTACTCGGCGGCCATATTCCGTGCAAGAATTGCTACACTATTCCTGCATGGAAATTTTTGCTTATTGAATCCCAGGGTGTAAGTTTCAAGGACAGATATGTTTTAATGCTAAGTCTATTTTCATTGTGAGACTGTATTGCTCTGTTTAGTGGATGTCTATTAGTGTTTGTGCTATAAAACATAAAATAAAAGATTTAAATGAAATCCAAATAATCATTGCAGAAGTAAAGCAGTATGTACATTGCAGTGTTTATGGTAAATGGGGTGAAATAGCCAAGTAATGGGACATTGGAATGGCTGCAGGAGGGGGTGCTGTGTATGGGGGGGGGCATTTGACTATGATTTTCTAAGGGTAAAAGGGCAGCAGAGTCAAAGAGAGCCCTGGGTGGCACAAACTCTTGCTACACCACTGATCAGTAGGCAATGGACAGTGACTTCTGGGGGTCCAAGCAAACAATGAAATGCCCTACTTTTACCACAAAATCTACATACTGCAAGTCACCAAAAACAAAATCCTTAGGTTTCTCATCTTCTCACTTCCCAGTTAATATAATTGCTACACATTTCAAAAAAATGGTACAGGGTCTGGGGTCATATTTTGGTTGTCTATTCTTCAGTTTGCATTTGAAAGTTGGCATCCCATGATTCCATTGGAGTGGATGGGGTTACATTATTATGTATGCAAATGTTATGTTAATCAGCATGCAGATTTGTACCTATTTTTCATGGGCCTTTGTCCAGATTTTTGATGATGTCCTTTTGCAAAAACTGTTGATTTTTTGCCATTGCCCACACTAGTCCAGTACTTTTGTGCAAATGTGCATGAATCTGCTGCTTCATAGGAAAACAGAGTAATGCCAAAGTAAAGGCAGTGCTTTGGAAAAGTTACTTTAACAGTTCTTAGGCTGTTGCATGTAACAAACAGCTCCTGTGGGGTGTGTTAAGATGATTCTCATGTCTGAACACTGCTACTTTTTTCATGGTGTCAAGGGTTTGTATACAGCTGCATGTCAAAATATTATTTCATGTCATTTTATATTTCTCTCATATGCTTAATGTTTAACTGCAACTATCTGTATTTGTCACCAGTTACATTTCTTTAACACAAAAACGCATGAGCACACAACAAACTAGAAAGTGGAACTCAAACCAAAAGCTGTAGATGGAAAGAAGGAGCAAATACTATTCATTAGTACTTTCATTCAAATTTATTCTTCATGAACTTCTTCAGAAAAAAGTTAACCTCTCAAAACACACCTCTTATAAAGTTGCATCACACATCACATGACTTTCATGATACTTTAAAGGTATAAAATCATACCATAAAAATAAAAAAAACTGTCTTGTTTTCCAAATAGCTGTGAATGTCAAAACATCATAAAAATGTCTTAATATAAAAAACATCATCATGTTATTAAGATTTCAATGCTATTTTAGTGCTAAAAACACTTGATAGTAATGCATTCATTCAGACCAAGGGCTCTGTCTGCTACCAAACTGATCTGCCACAGTGACTCCTTGCATTCTAAAATCAAATTAGTGTTCCCGATATAATCCACTTGTTGAACATAATCTATGACTGAAAAGGTGAACTTTTTAAAGTTCACACAGTGAATAGCATGCCTAGCTAAAGCATTGTAAAGTCCTTTTTCTTAATAGCAAGTGTGTGCTCATATAGTCTATGCTTTAAACATCTAATGGTCTTTCCTATGTAGTAACTAGTACAAGAGTCACATACTGCCACATAAACTATGTTTGTACCCTCACAGGTGAACCGTCTATGGACCTAAATAGGCCTTTTATGATGTGTTATAAATATACTAGATGTATTACTTATATACCTACATTGTTTACACTTCCTGCAGGAGAAAGTACCTCGAACACTATTCACATCAGTCAATGCTAAAGTGTGCCCCCCTCCACCATTTTCCAAAATATTTTTGATGTTTTTAATTTTCTTGTAGGTGAACTTGGGTTCTCCACCGACTATCTGTATAAGTTCCCTATTCCCCATCAAAACCTTCCAATTGTCCTTAATTATGTGTTTGATAACACCCATCTCATTGACAATTGGGATGAGGAAAGAAATGGTAAACACAGTGTTGTCCTTCTTTTTCCTGTTGTTACTTATATCACCAACCCCCCTAATGATGGGTTTGGCAGCATTTTGTCTCAGAATGAACACTTCCATGTGCATATTGGTTAACCAAGCCTGGTCATACCCTCTTTGTTCAAACAAATGTGTCAACATAATTACCTCTTGAAAAAAAGTGCCATCATCCGATGTAAGTCTACTGAGGCGAACAAATTGGCCCTTAATCACCCCTTTCTTCATATGCCTAGGGTGTAAGCTATCTCTGTGCAAATATTGGTCAACAAAAACATCTTTCCTATAAATTTTACTCACAAAAGTGTTACTGAGTGCATCACAAGCCAAATGTATGTCCAAGAAGTTAATGGTCCTACCAAAACTTCCCACAGAAAATTCCTGTGGTGTGATCTTAAGTCCATAACAAAGGACTCAAATTAACTCTCATCACCAGTCCACAGAAATATCAAGTCATCAATAAATCATTGATATAAAATAATGTGGGACCTTTGTGGATGTACATGCAAATATCTCTCGTCCCACATAGTCATTACAAGGTTGGAAAATGATGGGGCCACCCTTGCCCCCATAGCTACCCCTGAGGTCTGCTTATAATATCTTTGGTTGAACTCAAAAAAATTATGATCAAAAACTATACGTATAAGCCTGCAAACCATTTCTATGTTACTGTTTGTAAAGTCAGTGTACCCACTGAGGTAATCTCTCAGATATTCTATACTGGCATCTTGGTTGATACATGTATACAGTGATTTAACGTCTAAAGATGCAAAATAAAAATTACCATGGGTGAGGTTAATGTCCCTCAAAATTTCCAAAAGGTGCCAGGAGTCCTTAAGGAACAACTTTGCTTGTTGCACTATAGGATTAATTATGTAATCCAGCCATAAAGAAATATTTTCTGTCTTGGGTCTCTTGGCTGAAATAATGGGCCTAAAGGACAGATTTATTTCTGATTTGTGTACTTTGGGTATCCCAAAGAAACGTCCCATGCTGGGATGCTCCACTAACAGATATTCATATGTGTCATGATTTAAACTACTCTGACAAAACATGTCAAAAAGATCAGTGTTTATTCTCAAAAAACTGTTGTTAATTACATTCTTATCTACAACAAAATATGCTGTGTCATTTACCAACATGTCTTCAATGTTTTTAACATAATCTTCAGTACACATAATCACCATCATACCACCCTTATCAGCTCTCATTACTCTAATGCCTTTATTTTTAATTAAAATACACAGTGCTTGGTGTTCTTCCACAGTGAGTTATCCATGGGTCTATATTAAATTCTCAAAAGCCGACAATGTAAAATCTGACATTGTTGACATGAGAATAGTGAAACTGCAGAACATCGAACAAGTAAACGGAAATCTCCGTAAGGGGAGAATTCCATTTACTTCAATGTAGTGCTGTGTCAGAGTTGGTATATTTATTTATTTATGTATTTATTTATTTATTTATTGACATTTGTCAACCGGGTTAGTCCAGCTGGGCTTGTGGTCCATTTTCAGTGAAGACTCGAGGAGAAAAGCTCCAGTAGTACATTTTAAACAAGTACAATTTTAAACAATATTGATATAATAGCAGTTATAGCAAAAAGATTCACATATGTTGGGTTACATGCATAAAGTTAAAGTTGCATTAAAAAGAAGCTAACAATTTTACATTGATATAGTTCAAAAGGTCAACAATAAAAAAATGTTTGTATAAAATTATGCAAATGCATAGTAGACACATTGGACAGAGATGTGTAATGAGGTACTAAGTATGGTCCTTTTGAGGTTACATAAAGGGAAGGAAGACTAAGTAGGGTCATGGCAAGGGCAGGTTCTGGAATTGAGAAAAATAAGCTTTTATTTCATTTTTAAAGTTTGAGGTGTGGGAGATTGAACATAAGTCAAGGGGAAGTTTGTTCCAAGCATGGGCAAGGGAGTGTTTGTAGAGTAGTTTTCCTACTGATCTTTTTGGGTGGTAGATATCAAGTAATTGTTGGTTAGAATTATGGAGGGTCCGGGATGGGATGTAGATGGAGACTAAGGAAGATAAAAACTGGAAGCAAATTGGATAGTTAGACTCAGAGCGAATCATGGGCATGGCCTTAATGACCATGTACCCATTACACCAGTTCTTCAAAAAAGACCTCTTTGTAAAAAAAAAAATATATATATATATATATATATATATATATATATATATATATATAATATACATATATTTTTAAATATATCTATTTTTGTCTTTTGGTTATAGATTTATATTTATATGTATGATATTTATATATAGTTTAAAAAATGTTTTAAAATGTTTTTGTTGAGTGCATCACTTTAATTCTGTAATTATCTGATCATATGATCACTGATGTGTATAAATAGGTGTTTCGGTAACTTTGTTTAAACACCTGAAGATGCTGTATGTGAAAGCGCTTGTGTTACTATTAAAGCTGAGTTGCAACGGATTTGTCTTGTACATTTGTTACTTTGGATTTATACAACAGTTGATTCTGGAGCCACACCTTTGCTCATTTGACTTGCTATACTACTATTATGTGTTTAACTGTTATCTACATATCTTAGTAGTCCAACATTATCCTGTTTATTTATCAGTACTTTCCAACCCCTACTTGCTCTCTAATGGAAACACTTGATTCTACATAAAATGACAGATTACTTAGGAAAAACATAACAGTAACACACCCCAAAGATGTTAAGAAATGGCACAGAAAAATATAGCACTTTGGCTCTCTCTGTCCATGTCTCTATCAGTGCTCACCTCTGTATCATCACTTTTTGCTGTTTTGTATTTATTAGCTAGTAGATGTAATGTACAAATTATGAGATTTTTACAAGTGTCAGGAAGATGAAGAGCAATGTATACATTATTCTTTGCTTCAATCTGTTGCCAGATTTGAACCTTGCAAAGTAGAAGCTCCTCTATGGTACAGCTTGATAATGTGCAGGTGTGTCGATTTCTTTCTGGAATGTTGTCAAGGTTCAAATCCAGATGTATACCAACATGTTTTTGAATGTTTTGTATGACTCCTTTGTGTGTAAGTGTTGGCTATACATTTTCTTAACGCAACATTATCTTGCTTCTGTATTAATGTACTTGCTCACTATTGGTAACACTGCCTTGTACAGATCATAACTCAATAATAATGAAGACAAACTGAAGAGTAACACAACACAAAGATGTGCAGAAATGGGCAGTAAGCAAATCTGTTCCTATGCCTCGATCCCTGTCTCCCAATATCGCTTCCCCATTTAGTGTCCTCAGCTTTTGCATGAAGTTTGGCATCATGTCACAATGGATGGTGAGACTTTTGGCAAAAGCTGAAGTGTTTAATGTTGGCCAAACTAGCATGGTTCACTTTATACAAATGTGCTTAGCCCTGCTGCGCTATACAAATACAGACTGATTGTACTATTGTGAGACAGTGAGTGTAACATATGTATTAGGATGATAGATGTCATATACACCTTATGGGATGTACCAGCTGTCCTTACAGTGGTGAAGGCAAATGCTTACATTTTCCACCTTCTAATTTCTCCAAATCTTTTGGGTTTCTAATACCATGATGGGAATGGACCCCATTCTTAAGTCAAAGTGTTACGAAAGTTCATGAAATTAGTATTGTTTCAATATTTGATGTCAGCCATAAGTGCTTTTCGCAGCACCTGGAATGTGTCCAGTAATGACTCATTCTGCAATTCGTACAGGGTTACATGGATTGGTAATGTATCTAAATACAATTGTAGACTCTTTTTCATAAGATCCATTGCTCCTACTACTGTTAGAACTGTCTGGGTATCTTTCTTCCACATTGCTCTCATTTCCACCTGCAGATCCTGGTATTTTATGACTTTGTGTCTCTCTGTACATGAGACACTGTAGTCACTGGGTGTGGTAATTTCAATGATCAATGCTACTTTTGTCTTCTTTTCTTGGACCACTATATCTGGTTTTCTAGCATCTATCTTTTGAATTGTTGGTAATGGGTGATCCCATGTGATATAAACTTCATCATTTTCCATGATGCTTTGTGGCTCATGTTTCCAGTGTTTTTCAGCCACTTCGATACCATAATGTTTGCACAATCTTCAGTGCAACAGTCTTGCCACATTATTATGGCTTTCAGTATGCAGTCCTTCTGCCATTAGTGTGCTGCAACCAGCAACAAGGTGTGTGACTGTTTCCAATTTGGTTTTACAAAACCTACATTTGTCTGTCTCTCCCACATGTTCACTGGAGTTTGTAAACCAGCGAGTACATAGCCTATTATCTTGGGCTGCCAATATTAACCTTTCATTTCTTGGTTTGAATTATCCTCTCCTTAACCATTCCTGTGTTCATTCCTGATTAACATGAGGTTCTTCCAGAAGTTTTCTATACTTGGCAATGATATTTATATTTTTTCCATATTTCTTGCCTTCTCATCTGGTTCTTCACCTTATATTCTTTCCTTTGTTTTTTTTTTTACACATTCAGTTGTTGCCTGTTTTTTATCTACTTTGGTTTGATTTCCACTGCTAAAGTAAGCAGAGAAGTCATCTTAGATTTATTCTCCTCATGTTTCAAAACTCTCACTACATTGGGATCTTGTGAGGTCAATAGATATGTGTGGAGTCTCACGATTGCATTTCTATACATGTAATCAATTTCAAGGTGGTCCATCCCTCCTTCGGAATGGGGAATATATAATCTTGATATACACTGATTTTGTAAATCATTTGGTGAGCATGAAGCATCCTTCTTGTTTTAATATCTAATCTATCCAACACTTTTTGGGGCCAGTCAATCACTCCAAAACTGTAAGTTAGGACAGGAAGAGCAAATTGATTTATAGCTTGGATCTTGTTCCTAGATGTCAATGCTGTTCTCATGATTAATTTAAGTCTTCTAAAGTGTTCCTTACTTAGTTTTATTCACATTTGTTCTTGTTTTATTGCTGATCCTTCATCAATTCCAAGTATTTATACACTCTCTCTTGCTCAAGTTGTTTTATATCACATTATTGTCCCAAACTGATGTTTTCCTGGTGCTGCAGTCTTCCTGCTTTAAAGGTTGCATATGCACATTTATCAAGACCAAATGACATTCTAATATCATCTGAAAAAGTTTTGACAACCTCTACTGTGCTTTCAGTTACTCATCTGATGAGCTATATGGTTTTAAATCATCAACAAAGAGAAGATGAAAAGTCATTAGACTTCGTTGTTTTCTAGGAGCCAAGTAGTTAAGTAAACAGCTTAATGGGTTAATGGCAAGCCAGAATAGCAATGGAGACAGAGAGTCACCCTGGAATATCCCCCTTTGAATTTTTATCCCTGGGATAATAATCTGTCCTTTATCATGGCTTAATTGCACAGTGGTCTGCCATTGTTTCATGGTTACTGTAATGTAGTCAATCAGTGCTATCTTATACATTTTAACAACTCTTTTATCCATGAATGTGGGATACTATCAAATGCTGTTTTGTGGTCAATCCATGCCATACTTCGATTCTTCTGCTTTATAAAGTTCTCCACTATAACTTTATTTAACAACAAATGATCATTTTCCACTGCTTGAATCTGTCAGTGTCCCTTCAAAAGGGTCTTACCAATTCTTGACTTCCTATATGTTGAATTGAGATAATCCTCCTTTCTGTACACCTTTATTTTATACTATCAAGAATTTGAATCCCGATGTATGTCATACAGTTACTTAATGTTTTCACATACTAATGTCATGCTTTGAAGTGTGCTGCATCTGTTGTTAAACAGCATCCTTCTTATGTCCTCATTATATTTCTGTTCTCCACTCTCCTACATCTCCATCATCATCCAAATTTTTATTGTACACAGCAATACATCTGAAGTGTGTAGAGTTTCAAACGATGTGCACTTTTCTGCATGTTGATGTATGATGTTGTCTTCCCTGCCCTTGAAAATATCTTTAGAATCATTGACAATTGGAGGCAAAGCCATATATGTTGTTGTTGTTGTGTCTTTCAGCTTTTCCCGGTTAGGGGTCGCCACAGTGGAACTCCGGTCCGCTAATGATTGGTAGTTGATTTTTACATGCCGAGTTACCAGCCCTGATGCACAACCTTCAATGAAGGTATGCCCATTCACGCATCTCTCCACGAAGAAGACACTCTAGCAGCGTCTTACTGTGAGGCGACAACGCAACCGCAGGACCACCACTGCAATCAGGCAAAGCCATATATGTAATTATGTAAATTTATACAGGTCAGAAAATGTATGACAATACAACACAGCACAAATATGTACAGAAATGTACCTTAACATGATCTCTTAGTAGGTCTGTATAAGTATCCCAGTCTCCAGATGCCCTCCCTCCTTCCACTCATTCTGTGTCATCAAATAAACCTCCTTGATTAGATATTGTTTCCATAGGTCATGGGTCCACCAGCAGTAACATGCTTGGTCCCTCATGTGTTTCATAATACAATTGTATCGTTCCTATAAGGAGTGAAGGACTGCAACTGTTATGTCAAATGTGTAAATCATGACACATGAAACATGACCATGACACATATCTGTTCTGTATTCCATCCAGTTCTGACATGGCTGTTATGTGTACATTGCTTATGTGCTCATAGGTTGGCAGAGAGCACAACATTCTAAATTCAGCACCTCATGATATAATTATGCATATGCTAATATTTTGCCATCAGCTATGGAAATGAGCTTGCAAGTGGTGCCCTTCTGGAAGATATTAAAAACATTTGCAACAAAGAAGTATGTGAGTAGGTTGTACAACTTCTGCCTGTGTTAAAAGAATTTTGAAACAAAGGTATCTTCATTTCACAGTGATTTTTACTCAGTTAATTCAGTCTGTTAATGTATGTTTGCACTCCTCAGTGGTCACACTCACAATTTTGTTACAATGATGTGTAACCTTTTCACACATACTCCATCAATGTTATTCAGATGTGTACTATCATATTTATTTAGTGTCTGTTTGTATTGTCAATGGCACATTGTGTAAGCATGAGCCAAGACAACTGACAGTGACACAATAAATTGTTACTATTTGCTTGCAATCATCCTAGTATAAAATGTCATGAATGCTTGCTTACAAAGGCAAAAAAACAAGCTGAGTAACGCAAGTCACCACACCACAAATCAGGCAGCTTGAACTGTTTATTTGTAAAGCACTTTTTGTCTCAGGCAGTCCCAAGACTTCTTCAGACAAAGTGCTAACTCAGTTAGTTTTTTTGCCTTTGTTTGTGAGCTTTCCTAGTTTATGAATGCTTGCTTGACAATCCACTCTTTAATAACTGTGATTGTCATTGACGCCCCGTACTGTGAAACAGGTACATGCCACTCACAGTAATGAAATGGACATGAATGACAGTATACAGGTGCTATCAGAAAAGTCTGTAATTACATGGGACAAGCACAGTGCTGTTCAGGTGGCCTGCCTAGACACATGCATTTCCCTAACACCTGTGATGCATAGCTGCTAATGTTCAAAACCATGAAAACGTAATACTCCTAAATGTGCATTTTCACATCTTGAACATAAAAGACTTCTTATGTGGTGGCTGTGATTCATACTGCATTCTCTAGATTGGATAACTAGGTAGGTGGATTAAAGCTGACAGTGGTAAACTTGGGTGTGTCTGCTTTTATGGTCAGGTAAGTAAAACTTCAACAGCAGTTGCTCTGTGTCTACTTCCACTCAGGAGAAAACTTTAACTTTGGATACAGCTCCTTCTGCACTTTATCCCATTTGTAACAAAAACTGCTCTGCAACACACTGATAAGGTCATCCTGTCTAAAGAGGACAATCTCTCCTTAACCATCAGATTTAACCTGTGTTGCTTGTGGTTAATACTGTATTCTGCAGATTGTGCAATTAGGATAGGAGGTTAAAATTGCACTATAGTGGACGTGCTTGTGTGTGTGTGTGTGTGTGTGTGTGTGTGTGTGTGTGTGTGTGTGTGTGTGTGTGTGTGTGTGTTTGGCTCAAATGTCAGGTACATTTAGCTTCCTCAACAGATCTGCTGTATATACTTCCAGTCAGGGAGACCATTTAAACTTGAAGAGGGCTTCCCCATCCACTTATCCCACTTTTGCCGCAAATATTTTTTCTGCAACACTCTGATAAGGTCTTCCTTTCCTATGTGCCATGCCTCACTATAAAACTCAGATTTCTCATGTGATGCTTGCAGCTAGTACTGTGTTCGCTAGATTGTGTAACTATATTGGTAGGGGGTTTTAATTCAACATTGTTTAAATATTGTGACTGTGTGTACTGTCATGAACAATGGGCTCTGTGACAACAACTCTTATGTAAACCTCCATGTAAGAAATGTATTTTCACTTACAGAAGAATACCTTATACATTTCTATTATCCCCAGGCAATACCCAGTTTTAGAAAAACAGTGATTACATCTGTGAGGGCCTCTTTACCTGGGCCAGTAATCAAGGAACCTAAATCCTCACCACTGACACAGGTGACAGTCACTAAAAATAGGAATGGATTTACAGAGTATTTTTAAGATGCAGCTCTATGCATCAAGCACAATTTCCCCCAAGAGCACATAGGGAACATGCTCCAGATCTGGGACTGGACTCTCTCCAGATCCAAACAAGACTCACTTTGGAGCACTCTGTCCCAATTCCAAGTAGCTGACACACTCACACCTGGGTATTTGATTTTCATTCACACACACACAGACACACACGCATGCACATGCACACACACACACACACACACACACACACACACACACACACACACACACACACACACACACACACACACACACACACACACACACACATTCCTGGAAAAGGCTGGGACACATTTACTAGCTCTACCCCTTCGGCCCAGGCTGTAAGGTAACCATGATGACATCAGTCAACCACTCTCAGGCTCTTACAAGGGTATCCTATTATACTGAGTAAAATCAAGACTAATATATATGGTAGGGTATACCCAAAGGAGCAATGCTTTTTGGAGTGGCCATGGTGTCACTGAAATAAGCACACGTACACTCAGGATGGTAAAAGTATTCTCTAATAGATCAGCAATGATGAAAGGTATAAAATATTTAATAATAAATAAATAGAAAATATGAGAATACTTAATATAAAAGTACAATAGACAAAAGAGTTTCAATGACAGAAGAAATAAAAATAACATATTGGACATATTAAAACAGATGCAGAAAAACAATACTTAACTAATCTCACTGTATTTCCTGACTATATAACAAATAACTGTTCCCTAGCTAACTTAATTAATACAGCAAGGCAAGATAGGATGCTGAGATGCTTACTTCCACAAGGCAAGGTGATAAGCTTCTAACTTTCAACTAACTGACCTGAACTAACTGAATCATCTATAATAACTGTCATTGATCTTTATATCAGGTTCCAAAGGAAACAAAACAAAACAAATTGATGTGAAAGTTCCATTCTCTCAGCGGTGGTTATGGAATGACATCACATTCAATCACCTGACTCTGATACAATACACACTCACAGCTTTGCTAATATCTGTTACAGTATCTGAAAGCTATAGAACAATTTCAAAAATGTCTACTCTTTGTTTAAACATAAACATTTAATCAGTTGTTATAACACTGTTGATTCATTTTTAACGCAAGCATCTGTACAGGTCAGTGTGATAATCAAATAACAAAATTATTTACAAAACTCCAGTTAAATATGCTGGCATATGTTACACATGCACTGCCCTATTCTCCTTGGCATAGATGACAATACCTCACAGTGACCCTGGAAAAATGCTGCATTGCTGACTCCAGTATGGTGCGGTACTGTCATAGGATCATAGGGTCATAAGAGATTAAACCACTATCAACTTGGAGGTCATGTTAAGCCTAGCTGTTTCAACTCAATATCATGTCATATGCCTGAAGCCCTAGGCTCCACCTTAATAACGTGGCATTTTGTTGGCTGACTATGTAGCCATATTAAGGGATTATGGTCCGTAACTACATTGAATTTCCTTCCATACAGATAAGGCTGAAGTTTCTGCAGTGCCCATACTATGACTAGACATTTTTTTTCTACAGCTGCATAACATTCCTCCCTGGGTCGGAGTCGATGGCTGAGGTATACAACTGAGTGCTCTTCTCCATCTGAGGAAACTTAGCTGAGTACAGCCTCCACCCCACGGTTTGAAGCATCCAACTGCACAACAAATTATTTGCTGTAAACTTGACTGTCTAACACAGGGGGTCCTTTCAAAGCCCCTTAAAGGTTTTGGAATGCCTGCTCAAGGGCTGGGGTCCACACTACCGTATCTGGCTTGTTTTTCTTTGTAATTTCTCTGAGGGGAGCAGCTATTTTACTACAATTGGGAATGACTTTTCTATAGTACCCCTCTGTCCCCAAGAATACCCTTACCTGCTTTTTGGTAATGGGCAGGCCATGCCTGAACAGCTTCCACTTTGCCAGGTTCTGGCCTAATCTTAACACTCCCCCCTCTATGGCCCAAGTAGAAGACCTCTGCCATTTCAACCTGACATTTACTGGGCTTAATGGTCAACCCTGCCCTTTGCAGTCTGTCCAGGACCTTCCTTACATGCTGATGCTACCCCTGCCTCCTGCCTATCAGGATTACCATGGAATTAACATTACTAACTTTCCTTACCACTTCAAAGGGTTCCACCCAAGCTGCCTGCAGCTTACTGTGTCTGACAGGAATGAGCACCATAACTTGATGTTCTACAGTTTACTCTTAAGTTCAAGCATTCCTGTCATGCCAGTCCTTTCTCTGCTGTTGGTCTCCTGCCAGGTTCTCCTGGGTCAAGCCCATGAGCTCCTTAATCCTTGCTCTGAGGTTTAGGACATATGATACAACAGACTTCTTGTGGGATTCACACGTACCCGCCCACTCATCACAAATCAAATTTAAAGGCCCCTCGTCCTATGCCCATACAGCAAATTAAAGGGTGAAAAACCTGTAGATTCCTGGGGTACCTCTGTATATGCAAACAGCAGATGGGGCAAATATTTGCCCCACTCACTCCTACACAGTTCTGCAAATGCCTGTAGCATGGTCTTTAGGGTAGAGTTTAACCTCTCCACAAGAACATTAGTCTGGGAGTGGTCTTTCACTCCACAATGCTTCCACAGACAATTCAGCAGGTCTGACATGAAATTGGCACCTCTGTCAGTTAGTAATTCTTTTGGGAAAGCTGCCTTGCTGAACATCTCTAAAAAAGAATTTGCCACCTTTTCTGCCTCAACTTTATCATCTGCTCACATGCCTCAAGTGAATCATCATCATAATCATCATCAACCCCCTTTTTCTCATTTTCTTACATGGGGTTGGAGTGTCATGTTAACTGTCACCATCTCTCTCTCTATTCAATGCCACTATCCTGCCTTTTTCAACAGTCTTGCCTGACTGTCGCAGGTTTTCTCTCACACTATCCAGCCACCACTTTGCTTGACATCCTTGTTTCATCTCACCTTCTTCCTGTCTTCCCAATCTTCTTCACCAGATTGCCTTCTGATGTTCTCTGCATATGTGCCCAAACCAATGTAATCTGTTCTTTTTGTCCTTTCCTGCATTGGAGCTAGTCTAGCTTTTGCTCTTATATCCTCATTTCTTTATTTGTCCTACAATGTGCATTCTACCACCCATCTCGGGCACTTCATTTCCATCACTTCTAACTTCCTCAACTGCTCTGCCTTTACTGTACAAGTTTCTGAATCACACAGAAGTACTAGTTGTATCATTGTTTTGTACACATTACTTTTCAGCTTCCTTGGTATTCTTCTGTCATATACTACCTCTGACACTCTTTGCTGAGTGGTTGCAGCCCTTCTGATTCTAGCTTGTTCTTTGCTATTGCAACTCCTTTCATAACTCTTTGTTACCCATCCATTATTCCTTCCTAGCCTGATCTGTCCTTTCTATCTCCAACTTTTTCCCCCTTCTTTCATTTGATAACTTCCTGGATCTCTGCATATCACCACCCATCTTACCTTATGTACCTTATTTCCATACCTGGTTGAGCCGCATATCTTTTAGGTAGTCCTCACATATGCTGTTTTAAGGTGCTGCCATTCTTCTTTAACTCTAACTATTTCCTTTTCTTTTTGAGGGTGATAGAGCCCTGATTCATTCCACAAATTGTTGTGCTTTCTCTCTAGTCAACTTCTAGGGCTTCAGCCTGGCCCCTGTTGACATTAGAGCCTTCTCTGACCACTGCATGCCGCTGATTGTAGCAACCAGTGGTTTATGCTGTGGGACAGCTGTTTCACTGAGGATGGCTTTGCAATTGCTGATTCTACCCCAGTGCCCTTCTTTCTAGGAGGACATCTAACTGAGTTGCATGTTTACCACTCTAGTGTGTGATCTTGTGACTATCTCTCTTTCTGAACCATGTGTTGGTTATCATTAAGCCATTTGCAAGATGGAAGTCTAGAATGTCCTTTCCTTTATTCCTGTTGTCCCACCCATATGGAGCCAGTCATTCCTCATATACTGTTCTTTCTGTCCCTGTATTTGCATTTAGGTCACCCATTATCAAAACCAATTCATGTTGCCCTATTTTATCTAGCAAGGTCTGCAACTCAACCTTGCTGTGGGGCATAGTCAGAGGTTATGAGTACTTTTCTATAATTAGGCTGGTGCCTGATTGCCACGAATCTGTCATTAATTCAGATGGCATCCCTCATTGCCTTCTGAAGCTACTCCCTCACAACTCTCTCCACACCATTTCTAGGCTGCACTCCTCCTAATTAGTAGACTCTGGATACCAAGCCAAGTGGGTTTGCTGCACTGCCTTTCCATCTTATGTCTTTGATACATAAGATATCCAGCCTCCATGTCATCCACTTCCATGCTGTGTTCTATAGGTGATCCTAAACTGAGTGTAATAATTTTTAGTTGATGTTTGGCAGGTTGATTGGTTTTATAACCAGCTTTTGCTAGGCAGAGATATCCCACGTAACCCAAGCTGGGCAACTGGATACCAGCTGACCAGTAGCTTATTGACCCAGGGATGCTGGGCATTATTGCAGGCACACACTGGCCATTGTTGTTGTCATTGTTACAGTGGGTCCCTGGTATAGATTGGAGTTATCAGGTTCTCATCCTACTTATCACTGGCAAATACCCATGTCCATTTTGTGACATTAGTCACCATGTCTGAATCACCATATTTTACACTAAATTGCTACCCTTGCTACCCTTGCTACCCTTGCCACATCACAAAGTCTGTGATCTATGTTCTCCTATCCTGAGGGTATTGCACACCACCGTAGATGCACAAAGTGGTTGGTCTATACAACTCGTCTCTCTGTGGGGCACCATCTAGAGTCTGTGCTGCTGCACACAGCTCCATTCTTGAGTGAATTTGAGATGGAAATAATTTGCAGAAACTCCACAGAGACACAGAGAGAACATGTACACTCCATACAGACATTGGCTGGAGGTCACAATTGAACCTTGTAACTTGTGTATGGGAAGCAATGGCCTTAACCATTATGCCAACTGATCTCAAATGAGTAACTTGTTCGATAAAACTTGCATATGCCTTATCTACTGTTAGTGTATTAAACTTTAAATGAGACTTTATATATAAATTGTAAAATGCAGAATGCAGTGAATACTAAGCTTAATATGGTCATTTTTTTTAGTTTTAACATTTATTTACTGGGAAAGTCCAACTGGGACAGAACCCATTTTGAGTGGAGGCCTGGGGTGAAACACTCCAGAAGCATATCTTTGGAAATGTGGTAGGAAACCAGAGCACCAAGAGGAAACCCACAGGAATGCAGGGAGGACATGCAGACTCCACAAAGAAGGCACCCCAGCTGAGAATCGAACTGGAGAACCTCTTTCTGTGAGGTGATAATTCTAACAGCTTGCCCCATTGTACCACCCTGCTGTGATCAGCTGTTAAACTACATATAGCCATGTGTTATGTAGCATATTTTCTTAATTCATACTGATTGTGAAAACAAATGAAATATGGAGCTTCCCTCCCCTGGCCTCAAGGGCGCCCGCAGGCAGGTGCAAGGGGGTGCACTTGCATCCCCCTGGATTTTCTTAATGCTATTTGCAAAACACACTTTTTTCTATTATTTGCACTTACTTTTTTTTTTTGTAAAGCCTGGCCTGCATTGTTCAATTAGTTCGGAATCGGAACTTCAGGAAGAGATGTTAGTGGAGGTGGCATGGCAGGCAGTCACATGACACAATGATGCATAATTGACGACTGACGTGACGAGCCTCAAACTTTATAACCGCATCATTATGGAAGACTGCAGGTGGATTTTGGAAGAGTATCCTTCCTGATTCCTGGCTGTGTGTGGCTATTCAAAACCATCATTTGGTGGAAGGACTGGACTGGTGGTGGTGCTGGTTGGTGGGTGCTCCACTCCTGACTGAGTCCTTTTTTTGTACAGTGACATACTGACTGAACACTTGGCGGTTGGTGCCAAAACGCAAAAGTGGAGCATTTACTTGAGTTGAGATGGAGTGTGAGTGAGTGGTGCTCTGCACCCTCTGTTTGCATATTCCCTCCCTACACCAAAAATCACAACTACTTTCCCTCAAATTGTGCACCAGTTACTGCGTCTGCACGTCCAACCATCCCTCCATCACAGTGTGATGAGCTGCCTGCCATCTTGCTTTCCTCGTGTGTTCCGTTTGCTTTTCTGGCTGCCGGTTAATGTGGAGCTTTAAAGGTTGCTTGGCTTACTCCTGGCTGCTTGAATGCTAAGAATGAATTAAGCCTGAATGAAATACTACTCTAAGAATCTTAAAGTAGTATTTATTCATTCTTAGCATTCTGGCTGCAGAGCAAAATAATTCATTATGTTTCCGTAGTCTTAATGACACAAATCTAACAGTATATTACAATATTAACTAGTGCAAATCCAACTTTCTTTGTTTTATATGTATGTTTTTTCTGTTTTTAAGTGCCTATAATATGTGCTATGTTACTGACAAATGGCTCAGGTTGCGACTGTAAAGTTAATAAAGTTTAAATAAGTAACACATCCACTAGAGTGATCTGATTTCTGCCTATTGAAAGGACAGGTCTTGCTGAGTGCTAAAATGGCAAACAAAAAAAAAAGATTGAAATACAGGAGAAGAAGAAATATTGAACATAACGCTACTCATTTAAACATGTTTTTTGCATGGGGGCAAGCCACCTTCATCACCCTATGTGGAGGAAAGCCCCCAATACATATAACCTTAAATATACAAACGTCAAAACTGGTGGCATCTATTTTAAATGATTTAAGTTGTTCAGTCAATTTATTGTTGAGAAAAATGTTCATCCCCTTTTCAAAACTATTGGTCACAGCTCTCAACCTACCAGCTCCAAAATGTGTAACACCACCTGTCATAATGTTGAACACTTCGCAACAGCTAACTAACAGCTTTAACTATGAAGTTCACAGGATGGTAAAAATATGTTATTTTAAACTTATAAAACTTTTGTTTGATGAATTAATATGATTCAGTATTATTTACCATGGGTATCAGTTAAAAGAAAGTCTTAACACTGACTGTATGGCAAAGCCTTTCAAAGTGGAATTGCAAAGAACATGCTGTTTTTGAGGCTTAGAGTGAATAACATCCTTCATAATGAGGTACATGTGAGAGGTATGCTTTTGGTTAAGCAAAGTTAAGTTCAGCCTGGCTTTTAGTGTTTTTGGAGAAAACCTATGTAGCTGCACAAATCAAAGTTGGAGTAAGATGAAGTATCAGCAAGGGATCTGGTAACACATTACCTTTTTGCAGACCAGCTGCCATTCCAGTGAACTAAGACATGGGACATTTAACAAAAGAAGTGCTTGTAGAAATGTTACTTAACTTCTAACTAGCCATATTTAGTGGAACATGCCTTAAGACAATCTTGCTCCAAAGCCTGTGGTAAACATCACCAATGTTCCTATTTCATACAGATTGAATTATCTGGAGGATTATCATCATCTGGGTTTTTTAATTCAGAGAAAAACAGCCTCAAATAAAAATTTTACTTGCCAACAACAATGTGAACCATGTTATTTTAATCAGTTTGTTATGACATTCCCATAGCCTTTTTATCTGATAACTTTGCCCTACCTACATATTCATTCCATTGCTACTTCTGTTTTATCCCTGTTTCCTCTTCTCCAAAATGTCATGCTCTTCTGAAGCCTGACAAGGTAATTGCTATTTTTTGAGGAGCTAGGAAAGAATGAATCTGTGTACATATTTTTGTATGCAATGTATATATTGTACATTTACCCATTTTAGTATACTACAATGGACTTCTCTAAAATATGACAAAGAAAAAGATACTGGAATTCCACCAGGGTGGCTTGTTATCTGTGTTGGTTCTCTGCTTATTCCTTGTGGGAACAGCTACCTCAGTGCAGCTGTTTACATGATGGTATAGGATTTCTGTAAACAATTTGCATAGTGGTAGCAGAGTTCACATTGTTTTGGGGGATGGAAATTTTAGCATTGTTGTTGTTGCGTCTTTCGGCTTTTAGAGAGTTAGGGGTCGCCACAGCAGAACTCCTGTCCGCTAATGATTGGCAGTAGATTTTTACGTGCTGAGTTGCTGGCTCTGACGCACAAACTTCAACAAAGGCACGCCCATTCACGCATGTCTCCCCACAGAAGACGCTCTAGCTGAGAATCGAACAGGACAATGTCTTACTGTGAGGTGACAACGTTACCGCAGCACCATGGTATAAGTCATTAATACAAGGTTTGCTTTGGAATAATTCCTAAATGTTTGAGGGTTAGATGGCATCCATTTTTGAGAAGTGTTTTGACAAGTACATACCAAAAGGTGCATTATACTCACTCAGTGATTGGCCTAATGAGTGCCAAGTAGAGGGGGACAATTATATGCCTGGATCTGGATGATATACCTTTAGATATAAGCTGTACAATGAAAAAGGATTTCCTTACAATAGTGAGTATGTTGGGCCCATTGAAGTCCCACCTTCATGAAAATCTGTTGCATTCTTTCATTCATCCAGCACAAAACCTTTTTTGAGATTAGTACTGAATAGCCTTTATAGGGGGTTCAACATATCAGGTTTCAGACTAACCAGTAGGCAGTCTACTATGTTAGCCAGTCGCAATAGACATTATGTTCTTGGCCTTGGGTACTAACTTCAGAAATTGTTGAGAGATTTGAGGGGGTTTTAGATGCAGGTATTTTATGTGAGAATACTGGAAGATTGGTGGGATGAAGTTCAATCTGAATTAATTGGCCCGTGAATTGGATATATCATCTTTTCCAAGTATGTGATATCATTTGTTATCAGCTCACTGCAGTGCCAGTCATTTGAGATTTCTAGCACAGTTAAAAAAATACTTTGCGGTTATCTTTCACCTGGGTTTATATTTTTACCTCATATCAGGCTTTGGTTGATTTAATCACAGTCCTGAGTTCATTGTTTTAGTTTAGCAAGAGTGTTTTTAGCTTTCTGAGAGTTACATTTATTTTTGCATGCAATGAGTATTTTTTCTTTTATTATGCTGCCCATAGGGCTTTATTTTTGAATTTGGTGTTGTGTTTATTTCTGAGGGTGGAAGATGTGTCTATGGAACTATTTAAATATGCATAGAGCTTGGCAGTAAATTATTCTGTACAGTGGAAGTTTGAAACAGGCTTAGTAGAGCGACCCCATTCCCAACTAATGCCCTGTACCGAGCATAGTCAGAAACCAGCACTACTCAGATATGTGCACACAAGATCAGTTACACTAGCTTACAAGGGGGGTGAAAATGGTGTGGTAATTTTCTTTGACATTTTCCATGATCAAACCTGAGTGTCTTCCTTTGTTCTTTCAGCATGTAACAGCATAGGGCTATACATAAAGTGACTGCATTCATTTTGTGGGAGGGTTGAGAGGCAGCCTGGATTTGCAGATAAGCTTTTTGTCTTTTCAACCTGTTGCCTTCTCAGCATATTGGGTGGTATTGTGTCAGCTTTGAACATTAAACTTTGGGCAAAACTTATTTCTTCCTCGAATTTCTTATTTTCTTTCCAATAAAATTGTCCAGACTACCACTGGATCATAAGACAGAAAAAACTCCAAACAAGCGCCTAGAACATGTGACAGTAACTAGTCCCACCAATTCTGGTGCCTAGGGTAATTTTCTTGCTTTAACCAATTTCCTTTCAGCAAAGGCTTGAGATTCACAGAATGTAAGCAGGGTAGTAAGGATGTAAATTTCAACTGCTTTACTTTTTGCTTGATTGACTCCCATGGGTACACATCTTCATTAATTGTCAGTGGCAGTATGACTTAGCCCAGCTAAAATGTATTTGCTGTTGGGAATGTAAGGTTTACCATTCCAAAAGGCTTAGTGTGACTGTAGGCCATAGGAGTGATCATGCATTGCCAGGTGGCCCATGCTGGTGAAAGGGAGGTAGTTGTGGCTCATAGCTTGGATGTTACCTAGGGAGAGCACTATATGTTGTACCTACAGACCACAACACTGCGGAGCATGTGATGCCTAGACCCTGACAGTCCTTTAATCAGCAACATTACTGGAGATGTAATGAGCCACTACAGGGGTTAGGGGCTACAAGGGGAAGAAGAGTAATCTTGGGGGGGGGGTGTAAACTGATCTGTCCTATTTTGTTTTTTGACTTACGGAAGATGTACCTTTGGAATGAAATTGTTCATGTATCGTGTAATTACTACCCTGGCATATACTTCCAAGTGATCTGTTCAGAGATCAGCAATATAAAGGGGGCGTGGCTTGGTCAGCAGTGTTAATGTGGATGTGGCTTGTTGAGGGGGCAGCAGCAGTCTGGGAGTTGAGTACAAATTTGAAAATCCTGGCTACACCCCTGCTCTAGAGCATAGCTCCATCTCTCCAGGGTCTCCTCAACCACCTGTTCCCTACTCTCACTACAGATCACAATGTCATCTGCAAACATCATAGTCTACAGGGACTATTTATTTGCTTTATTTGGGAAAACTGTGAAGACTGTGCATAAAGCACATATTTCTGTCCAGATAGTACTTACTGCAGTAGTAAGTTGTCCTTGCATAAATATGTACAAAAGCAAAAATCAACTAGTTTTATGTATTTATTTTTTGTTGTTGTCCAGGTTAGCATGAGAAACATGTTAATCATTAGTGATGTTGAAACACATCAAACAGTTTTTAATCCCATATCTTACAGTTTTTTTTCTTTTGTTCAGTACCATCATTGATAGAAGAGCTGCAATATATTTACTACAAAGGTAGCACTAGCTCATCGGATGCTTTAGGTTGTCTATTATTGAATAAGTAGGGTATGTGATGGCACACAGTGAGGACATTAGAAAATTTTTCAAACAGATTAGTAAGAAATCAAGGTACGAGCAACATGAAGTAACAGAACTAGCTGGGTCTGTTGATGAACGTACCGAGAAAGGTGCTGTCTCTGCTATGTTTGGGGAACAGCGAGAGACCCCACAAAGTGTATGTGCAGAAACTGATACTGGCTGTTACATTCAATCAGACAGAATTGATGACTTCATGAAATTCAGGTTGCTGACACAACCATACATCCCTCCAGAGAATTACAACTTCAAAGCTGATGCATCAGACAAGAAGCGAGCATTCAGATACAGTTGGTTGTCTCAGTATTCACCGTGGCTTGCATATTCTCCACTCTTGAAAGGCCCAGTCTGCTTAACTTGTGTATTATTTCCTCAGTCACTTCACCATGGGTTGCAAGGCAGCTTCATCACTAGTGTGTGCTCAAAATATAATGCCTTCAATGAGTCTGCAAGAAATCACATGCAGTCATCATGGCACAAAGGTTCTACTGAAGATGCTTCCAATTTTTCCTGTACACAACAGAAGCCAGAAACAGCTGTTATTCCACAGCTAGATGCAGCAGTAGCAAAACAAATTGCAGAGAACTGAAAGAAATTGGAACCAATTTTATCTACCATTATTTACTGTGCAACCCATGACATTCCTCTTCATGGAAAAGAAGGCTCTGCTGGAAATTTCTGTGACTTATTAGATTTTCGTATTGAAGCTGGTGACACAATATTAAAACTGCACAGTGAAACAGCTGCAGGAAATGCTTGGTACACATCCTATAGGGTGCAAAATGAGTCGTTGGCAGAATGCGAACACGTACTTCAAAAGGAGATTGTTTGTGCAGCGAGTAGGGCAGCTGGATTTAGTGTATTGGCAGATGAAACTGCAGATATCTCGGGCATTGAGCAGTTGTCATTGGGCATTCGGTTTGTTGATGGTGATTGTATTCGAGAAGAGTTTATGGGTTTTGTTCCCATTGTTGCGAGAGATGCACAGTCTGTATCAAATGTCATTGTCAGTGAATGCATAAAGTACAGTCTAGACTTGGAAAAATTACTCGGACAAGGCAATGATGGCGGTTCCATAATGGCAAGCATCCAGAATGGTGTTCAGGCAATGATTTGTGAAAGTATCCAAAAGCAGCCTTTATCCACTGCGCGTCTTGCAGACTAAACCTTGTAGTCAATGATCTGAATGATGTTCCTGAAATAAGTAGTGCTGTTGGTGTTATCGAGAAGATTATTAATTTTTTTCGTGACAGTCCAAAATGACGAGCATTGGTACCAAATATACCTCTTCTATTTGAGACACGATGGACTGAGAAATATAAATCCATTTGTGTGTTTAGTCAAAACTTTGAGAAAATATTTGACTGCCTCGCTGATCTTCAGATCACTGCTGGTGAAACCAGACAAAATGCACATATATTACTCAGTGCTTGCTCTTCATGCACGTTTCTTATTTCTCTCTTCATTATTGCAAATTAATAATCAGTTCTTGAGCCTGTTGCCCAGATGTTTCAGTCTGTTCAACTTGATATAATAAAGGCTCAACAACACATCAACAGACTCACTGAAATATTCAAGGAGCACCATAACCATGCTGAAGAGCACTTTAGGAATGACATTCTCAGTAAGACAAGATCAATAGCAGATAAACTTGGTATTGAGTTAGTGTTGCCAAGGATTTGCAGTCGACAAACACATCGAGCAAACACAGTAGCCGTGGATTTTGAGAGTTATTACAGAACGAGTATTTATATTCCCTATCTTGACTCATTAGTTTCTTCACTGATGTCTCACTTTTCCAGCAGGAACACTGCTCAGTTCAACTTATTTTATCTGCATCCTAAAATTATGCAAAACCTAGAACGTGAAGAATTCCAAAAACGAATTGCAGTCAGTAACGAACTATATCATATCGACAATTTGGAATTAGAGATGATGAACTGGTTCCAGATATAGCCAAAACAGTGGACTTTGCTGATTGTTGCAAAACTGTGATTTCTTTCCCGCTGTTAAACAAGCAGTTCTGATTGTGTTGACCTTACCAGCCACTACCTGCACCATTGAATGATCGTTCAGCATTCTGAGACGGGTCAAGACCTGGTTAAGGTGTACAATGACTGATGATAGACTTTCAGCACTGTGCATGATTAGTGCTCATCATGAACATGTCATTCGTGAAAAGAAGCAGTTCATCAGTAAAGTTATTGATGCTTTTGGCACCCACAACAGATGCTTACAATTTATATTTGTGCCACAGGAGTCATAGGCCTAAACTGACCATGTAGTTCATTCAGTGTTTATTTTTTTTTTGCTTTTTAATTGCAGTTACCCACAAAGTGTATAATTTCTAAACAAATGAGTTTGATACTACAGTTCCATTGGTCTTATTTCATACTAGAAATCCACAGATGATGAGGTGATTTCAAGCAGCACAAGCAAAGGATACTGCAGTACCCATGGTTACTGAAAATTCTGAAAATTAAACATGGAGTCACACATGTACAGAGCAGCAGCAGCATAAAGACAGTAAATAAAACAGAGTTAGTGAAATCTTTATAAGGCTGTTAGCGCAGGGAGATTGTTAGTGAAAATTGACAAATCCTTGTTCTGATGCAGTATCTCAGATCCACAATACAGGTAGAAGCAGTTCAAATCATGATATCCATTTAAGCAGCAAAAGTTAAGTGGAGTGACAAGAGGAAGGAGTTCAGTACGGCAGAGAGGGGTGACTCCCTGGACTTCAAAAGTATTACAGACTGCAATAAAAGGATGTGTAATTATTAAAAGTTTATGTTGGTTCACCAAGAAGTTTAACTGGGCCCTTTTTGTTGTCACAAAGGTCAAAGGCATATACAAAATTATGTTCAGAAATGCAAAGTGTAGCACAATAACAAGACTAGTTCACATAGGTACTTGTTAGTCTGTTGATCTGTAAGGATCTTTCGAAATCTATCACAGCATTCCCCTTGTATATCTCACATTTTATTAACCCTGAGGCAAGCTGAATATTAACATGATGTTCCTATGTAAGAGGGACAAAGCTACTAAAATCCAGAATGAAATTAGGGTTATACATCCAGATTACGTTTAAGTAGAGTAAGAGATCTACTTTGCTTTATGTGGAGAGGAAGATCATTCCAAAGAAGAGGGAGTCTATTTGATACACATCTGTCCTTCCCACATTTATGTTGCAGTACAGATTGACACCTGTTGAGCGAGTGTTTATGCCCTCATTGCAATTAAGAATGTGCAGGAATTTTGACAGGACTATGAAGTTATGCACGTGTAGCACAAATCTGTCCTCAGTAGCCTATGACACCAAGAAGTGGCAAGGCTTGGAGGTGGTCCACATAGTTTTTGGATTTATGCACTTGATGGATGTTGACATTTAAAAGATGTCTTTAGGTGGTAAAATTATATCCAGAATCTGGAACAAATGCACAAAGCAAGGAGGATGGCCTCCCTGTTGTAGAAAGAAGTAGCAGTCCACAAAAATCACAAAAACTGATAGGCCAAAGAAGAGCCATAAAGACGATACAGTGGACTATTGAGGATAAGAAGGAAATTATGTATTGTTACTATTATGTAAACAGCCCAGAATTTCCAGACACAAGGTATATAAAAAGATTAAGAGAGACATTACGGGAAAGAAACTTTCAGAAGCCTCAAATAAAAATGTGTGTTAATTACTACAACAGATGTGTGAAAAACTGTATGTATAGACCAAGAAACTTTGAGCCATCTGGAAAAAGGAGCATATGAGGAGGTATGAATATATAAATAACAAAACCTAGAACTTTTTGAAAAGTGTAAAAAAAGAAATATAGACATGGGGAAAAAGAGATTTGATATGGCACAATATTCATGCAAATGGGAAAGCCAAATTAATCAGTATAAAGAAGGCAGCCCCAAAGATATTCAAAGAGAAATACAGGCAAAGGCATCCAGATATGCAACATTTCACAATAAAAGTCACAGAGGGAATGTAGAAAATAAGATTAATAAAGTAGAATTTAAAAAAAAAATAGAAGTTTAAGTTATGGAGTGCCTGGAAAGTGAAGGATTTGGTGTAGGTCTAACACACAGGTTACATCACAGCATGATGTAACGAGTTCCCAAAGTAAGGAGAAACAGGAAGATCAGGAGATGTCTGAAGAAGAAATATGGACATGGGAAAGAAAAGAGATTTCATATGGTGTAATTTCTATGCAAAGGAGAAAGCAAAACTAATCAATACAAAAACAATAGCAGCAACAATATTTGAAGACACATACAGGCAAAGGAATCTGGAAATAGAAAACTTGACAATACAGAAAATACAAAGACAAATAGAAAAAGTAGAAAAGGAGACAGTAACGGAAAAGTTATAGTAGTACAAACTGAGGTTATGGAGTACCTGCAAAGTGAATGATTCAGTGCAGAAAATCTAATTCAGAAAACATCACAAATCACAACATGATAGATCGATGGACATCCAATTTAAGTGGAAACCAATGGAACGGGAAGGAATTGGTCACACATGCCAATGCCTTATGAATATATTTAGGAGTTTTCACAGGAAACCCATATAAACGTTCACTTGAAGATGATCAGCAACAGAAGGAACAGGAAACTGTAACTGTGGAAAGTGTGCAGTCAATGTTGAGGAGTGATACTGATAGACCAATGAGTTCCCATATGTCAGAGCAATGGGTGACATGGGATGAAACAGTGTGCCACAGGAAGATGCTATAGAACTTTGTATAGAATGCTCGCTGCAAATGGAAAACAAAAAATGTGTCCTCAGTTTAGAAGAAAATGAGCTAAGAGTTGCTTGATTTGGTAGAGAGAGACATTATTAAGATAAATTATGAAAATAGACTTCAGAAGGTCAGTAAAACCCAGAAAGTTAGAAGTTTGATAAAACAAGTGAAACAAGTAATTAGGGCTGTCCATAGAGATTCATGCGATATAACAGAAGTAAACAGGCTATATTACTATGCAGCTAATTTGATAACTGATAAAGTTTTTGTGCCACAAGAACACAGGGTAGTGAGACAAAGGAACGTGAGAAATTGAATGCCATGATGGAAGCATGTATCTATAAAGTAATTGAGGCAGGGGTTGTCACCGTGTCACTGACTATAGAAGAGGGAACAGATTTACAAAAATACTTACAAAGATAGATGTGATAAAGGCAGTGTGCAGTATTAGAACAGCTTAGGATGTGTCATGTGCTATCGCAAATAAAGTAAAAATATCAGCACAGGCAGAATGAGTTAGAAGATACACAGATAAATATAAGGGAAAAGTACAAAATAAGCAATTTATTGATGACCCAACAATTTTTTACAGAGAATCTGGAAATGAGGTAAAAGGAATTGACAAAAGAAACAGATACATTTTGAAGAACTACTTACGAAGATCCTGCCCAACATAACAAAGATGCTAAATGGATAGAAGTAAAAGAATAACAAGTTTAAAGGGGCAAGATATGAAATGGGATGACTTAACAGCCAGAGAGATTAACACAAAGTCAAATCTTATAATTGGAAAACCCCAGGCCCAGATGCAGTACGTAACTTCTGCCTAAAAGTATTAACATCTTAGCATGAAGATTTATCCACGAGTAAGAACTATGTATATACGCACCCAGAACAGACACCAACCGAACTAAGAGGAGGAAAAATAATGCTCCTACTTAATAGTGAACTTGCATGCTACCCTAAACCAATAACTATCCTTGGTTCCGACGATGTATAAACTCTGCACTGGAACTGATGCTAACAGAGTTTATAGTAATTTAGAAGAAAACTCAGTTATGGCAGTAGAACAAATGGGAAGTACAGAAGGTCATATGGAACAAAGGATCATTTGTTAAAGTCATACTAGAGAACTGTAAAAGAGGCAAGAATCTAAGAAGGGCATGGACTGACTTCAACAAAGCATCTGATAGTATCCCACACATTCAAGGATAAGACTGCTTAAAAATGTATAACATACACTTTACACTGATCGAATACATTACAGTGATGATGATGAAACAGTGGCAGACCTTTTTGCAATTAAGCTATGAAAAAAGACAAATTATTATTCCAGGGATAAAAATTAAATGGGGGAAATTCCGGGGTGACTGCCACCACTGCTGTTCTTTCTTGCCCTATAATTTGGTTCATAGAAATCAACAGTGTAAAGACCTCTCATCTTCTCTTTGTCGATGATGCAAAGCTGTATAGCTTATCATAGGAAGACCTGAAAGCACAACGGCAAGTTGTCAAACTTTTTCAGATGATAACAGAATGACATGACCATTTGGTCTTGATACATGTGCAATAGCAACCTTCAAAGCAGGACAATTGCAGCATCAAGAAAACATCAATTTGGGACAAGAATGTGATATGAAATAACTTGAGCAAGAGGGAGTATATAACTATTTCACAATAGATGAAGTATCAATAAAACCTGAACAAATACAAGTAAAACGTGGTAAGGAGTATTTTGGAACACTTAAATTAATCCTGAAAACAGCATTGACCTCTAGGAACAAAATTCAAGCTGTAACTCAATTTGTTCTTCCTCCCCCAAATTACAGTTGTGAGATGATTGGCCCCAAAATGTGTTGGATAGATTAAACAGGAAAACAAAAAGGATGCTTCATGCTCTCCAAATGATTTATAAAAAAATCAATGCATACCAACATTATATATTCCCCCTTCTGAAGGAGGGATGGGCCTCCTTGAAATTGATTACATGTACAGATCTGCAATCCTGGGATGCACACATCTGACCTCACAAGACTCAACAAACTGAACATTTTGAAACATGATTAGAATAACTATTGGTTTTGTTCACATTTTTGTGAAAGTTGCACACACTATGCATTCATTGACAATGACATTTGATACAAAGTATAGCCTAGACTTGGACAAGTTACTCGGACAAGGCTATGATGGCTGCTTCATAATGGCAAGCATCCAGTGTTCAAGCAAAGATTTGTGAAAAGTATCCAAAAGCAGCCTTTACAAGGTTTAGTCTGTGAGAAGCAGAGCACAGTGGATAGTCAGTGTGATCTGAATGATGGTCCTGAAATACGTAGTGCTGCTGATGTTATCAAGATTAATTTTTTTCTGTGACAGTCCAAAATGATGAGCATTGGTACCAAATATACCTCTTCTGTGGAGACATGATGGACCGAGAAATATAAATCCATTCATGTGTTTAGTCAGAAGTTTGATAAAATATTTGACTGCCTGGCTGATCTTCAGATGAGCACTGTCAGTGAAACCAGACAAAATGCACTTGCAGTATTTTACTCAATGCTTGCTCTTCATGCACATTTCTTATTTCTCATTCCATTATTGCAAATTACTCAACAATTCTTGAGCCCATTGCCCAGATGTTGCAATCTGTTCAACTTGGTAAAGACTGAACAGCATATCAACAGTCTCATTGAAATAGACCACATTAGGAATGACAATCTCAGTAAGGCAAGAATCAAGATCACTAGCAGATAAAGCCATGAGTAAACTGTTTATATGCACACCCGGAACAGACACCAACCTAACTAATAAGAAAAAATGCTCCTACTTAAGCCTGAACCTGCAAATGTCCCTGAAAATTATAGGCCAATAACGTGCCTCCTGACACAGTATAAACTGTACACTGGAATTTATGCTGACTGAGTTTATAGTCATTTAGAAGAAAGCTCAATAGAACAAAAGGGCAGTAAAAGAAAGTCAATGGAATAAAAAAATCATTTATTGTTAAAGTCATAGTGGAGAATTGTAAAACAGACAAGAATCTAAGTACAACATGGATTGACTACAAAAACATTTGATAGTATCACACATCCATGTATAAAAGAGCACTTTAAAATGTATAACATACACTTTACACTGATCGATTACATGACAGTGACCATGAAACAGTGGCAGAGCACTTTGCAATTAAGCCATGATGAAGGACAAATTATTATTTCAGGGATAAAACTTCAATGGGGAATACTCCAGGGTGACTCTGTCACTGCTGATACTCTGTTTTGCCCTATAATTTGGCTCCTAGAAAGCAACAGTGTGTAAAGACCTCTCATCTTCTTTTTGTCAATGATTTAAAACTGTATAGCTCATCAGAGGAGGAACTGAAAGCACAAATGCAAGAGAGACGAAAGACAATATAAGAGTGTCATTTAGTCTTGATAAATCTGCAAAACAAACCTTTAAAGCAGGAAAAACTGCAGCACCAAGAAAACATCAGTTTGGTACAAGAATGTGATATAAAGGAACTTCAGCAAGAGGGAGTGTACAAATAATTGGGAATGGGAACTGATAAACGATCAACTATAAAACATGAGCAAATGCAAATCAAACTTACTAAGGAATACTTTAGATGACTTAAATTAATCCTGAAAACAGCATTTACATCTAGGAACACAATCAAAGCTATAAACCAATTTGCTCTTCCTGTCCTAACTTAATTTTGTGTGTTTGACTGACCTCAATGTGTTGCATAGATTAGATAGGAAAACAAGGATGCTTCATACTCACCAAATGATTTATAAAAAATCAGTGCATACTAAGATTATATATTTTCCACATTCTGAAGAAGGGATATTCTTCCTTGAAATTGATTACATGTACAGATCTGCAATCATGGGACTCCACACATCTGCTGACCTCACAAATGCAGTGAAAGTTTTGAAAAATTAGAATAAATCTAAGATACATGACTTCTCTGCTTTTCCCTGCTTAGGCTTGCAGAAGCATATCGGCATCAAGCAGGAATGGAAATCAAACTAGAAGTAGATAAAACTCAGGCAGCAACTGAATGTACCAAGAAATAAAAGAATACAAGGTGATGGACCAATTGAGAAGACAAAAAATGCGGAAAATGCATAAATATAGTTGCAAGCATAGAACACTTCTGGAAGACCCTCATGCTAATCAGGAACAAAAGCAGGAATGGTCAGGGCGAGGTGAATTCAAACCAAGAGATGAAAGGTCAATATTGGTGGCACAAGACAGTGGACTATCATGCACATATTGGTTTACAATGTCCATTGCACATATGGGAGAAACAGACAAATGTAGGTTTTGTAAAACAGAACTGGAAACAGTTGAAGTTGAACACCTCATTGATGGTTGCAACATACTAATGATAGAAGGACACTGTATACTGACAAGCATAATAATGTGGCAAGACTGTTGCACTGAGCATTGTGCAAACATTATGGTATTGAAGTGGCTGAAAAACACTGGAAACATGAGCTGCAAAGCATCATAGAAAACGCTAAAGCCTACATCACATGGGATCATCCATTACCAACAGCTCAAAAGACAGATGCTAGAAAACCAGATATTAGTGGCCCAAAAGAAGAAGACAAAAGTAGCATTGATCATTGAACTCTACACACCCACTGACTACAGTGTGTTATGTACAGAGAGACACAAAGTCAAACTCCTACTATATCAGGATTTGCAGGCAGAAATGAGAGCAGTGTGGAAGAAAGATACACAGGCAGTTCCAGTAGTAGTAGGAGCAATGGGTCTTATTAAAAAAGAATATACATTTGTATTTAGACATGTTACCAATGAATGTAACTCCATACCAATTGCAGGAGGACTGAGAAGTCATTACTGGGCACATTCAATGCAGGCACTCTGAAGAGCACTTTAGCAGACATCAAAGATTGACACAGTACTGATTTTGTGAACTTTAATCGTACTTTGATTTATGAATGCAGTACATTCCTGTCACGATGCTAGAAACCTAAAAGATTTGCTCTATCCATCTATCCACTTTCTAAGGAGGTACTACAAGGTAGATAGGGAGATTTATGTGGGTCATACCTGTCAAATGTACAGATTTTCAGTGTCCAGATTTCTGCTTTATATTTTTAGTCTGTTCCTCATAAAAATCTTTTTTTTTTGGTACAAATCACTGGGATGATGAGCTAACCATTAAAGTTAATAAATAATGACATGCATTTAAGTTTCAGACTTCATATCATTCAGAAAACGCATTCTAACACAAATCCTTTTATTCTAGCAACTTTCTCAATGTGTTCCCAGTTTTGGGCCTTACACATTACTTGTGCTATGAGATGAGATTGACAGGTAGGGGTGTGTATCAGAGGAAGGTAGTATACCCTGTGGGCCGTGCCTCAGCTATCCAGGTTTTTGCAGAACGTCCAGATTTTTGCCTCATATTCCACCTGAAAAGGATTGCAGTTGCTAAATAGTGACAGGCATTTTCAGTTGTACTTGTCATATCCTTTAGAAAAATGCTTACTAACACAAATCCTGTTATTCTAGCAACTTAACTTTATAAGTTCATCAGAGCAATATTTTAATCTGTCCCTGTTTATTTTAGGCTTTGTCCAGATTTCTTTTGCTAACAGGTCAAGTGTGTGTGTGTGTGTGTGTGTGTGTGTGTGTGTGTGTGTGTGTGTGTGTGTGTGTGTGCGCGTGTGTGCGTGTGTGTGTGTGTGTGTGTGTGTGTGTGTGTGTGTGTGTGTGTGTGTGTGTGTGTGTGTGTGTCTGAAATGACCTACTTAGAGTTAGCAGGTGGAATTCATTTTCAAGGAATTGAGAGCTTCAAGGGAAGAGGAGTTTACTGCTGCTCATCATGCTAGGTTTGTAAAGATATGCAACTGTTTTGTTTAGCAAATGGTATCATTGTAGTATAGAATTTTAAAGCAGTATTAGTAGCACAGCAGGTAGCATACTTGCATCTTGATACAGAGGGCTGTAGCTTCTACTCCCACATCATGTAAATGTGTATTTTAAGGGGGTGGGGTGATGCAGTCCTGTCCTGAGTATGTCCCTTTGGTGCCTAGTAACTAAGAGCCTCTTTTTCAGCTTGTCACATATTCCCTGTTGCAGTATGCTAGCATACCATTTCTTTTAATGTAACATAGGCAATTTATTCTTCTAGGGCAATGGGCACTACATTTGTAGATGAAACACTGAAATGTATGTTTTATAGCAACAATCTCTTCATTAGTTTCAGATCTTTTTAATGTGGAATTCAGATGACTTCTGCAGACTGCAGAGATTGTGCATATGGACTAATATCGGTGGATTATAATGATGGAAGTTTGAGTGGCCTTTTATGTTTGTAATGTTCTGAACTAGGCAATTTGTCATTACTGGTTCATATGTTTTGAATTGTTTCACTGCTTACTGGAAAATGTTCAAAACTGTAAATTTAAAATACACTCTAGAAGGTGGTGCAGGTGCTGTACAAGGGATATAATTCAATTTTCAAGAACATGAATCACCATACTGTTGCATGGGCCTAAAAATGTGTGCATTTGATATGCTTTGAAAACAGCCCAAAGGTAAACTTAACCTGCCACTGCCCAGATGCATTCTCTTTGAATGTGGGTTTCAGTGCTGGTTCATTCAATGTGAGTTTCAAAAGTGGAGAAGTTTTAATGCTAAGTCTATTTTCATTGCAAGACTGTTGCTTTGTTTAACAAACGTGAAATGCATGCCTCAGTGTTTCTGCTTTAAAATTTGAAATAAAAGTTGTAAATTAAATCCAAATATCTGTAATCATTGTAGAAGTAAAGCATAAAACAGTATGCATACTGATAGATTTGAACAGTGTCTGTGGCAAATAGGGAGAAATAGCCAAGTAATGGCACACTGGAATTGCTGTGTGTGTGTAGGGGGGCTGTGTGGGGGAGGGGCTGCGTGGGGGAGGAGCTGCATGGGGAGGAGGTGGGGCTGTGTGGGAGGGGTGGGGCTGTGTGGGTGGGGCTCTGGGTTTTGCACCCCCCCCTGCAAAAAATCCTGCTGGCTCCCTTGCTGGCCTCCACTCAAAAGGGGTTTTGCCTTGACAGACTTTCCTGGTAATCAGAGTCTAATAGATAAATAAATAAATACATACATACATACATACATACATAAATAAATAAGTAAATTATGAGGTGTTAGTTTATCCACTCTTAAAACACTTTATTCAAGATCAATCTTAAGAAGCAGCTGGCTACAAAGTTGTATTGTGCAAGGAAGCCCATTTTGGGACCTTTTTCTACACACATGTAGTGCTTCAATGACTTACCCCTATTGTAATGTTGTTAGCATAATTTGCAAAATATGCTAATGGCTGTGTGCATGTGGCATGTAGCAGGGTTTCCCAGTTGGACGCTATAAAGAGCTTAATCATTGCAGAGATGTAGAGAAACCTTGTTTCATCTGTTATAAAATGCCTAACAACAGATGAATTACCCCATATGCACAGTTTGGGTATAAAAGGCAGTCAAAATTTTAATATGTGCTGCATTAAAAGGACCGTTAAATCCCAAGCAGACAAACATCTGACATCTCCAGGGTTTATGAATGTCATTTAATGTTCACATCTCAGCAGGTCAGTGCTGTTTACTACACACCAACATCCAATAACCCTTAAATAATAGATTAAGATAGTTGTTTAGCAGCTTCAATGTGCAATGCTGACTCCTTATAACATGCAACTGAAAATGTAAACAGAAGGAATTTCTTCATTGTGAATCTACATAATGTAATCATAAATTAGGATATTCCTGACAACTTAGAGGAAAAACAAGACTGTGGAAGTGTGAAGTTCTAAGACCTCCTTTAGTGGTTAAGATAAGAAAAGTGCTTCTGAAAGCATTACTATTAGAGGAAGATTAGATTCTAAAATATACCTAAGAGTGGAGCATGGAATAGAGCACCTTGTTTCAAAAAAATGTCATTAGGTGCTATTGTGAAGCTACTGCTACTTCATCAGATACTAAAAAGTTGCTATTGTGATTTTCCATGTTAGGGCAAAGTAAGAAGGGTAAAGCCCCATCCCTCTGTGATTCCACAATGGTTGCCAAGGAGGGAACTCTTCAGGATCAGCTGTATGTTTATTACTAAGTCTTCATCTGATTCATGCAGCTCAGGGTGTCTTCCTTGTTCTGGAGAAATCTCATTTGACTTTTGAGATGAAAATGTTTAACAAATACATGTTAAACTGGTGGTGTATCCTGTTTCAAGTGTTTTTCATTTTTACTGACTTTCTAATAAACTGATGGTACCCTATTGCTTTTCTTGAGTTTTTATTTATCTCTCTACAGTTCCAATCGGGTCACCAAATACAGGACTATTCACAATTCTGCCAGTGGTCTTTTGTTTAATTTTGAGACTAAAATACTGTTTTATCTTGACAGATGAAAAGACCCAGAACTGACCATTAACGAATCAGATGATTTGTTTATACTTCATCAACAGCATCACATGCAGACATCTAGCAAATTCCTAGGATATTCGCTAGTTTACTTTGTAATGCTGGTGGTGTATTCCTCTCAAATGATCATTTATTTCTTATTGACATACCTCATAAGGAAAATACAGACGTCAGCAATACCAGTGTATTGAATTTAAAAAAAGATGTCAGAATTATTGATTCATAGTCAGTGATAAAAACCTCACTATTTTTATCTTTGTTAGTAATGCACTTTAACTGCTTTACTGCTTGCTTATTATATGACAACAGAAACTTTTGAGGTATGGAGTCTGTAAAAAATACCTGGCTCACTGTTTAAGAATATTACTTTACCAATATAATAATTAAAATATTTTGTATTATAAATGTGCTAGTCTAACGGGAGTGTTTTATTATTACCACTTTTTTATTATTAGATATGCATCTTCCCAAAAATAATCCATGATATAGTTTTTAAGGTTTTCACAAGAGGATAAGAATTATTTCATTACAGAATTAGTCTACATTTTGAACATTCCCCAAACCAATAGAAAGCAAGTTAGCCAGACTGCATCTTTGCATGGGCAATATTGTTCTGATTTATTACCTAGGAGCTGATATCACCAGATACAACTATTCTGAAGTGCACTGTTTATTCTGATTTAAAAAGTGGATTCTCAATTGTATGCCAGCAATTTTATTGCATTCTTATATAATATACCAGTGATGTATGCATTTTATCGCTCTTAGAATGAGATAAAATATAATGTTTTTGTGTATAAGTTCTGAAATATTTTCTTAGACTTGTTTCCTTTCAAAATTCTGAACACATTTTCAGAGAGCTTATTTACTTATTTATTGATTAATGTTAACTAGCAGACTGATGGATTGATTTATTGTTGAGCATTTAAAGTAATCCTTTTGGTGTACAAGAACCACTCAATTTATGCATGCTTTTTACTACTCTTTTTTCACTTCTTGTGAGTTCTCAACAGTGGATATCTCTTAGGAATATTTCAATTCATTGTAAGGGAGATATTTCCTTTATTGAGATCAGGTGCAGAGGTTTTCCATTTTGTGCTGCGGAGGTTAGTAAATGTAAAAAAAAAAAATCATAAAATGCATCACTGTTCACAGCAAGATACATTGTTCATTTCCTTTAGAAGCTAAGAATAAAAATGGGTTTTATTTTCTTCGTGAAATATGACATTGTTGACACATGTCAGACAGGATTACATTGAGGCGATAGAACATAAAGAAAAATATTTTTTGAACTGGATAAGTACCAGCTGTGAGTCTTAAAATTAGCAAAACTTTCTAAAGTAAAATTACTATAACATCAGATTCATTCATTTTCTTTCTTTCTTTCTTTCTTGCTTTCTTTCTTTCTTTTTGTCTTTTTCTCATCATATTGTATGGATTGTCACATTAAAGGTATGTATAGAAAACTCCACTGCACTGTTACAACAAAGTAGTGTATAAAACAGCATGATAATAATACATGATGTTAAAAGGCCCCACTGAAACCATCAATACTCATTGTACAACAGGAGATTAAAACATCAAAACTAATAAAGACAATGAACCAAAAATGTATTTAGGGAGATATTAAATTACTTTAATATCTGTGTTTCCAGACAGGAAAGGTAAGAAGAAAAAAAAAAACAGGACTGACAAATACAGCAACTTCTTTAACTTCAGAAAATTCTAAGGGACTTATTTACTAATTCCTGGATCTGTCCTTGTCCCACTCCCACCTAAATTACTCTCTCTTCTCTTACCCCTCCCCTCTCAGCTCTCACATTTTACCACAACTACTCATTTAAGGTCTTTATGATATTCTACCAACCTTGAATAATGGTAATTGTTAGAATCTAACTTTTTATATCATATTTTATATACTTAATGTGTACCCTGACTGTTTAAACCCTCAGTATTACTCTTGTATTCTAACATGTTCATTTATAAGTTGTATTCTGTTTCTCCTGGGTATATACACTTGTATGTTAATACTGTGTGATGCCTTGTTTTTGTATTTTAACAAAGAATCAGTCCAATAAATACGGGTGCATGCAATAAACCAGTTTTATACAAACGGTACATTTTTTTAATGGAATTTCTCAACAATTACTGCTGAAAGTTGTACTATTGAACACCATTGAGACACTGGATCTTCAGGTCTGCTGTGCTATCCTCTGGTTCGTATTTATTGGACTGATTCTTTGTTATTGTACTTCAACCGAGAGGCATTTACTACGTTGGGAGTCGATACATTATATTGTTTTTATATCTGTTTATCTGTGGAGCTTTTCTCCTTGGATATTCACTGAAAAAGGGCTCTGCTGCCCAGTCAGATTAACCTGGTTAACAAATGTCAAATAAATCAATCAATAAATAAATACATTTATATGTTTTCAGATATGAGGTAGGGTAACAGAAGATAAAATCTCTTAGAAAATTATGCATGTGTAGATGAGGTGGCATATTAAGACAGTACACAGGAAATATAAAAAGAATGATGTCGGAAAGTATTATTTCTCTGGAAAAATACAAAACATGCAGCATAACTCTGGCTATAGTAACAATTCAAAAGGAAGAGCTAAAACTTGGCAATCAGTAGAGGCAAGGGCATAGGTTTGTTAGATCTGTCAGTTCTTAAAGCCCAAAACAGGAATGCAACCGCATAATAATATAATGTTTATGTGCATAGCTTTGTGTAAACATGTATATAAATATTTAATTTTTATAGAGTTTTGCTTAAAATGTATACAAAAAATATACTTTTAAAACTTTCTTTTACTTATCCATATAATAACAGCACTAGGATTAAGGTTTGTATTTTCCTGTTTGATGAATAAATCATAATATCATGATATCTGGTCAGGTTGCAATCACCTTTCTAAGTAATGACCAAAAATATAGTACATTCTCAGTCCCTCGTATTCTGCAGTTGTTATTTCCTTTAAGTTTACCAAGGTTTATAATTCTTATGCTTAAAATGTATGGGCATTGAAGATGTTTATATACAATCATACATGTAAGGGTAAAAAACATCTTTCTCTATCTTTGTGTATATCTAATAACCGTATATAATCTGCATGTGTGCCTTTTTATGGCAAACCACAGAACAGTGCCGAAACAAACTGCATTGACATATTTCAGTCAAGATTGTTATTTATTTTTTGTATTACATTCTGCATGGACTGCAAAAGTATCAGTAGGGTAGTTCATATTTTATGACTGCTCGAGCAGATGTGGCAGGTAGTACAGAGAGAGCATGATATTTCCTTTCAAATAGCAGTGAATAAATAACTATAAAGTGAACAAAGCAAGTCAGTCATGCTTGATGAATGACCACTGACAAGAGAGCAATAGAAATAGGTGATATAGGAAACAAATTATAGAGTACGATGTGAGTGATATGTTACTCCTGTCCGCTTAAGACATCCAGAAGGAAAAATGCAAGTAGGGTCTGAGCAGAAGTCTTATAAGAAATGAAGCTGGGGACTTAAGTACGGGGAATGATTTATCTAAACTTTTCCCACAAATATATCAATCACAAACTAAACAATTTTACAGAATACTGAAGTTACAAAATAAAAAATACGTCCTGGATTAGAACAGAACTATCCTGAAACTTTCAATAAAGTCTTGCAGTCAGTAAAGAGAATAACTCTAACATTTAGAAACAAATTATATAAATAATTCCCTAAAAATAAATTATAATTACTCAAGCAGTTTGGAGAGAGAGTTAATAAATTAAGAGAAACACTTTTCAATGAAAAAGTAATTTTCTTTTGCTTTCATAAATTCTTCACTTTTTTATCAGGATTTAATGCTACTTATTACAGAAGTACTTATGTTTGAAAGGAGGTTGCATGAAGGGATGGGACATTCTAGTGATTTTTCCACTTTAATGGTTTAGTTGCTACATGCTTCAGTTTTTGTGAGATTCTGTGAATTTAAATACAGAGATCACACTAAATTCTTTATAATGACATAGAAAGCCATTATTCTGTTTCTTCCACACAATGCATGCAAGATTTTGCAATGCCGAAGGGGCAAAATTGTATTTTAAATTTCACAAACATGATGACACTGGACCATATATCACAGCCCTGTCTCACTTTGGCATGTTCACTGTCAGAGCTCATAAGTGAAGGAATGTGCTCCTATAATGAGGATCCATGCCTTATATGATATTGATAGCAAGCACAGAGCTCTGGACAGGTGCACAACAGAACAGTTTGGGCGTAGCCCTTGCATTGTTGGCCAACAATTATTTAAAATGTGGTAGTGCTCATGTTGATAGGAGGTGGGAAGTAAATGGTAGGTACTGTCAAGCAGCTGATGATGTGCATAATAGCTTTCTTTTGTCACAATCTTGTCTGATATTTCAGATTACCATTATTGTGAGAAAAGGACCAGTGTAGTATTTTAATTACATAACAGCCCACTCTTCTCTGACAGTAGTACAGTGGACTTTAATAGCATATTTAATTGTGAAATGGTGGTATGCATAAGGTTACATATTGTAGAAATCAGGAGTACAGGGTACAGATTAGAACAGGGTGCTGTGCTGCCATGAGGCGCGGTAGAAAAGGGGACTGCTATGTACATAATATCATTCTGATTTGGGGACAGGGATTTTAAGGGTGGTACTCACAGTCCAGGGTTTTAGCCAAGTGAAGCAGTAATACTGCAACTGATGCATTTAAGGATTTTTTAGCAAGCATTTAATAAGATGTAAACATTAAGAGAAAATACAGTTAAGTTATCAACTGGGAGTTAGTGCAGATGGTTAAGTCTCTGAATTGTTAATGATCTGTTCCTTGTAACCAAAAGGTTCAAGGTTTAATTCCGTCAACCAATATTTGCTTACTGTGGGACTTGGAGGAAGTCACTTAATCAGATAATGCCACCAGCTTGCCGCTGAAAAGGAACACTGTATCCAGTGGACTTACCCATTTAAAAAAATATATATAAAATAAAAGTATCATCAACCTCTTAGTTTCCTAACAAACTGCCACTACAGATAATGAAATAGACTCCAGAAGTATGCATAAGTACATGCAAAAACAAATTAGAAAAAATATTTCACCAATAAATATATGGATAAAGCTTGAGTGACATGTCAATAACAAGATGGAAGTCAATGAGTACACATGCCCACAGTCACAGTAAAAGTTACCTCAACTTCTGCAAAAGATGAAAAGAAAATTCTTAAAATGTGGTAGACAGACACCCATGACAATGTAAATGTTCCAGGATACACTGCTTACAGGAGGCACAGAGAAGACATATCTGAAAAGCATGTGACCCTTTATATATCAGAAACAGGAAATAAATCAAGGGACCATTCAATTAAAAATTACTAAAGGAAGGTTCTTGCCATGCAGAATAATGGAAATCACCAGATACAAATCAGCAAAGAAGGTGTACGTGGAATTCTCTGCATGTGTTGAAAATTGACAACATATATCAGACTACTATATCATTAGAATGCATAGCAAATGGGAAAGTACTCAAGTTAAACAATTAGGTCAGTGATATCTATCCAAACAAACATTAAAACAAAGAAGCATTTCAAAGTACATACATTTCCATGATCCCAAATGGAGCTTATGAAACTCCACATTGTTAGCAAATGCTGATAATTTGAAATATTTATTTAATCAGTTCCATTTCCAGTGAAAAACAATAATAAAATATTATTTGAAACCATTATCCTCGTGCTATATGTTTACAGCATGAAGTAATGTAACTGCTGTGGGGTGTGTAGAGCTACAGTTTTGGGGAAGTCTGGGAGGAGGAGGAGGAGGAGGATCCATACCTGTCCAAAGTGGTACTATGCCTAACCATATTATGTTTCCTTATATTGCTGCCTGCAAGTGCTAATCCATTGTGAGCTGATTTCCCTACCTGTAAAAAAGAAACCTAAAAAGCGTCCTTCGTGAAGGAGTGCAGGTTTTTTTTGTCAAACTGATTTTTGCTATGAGCCTAACAAGGGTGAAATCCAAAGTATCTTGTTAAGAGAATTATTAACTGAACACTAACGAGAGTCAGAGATTTCTTTTTTGCCACAGCTGTGGCAGGGAGAAGCCAGACAGAATGCAAAGTAACCCTGATAAAGACATAAGTACAATTATTTGTTGCATCAAGTTTAACAAGAAGGGTATGACATGTCAGGCAGTGGCAAAATGACAAGCACTGTTAAGTGTTTTGACAAATTAATTAGAAGCTCGCTTAACAAACTGTTGGGAAATTGTATTTCAGGCTAGAGTATGTAAGAAATTACTGAGGCAGGTAGCAGCATGGCAAAATTGAGCTGAATTTTCAAACTGCAAATGTAGAACTGAAATCAATGACCTATAAAGCATCATAATATCTCGTTATCTGTGACTTGGGGGAAAGTTGTGGAAATTCCCCCAGTTAATACAAACAGTGAAAAATGGGTATGCTGAGAAAATGAGGATGTGAGAAGCAGTAACTTATTTAAATGTTTTGGAAAACTTTCTGGTCAAAACTATATTGCATTGAGAACTGTTAAACTAACTCTCAGAGAAAGTAAGACAGATTTTATTAAAGTGTCTGCACTCAGGTATCCTGAGGAAAAATGCTGCATTCTTTTTCATTTTAGAGGAATAGGTCAGGCAGTTGTGAAACGTGCTAGCAGTGCCCTGGAAAGGATGACTACATGTGATATGTTGAACTGCAGTTGAAGCAATGTGGAGAAGTGCTACTGAAGATTTTAAAGTGATGTGCTTTTTTTAACAGAAGGTATATTGTCTGGTACATTGGGAACTTGACATGTTAAATTTACTTGTGGCAGTATGTTATCATGTCCATAATTATACAATGAATGTCTCCTTTCCTTTGTATGCATATCATTTTGCCATATCTGCTTATTGTGAAGTTTGTACAACATCTACCTGCAAGTGCCTTTATTGTGTCCCAGGACTGGTGGGTCATGGGTTATTGCAAGCTGCTTACATTCAGTTTTCTCTTTCCATTTTCTGATGTAATTAAGTAAAACCTTAACAATTCTTTCAATCTTTTGAAATTAACCTGAGTTCATATTTTAGTTCTGGAAATTTTTATTTGATCTATACTTATTTTTATGGCTACAGTAAGGGTTTACTAGGAATAATCCAGCCACATTTACTCAACACACAATTATTAAACCCCAAGGCATCAAAAACACTATAGGTCATTATTCAAAACAGCAGCTGTTCAAAGTCACAAAACATAAAACCTTTTTTTTTGCACTGGGCCAGCACAAACACACACAGTGTGTGTGCGTGTGCGTGTGCATGCGTGTGCGTGTGTGCGTGCGCGCGTGCATGTGCGTGCGTGTCCGTGTGTGTGTGTGTGTGTGTGTGTGTGTGTGTGTGTGTGTGTGTGTGTGTGTGTGTGTGTGCGCATGTGTGTGTGTGTGTTTGTATACAAAGTCACAAACTCAGAGAAGAGGTAAAAAGTGATATAAACATAACACTTACACCTCTCATCTTCTCACTCTTCTCCTCGTATAACTAGCACTACAAAATGTCAACTTCCTTCCAACAATGATGTTCTGAGCATAGATCAGCTAGTACCCCCAAACAGTAGGTTTCCCTTGAGTACATTTTAAAGGCTAATTAGTGTTTTTGTTTTAATTCTACACTTCATTAGCTGTGATTCTACACAAAGTATTTTTGTTGATGAACATGAGTATGTAATTTACATTTATCATTGCTGGTATTGTGAAAAATTTAGGACATTAAGGGTAGTACCCCAGTCTGGATTCATAGGTACGTTATTTATTGCATCATAGCTTCTAGTGTTAATTATACAAAGCATAACTTATTTGTGACTGAGTTTGATTTTAATATTAGGTTAAAGACTAATTACTTTATTCCTTAATTACTGAGGATATAACCAGGGAGGATGACAAGAAAGATCATGGGTTTGTTAGTATTTATTTATTTATATTTGTTCACTGGGGTAGTGCATTCATCTCAATGGACCATTTACAGGCACTGCTTGCGTAAATAGGATGACATATGAAATTAACAAAACATATTTAATATACATAGATACACATGCAAAAGCATGCTACAATATGAAGTTCAAAAAGCAGTTTACAAAGTCAAAACATGTATGAAAAATGGAATTATGCTTAGCAGAGGTTTTTGGATAAAATGTAGCCATAATGACTAAGATGGCTTATGCTACAGGGATAGCTGCTTATGCGTTGGAGGGAAGCCTTCTAGCTTAGTTTTTTTTTCTTATAACTAGCCAGTTTTCTAGTTTCAGCACCCAAATCTGTTTCTTTGATCTCAGCACTTGTTCAGAAAAAAAAAAACATTTCATCTGCCTTTACTGTACTTGTGTTTCTACCTACTTATTTTTACTTTTGCATCATCTTAAAAGTACTCAGTTGTATTTATTACTGCTTGGTGTAACTCATTCTAAGCCTTTTGGTTTAAACACTTGGGCTTCGGACCAGTTGGTTTGCACTGAGAGGGTTTGTGGTCTGCACTGTAGTAGCAGAACAGGTAGCTTACATCCTTCTAGGTTGGGAACTGCTGATTGAGGGCTCAGTGTCTGTTATTCTAAAAGTGTATTAATTCTGGTTTAAGCACTTGGGCTTTTAGGCCAGTTATTTTACATTAAGAGGGTTCGTGGTCTGCACTCTTGTGGGAGGAGAGGCTGGACTCTGCCCTTCTGAGCTGGGAATTTCTGGTTAAAGGCTTATAGTGCATGCATATCTGAACTGCTTCTTACTGAAGTTGGTGCCTTGTTTGCTGTGGCATAGACTGGATTCGGGCCTGCTGGATCTAGCTTTGTTTGTGTAACTTGAGCACTAATCCAGGCATTCTCTAAAGTATTCAATTGTATTTATTACTGCTTGGTAGTAACTTGATTAAAGTGTAGCTATCATTCTAAGTCTTTTGGATTAAGCATTTGGGCTTCAGACCAGTTGTTTTACATTAGGAAGGTTTGTGGCATGCACTGTGGTGGCAGGACAGGTAGCTTTCATCCTTCTAAGTTGGGAACTGCTGATTGAGAGCCCAGTGTCTGTTATTCTTAAAGTGTATTAGTTCTGGTTTAAGCACTTGGGCTTCAGGCCAGTTATTTTACATTAAGAAGGTTTGTGGTCTGCACTCTTGTGGGAGAAGAGGCTGGACTCTGCCCTTCTGAGCTGGGAATTTCTGGTTAAAGGTTTATAGTGCCTGAATATTTGAACTGTATCTTACTGAAATTGGTACACCTTGTTTGCTGTAGCATAGACTAGATACAGGCCTGCTGAATCTAGCTTTGTTTATATGCTTGTTGTTTGTTTGCTTGTTATTTCCATGGAACACTAATTCCACCTAATACGCGGCTTCTCAGCTCTTCTGTGGATCACTAGTGATATCTGCATTGCTTACTGTACTTATTTCCTTGTTTAACTTGAAAGAAAGTTACTGTTTGTCATTTTTGCATTTACGTTACCTGTAACACATTGCACTTAAGTTACCTGGCACTTGCTCACTAAAGCAATTATATAAGTCAGCACTAAAAATTAAAAGCACTACACCCTCACTCCCCACTGGCCCTTGTTTTCAATTATTAAGGAATTCCCAATATTATTCTAGCATGTCCAAAGGTCAGTTGTCAATCTCCTCTCTGGTCCAGCTGGTGAATCTGGGAATCTTGAGGCAGTGTTACAACTGCCTCATGCACACAGACATCCCTCTCCTCCTCCCAACAAATTCCAACACATGTGAGAGATGCAACCATATAGCCAAACTGGAGGCTAAGCTCTCTCAACTCAGTACTGGCATAACCAGTCAGGAGGAGAAGGAAACCACACTCACTACAATTCCAGTCTCACATAGACCTACCACGACAGCAAACCAAACACATAATCACACAAAAACATACTCGGAGGCTCTAAATAAAGATCAGCCTAAGCAGCAGAGACCTCCAAAGCAGACACCCAAGCAACTGCTACCCCAAAACAAAACACGTGCAACACATATCTCACAAAGCCAGTGTGCTGAACAGTCACAGCCCTTAAGACTAAACAACACACCTGATACACTTGTAATAGGTGACTCTATCGTCAGGCACACTGACGTCCAGCTCACCAGGCTGAACAAGGAGAGGGTCACGGTGAGCAGCCTGTCGGGCGCTAGGATCCGCCACATAATACAAGCACTCAGGTCACTCCAAGACAAGTACAAATATGACTCAGTCATTGTCCATGCTGGTGTGAATGACCTCAGACGTACCTCCCTGGACTACATGAAAAGAGACATAAAGGAGCTCTCTGAGCATGTAGCCCAGGCCGGTATGACCCTGACCTTGAGTAGCATCTTACTCTCACCAAGAATGATGCCACAATATGAAGACAAGATGATCAATTTCAACAATTGGCTTAAGTACTGGTGTCATTCAAAGGGGATCCAATGCCTGTCATCTTGGGATGATATGCTCGACAAGCCATGATACTTCGCTAGGGATGGCTTGCACCTGTCACCCCTGGACTTTCGGATATTGGCAAAGGCTCTTGCTACCCCCATAGTGCCTTTTTTAGGCAAGGCTCAAAAGACAAACCCACCTCCATAGGTATCACAAGGGATAAGAAACTAAGAGTAATGCTACTCAACGCCAGAAGTCTAAACCTCAAGATGCATGCACTCGAAACTCTCCTTAGCATGGAGAACATCGATATCTGTGCAGTAACAGAAACCTGGTTCAGGGCTCCCGAGAGAACCCCAGCACTTCCAGGTTATACCTCATACCATGCTTTTCGGCCCCAAAACTTGGACCGAACCACAAAAGCAGGGGGAGTATCGATATTCATCAAAGATACCCACACCTTCAGAGACTATCCATGTGCAACTAACAGTTGGTAAAACTGCCTTCCAGTTTATAGCCTGCTACAGACCACCCTCCCAAACCCAGGAACCCCACTCGGCCTTCCTGAGAACACTGGAAAATATGAAGGTCTCTCCAAACACCATTATATTGGGCGACTTCAACTACCCAAACATAGACTGGGAGCATTACTCTAGCTCTAACACCCTAGCCCAAAGGTTCCTAGAATTTATAAACTCAAATGCTACCATTTTATAAACTTGTTACCACTCCCACAAGAGGGGAAAACATACTGGACTTGATCATCACCAACATGGGGACTCTATGCTCCAGACCAGAAGTGTATCCCTCACTGGTAAGATCAGACCATAAACTAATCTCACTGGATATTCACATTCCGACCCCACCCCCTGCCCAGAAAACCACAGTGAAAAACTTCTCTAAAGCAAATTTCACACTCCTCAAAACCGAGGTGGAATCCTTCAAAGCCCCTGGGCCTGTGGAAAATACGTCCCAGACCGCAGAATCCTTTATAAACGCATTCTATGAACACCTTCAGGAATGCATGGATCATGCAATCCCAAATAAAACCAAGACCCAATCCTCCAAAGGCAGACATCCTGTCTGGTGGACCCCAGCCATAAACAAACTATACAACAGAAGGAGGAAGCTACTAAATGATAGAGCAAAATCCCAAAAAGGGAAGGCATCACTGATCAGTATTAGCAAAAAACTACGGGCACTCATAAAATTGTCTAAGGCCAGCTTCGAGAGAAAAATTGCACAAGACACTAAGGATAATCACAAGGCTTTCTTTAGTTATGTTAGGAACCTGGGTGGTAATTCCCAGATATGCTCATAATTAGTCCAAAATGACAAAAAATACACTGAACCCACAGACATTGCCAACATCCTAGCTATCAGGTTCAGCGCAAACTTCTTCCCCCCCTCCCCACCAAAAGGGCAAATATCTATCCCAGCAGAGTGCTGCCCCCCTGACATCTCAGATGCTTAGGTAAGAGCCGCCCTCTCCAAAGCAAAAAACACAGCATCAATGGGACCAGACGGTGTCCCGAGCTGTGTCCTACATGAACTCCAAGAAGAGCTAAACCCAAACATAAAACTACTGTTCAGTCTCAGCCTTACTACAGGATATGTGCCCAAAGAGTGGCGTACAGTAACAGTGGTCCCTCTCCATAAAGGTGGTGCCTCAATGGATCCTGGAAACTATCGCCCCATAAGCCTGACTAGCTTGGTCTGCAAAGCTATGGAAAGGATCATCATGGACCTCATAAATAAAGATATTGGGGACCTACAGACACTGGATCCTACCCAGTTCGGCTTTGTTAAGGGCAGATCCTGCCTCTTAAACCTGGTTGATTTCTTTGAAACAGTCAACAAGGCCATTGACGAGGGGAAGGTGGTCCACACAGCCTACCTGGACCTCACAAAAGCCTTCGATACAATACCCCACTCGGGCATTATAGATAAGATCACCAGCTTAAATATAAACCCCTATGTCACTAGATGGATTGCAAACTGGCTCAAGGACAGAACCCACATGGTTAGAATTGCTGGAGCCATGTCAGACTCCAAACCAGTTACAAGTGGTGTCCCACAAGGCTCAGTCCTGGGACCTCTCTTGTTCGGTATATATTTCTCGGAGGTACAGGCCAACATGGAAGGACTGTGGCTGACCAAGTTCACAGATGACTGCAAACTGGGCGCCATAATCGACTCTCCAGCCGACACAAGCATCCTCCAAAAGGGCCTCATAGAAACAGACAACTGGTGCCAGAGCCATGGCCTCAAGCTAAATGTCAAAAGTGTATAGTCATCCCTTTGGCAAAAACAAAGTGCCCACAAATTACCACATAGGTGGTAATCCATTAAGTACAGAAGAAGTAATTAGGGACCTGGGGACCCAAGTTGATAGCAATCTCTCATTTGACAACCACGTGGCCAAAGTGGTTAGAAAAACATTTTATATAGCCCACCTAATCATGAAGGGATTCACTTCTAGATCAGGGGAGGTCATCGTGCCTCTTTACTCATCCCTCATCAGGCCCATAATTGAGTACAATGCCCCTTTTGGGATGTACCTTACCAGACACCTGCAGCAACTGGAAAGACCCCAAAAGTACCTCACCAAGAGGATCAAAGGGCTCAGACATATGCCATATGCTGCCCGGTTAAAGAAACTCCAGCTCTACTCAGTGGCATACTGCCTTTTCAGAGGCGATCTGTGCCTGACGTATAAAGCCATGTCCAACCTGGAATTAATGGACATGCTGCACCTCAGAAAATCCAAATCCCATTGAGTTACGCGCTCGAGAGACTTGAACCTCAGCACTGAAATAAATAGGACATGCTGGAGGGACAGATTCATAACCCAGAGGCTCCCTTCACTCTGGAATAAAATCCCAGTCCAGGTTAGGCAGAGTCCCTCATTGACTCTATTCAAGAGGAATCTTGATGAGTGGATGGGAGATCGTAGGTTTACCCCGGGTATCACTTCTGTGTCACTGTTAGACAGAGGCACAGTATACTAACCTCAAAAAAGGGCATAGCAAAATAAATTTAAAATGGGTGGCGAAAGCCAAACACATTCTGTCTAGGCTTATAAATGCCCTAGGGCAGATAGCCTAGTATGAACCTATGAACCTATTATTATATAGAGTGGTATGAAGACATTAGAAGAGACAAGTGAAAATAGTTGCAGGAAAGGATACCATGGGGAGAGGACAAACAAATACAGACACAGGAATGCAGAGGGAAGAGAAGTAGAAAGGAGAGAAATGTGTGAGATGCAAAGAGAAGACAAGAGGGAGGGAGGATTAATGAGATGCAGTAAGTGAGGGGATGACAAGATGTGATAAGGAAGGATGAAATACAGACAAAGGGTGTGAGAGAGCTGCAGGGTTCATGTAACATGACCTGTGTGAGTGTAGCTACTCTTTGTTTGGGTAAAGAGGTGTTCCTTGAACTGTTGTCTGAAGTTTGAGTACATTTTGATAATGGAAACCCACAGTTTAAATGCTAGGAAGGAGAATGCATGGTCAGTGCAATGAAGTTTACTTTTTGAAGTTAGTAGGGTAGGTTGAGACTGAAACATATACCTGTAATTATATGTGGGGGCTTGGTGAAATGTTTATGAATGAGTGAGGAAGACATCTCAGGAGAGAAGGCTTTCTGAAATAGTTATCCTAGTAGGAGGTTGGATCTGAAATATACTAGGAATCATTTAGCTTTGGTGAGAGTTAGGCAATGGTGTTCAGTAATGAGGGAGTCCATAATAAACTGATAGATTTTATCAGAAATGGATTGCAAGATTGTGGCATTTTTCTTTAAGGCCACAGCTATTATGGGTAGTCCATATTTGAGTTGAGATGAAAATATTCCTTTGCCTATGGCAGCTTTGGATAGCTTGGACAGAAGAAGTGATAGCGTGTTTGCCAGGAACAGTAGTATGTTGATCCTTTTGCATGTGTTTTGAATATGTAGTTGAAAGTTAAGAAACTGGTCTAGTCAAATGCCAAGGTATTTCAAGCATATTTTGGCCTCTATGGTGGTATTGTTAATAAATGTAATATTAAGTTAGCTGGGTGCATTGGCTATTTTTTGGTTGGATCCAAATAGCATTGCTTATGTTTTTGAAGGATTGAGCATACGTTTCTAGTCTATTAGTCATTGGTTGATTTGGTGGTCATCTTGGAGCTGAGTTTGTATAACAGAGTGTGATTTGTTTGACCTACAGATGACCATGTCATTTGCATAAAGAATTAGAGGTATCTGAGAGTGATCAGAAGGGAGCTTGTTGATAAATACAGATATAGTTGAGGAGCTAAAGTAGAACCCTAGGGGGTTCCTTTCATAAGATGTGCTGTTTCAGAGGTGGTGGTGCCTGCTTTCATCTTGAAGACTCTGTTGGTGAGGATATCTATAAATCAAGGTTTTGTATCATCACTAATACCTATTTTAATTAATGTGTCAAATATTAAGTTATGATGCATTAAATCAAAGGCTTTTGTGAAGTCAATAAAGACAGGTCCTTTCAGGTTGCATTTGTCTATATTGGATTGAATGTAATCTGTGAGGGAGGAGAGAGCTGTTAAGGATCACCAAGATCAGAATCCATGTTGTTTCCTGGATAGAAGATGATATTTATTTAAATAAGCAGTAATTTGGTTGTAGATAATTTTTGTAATATTTTACGTAAAGTGTGAAGTACTGAGCTAGGACAGTATTGCAAAACACTAGTTGGTTTGGATAATTTTGGAAAAGGAGAGACTATTGCTGTTTTCCATATCTTAGGCATAATCTTATTAATTAAGCAGAGGCTGTATATGTGAGTGACAGGGCAGGGAGATTAAGTCCTTACAAGGGAGACTGTATGTTTTTCACCCAGTCAACAGGTTGATTTCTCTCCAGAATATTTTGGGTTTGGCTAAAAGTGAGGTTGGTTTGATTTGGTAGTGGTTGCTTTTGTATCTAAATTTGAATTGCTTTGCTAGGTTGTGTACTATATTTGGCATGAGAATCTTTGGAGGGGCTGCATTTCCAATTATGCCATGCTTCATTACATAAACCGAGGAAGTGTTTGAGTTCATTAGATACACAATCATGTCTCTGAAGTCAAAGTAACCTTTGCACTAAGGGAAAGAATTTGCTTTGTAAGTGCATTAGGGTATTGGTAAGGCTGTTAGCTGCTTCACTGGAGTATTTTTTGCCAAGTAAGTGAGGCAAATCAAGGGTTGCAAGGTGTTTTTTAAGATTAGTGATATTATGAATGGTTTTGGGTCTGAAGCTTTTAAGTTCAAGTTTAGATTTTAACATTACACTATGCACTAAGAAAGTTATGGAACAGGGATCACTGAAGGAGGGTGCATGCATGATAAGGTTAGATATCATTGTAGTATTATTAGTTATTACAAGATTTAGTCAGGTGTTCCTGTTGGATTAAGGGTTTGGTCTAGTGGCTTCAGGGATAATTTGGGTAAGACTTAAGCTAGCCAGGCTTTCTGACATAACAGTGGCTTTTGGTTCTAAGTAATTAATGTGGAAATCTTCAAGAATGATTAGGTTACAGTTTTGAGGAGCTTTAGCATATATTTGTTGATTGAGGGTATTGCATGGTATGAGGTGGTGAAGACCAGGGGTGTCAGGTTTCAGCCATGTTTCTGTAATAGCTACAATGTCAAGATTATGTTTTATGGTAAAGACATTGATTTGGTCAATCTTGTTCTTGATGCTGGGAGTTAAACTGAGAGCAGGTAATATGAAGCTGTTATTTGTTTGAGCTGAGGCATTATTGTTAAGTGGTCCTGCACTGGGCTCAATTTTGCATCTTAGCAGAAATACAAAGACAATTGGACTTAATTTGATTAGTGTTTTTAGAAAGTGTACTTTTGGGAATAATTAAGGTTTTCTACCAAAATTAGAGATGGTGAGGTATTGGGACCCTGATATGTTTTGAAGTATGTAAGTTGGGTGGGGGCATGAGTGTGATGTGATGTAAATGTTTAGTGGGGTATGGGTAGGTAGCATGTATGTAGGTAGTATTTGTATAGGTATGAGTTATGGGTATTATATGTGTAGGTACGGAGTATGGGTTGGTAGTATGTGTGTAGGTATGGGATATGGGTAGGTAGTATGTGTGTAGATATGTGGTATGAGGAGTATGTATGTAGGTATGAAGTATGTGTAGGTACTATGTGTGTAGGTATGGGTAGGTAGTATGTGTGTAGGTGTAAGGTATGGGTAGTTTGTATGTGTGTAGGTATGGAGTATGGGTTGTTAGTATGTGTGTAGGTATGGGCTAGGTAGTATGTTAGTGAGTATGGGATCTGGGTAGGTAGCATGTGTGCTGGTATGAAGTATGGGTAGGAAATATGTGTGTAGGTATGGGTAGGTAGTATGTGTGTGGGTATGAAATATCGGTAGGTAGTATGTGTGTAGGTATGGGGTACTGGTAGGTAGTATGTGTGTAGGTATGGGGTATAGGTAAGTAGTATGTGTGTAGGTATGGGATATGTGTAGGTAGCATGTATGTAGGTATGAGATACAGGTAGGTAGTATGTGTGTAGATATAGGGTATGAGTAGTATGTGTGTAGGTATGGGGAGGTAGTGTGTGTGTAGGTATGAAGTATGGGTAGGTAGTATGTGTGTAGGTATGGGATATGGGTAGGTAGTATGTGTGAAGGCATGGGGTATGGGTTGGTAATATGTGTGTGTAGGTATGAGGTATGAGTAGGTAGTATGTGTGTGGGCATGGGATATGGATAGGTAGTATGTGTGTGGGTATGGGATATCGGAAGGTAGTATGTGTGTAGGGATGGGGTACTGGTAGTTAATATTTGTGTAGGTATGGGGTATAAGTAGTTAGTATGTGTGTAGATATGGGATATCAGTAGGTAGTATGTGTGTTGGTATGACATATGGGTAGATAGTATGTGTGTAGTTATAGGGTATGGATAGGTAGTATGTGTGTAGGTATGAGGTATGTGTAGGTAGCATGTGTGTGGTTATGGGGTATGGGTAGGTAGTACGTGTGACGGTATGGTGTATGAGTAGGTAGTATGTGTGTAGGTATGGGTTAGGGGTAGGTAGCATGTGTGTGGGTATGGGGCATGGGTAGATAGCATGCATGTAGGTATGCGGTATGGTTAGGTTGTATGTGTGTAGGTATAGGGTATGGCTAGGTAGTATGTGTGCAGTTATGAGGGTTGGGTAGGAAGTATGTGTTTGTATAAGGGTATGGGTAAGTAGTATGTATGTAGGTATGGATAGGTAGTATGTGTGTAGGTATGGAGTACTGATAGGTAGTATGAGTGTAGATATATGGTATAGGTAGGTAGTATATTTGTGTGTGTGTGTGTGTGTGTGTGTGTGTGTGTGTGTGTGTGTGTGTGTGTGTGTGTGTGTGTGTGTGTTAGAAAAGATTACAGAAGATATAAAGAGCATCAGTAGAATAGTGGAGATGTGAAAGGAGAAAAAATGAATAGTGAGTTCAGTAGGAGTGATTTGTTACGATGATGCAATTAGAGGTGATTTATGAGAAGAATGGTGGGGGTTGAGGAGGGTAGTAATGATTGGCAAATTGAATGAATGAGTGCAGATAGCCAAGTTTTAATGAAGTGTAAGAGGAGATGGAAGATATTGGGGTAGGTAAGAGAAGCAATATGACCCCTCCCCCAGTGAATGCAACCTTATCAAACAAAAAAAAAATCTGTTACAGTAAATGTAACCTTTTCTGGCTAAGTTAAACAGCTAAAATAAAGGTAGGCAAATGCTTTGCCAAGTGTAGAGTGCAACATAAAAATTGAGATATGTTCTAGTACAATACATCTAGGGAGAATTCAGAATTATTATTAACCCTCTGAAGGGAAGCAGGAATGTGGGATTACTAAATGGTACCAGTGTGGATATGAAAAGCAGACCACAGTCAACAATGCTGAAAAAATAGAAGAGCTGTGATTCACAAATGAGTCTAAGATTCCCCACCCTTACATGAATAAAAAGGGAGTTCTTATACTGTTTGTCCCTTTCTCAGGCGTGCAGCAGTAGCAAGGAGGGGAGGTGAGCAGAACACAATCTAAATTAAGGAAATCTAGAGGAAGCACTATCCAAGAACGTCCTTATGCAATAACAAGCAGCCTTCACTGAGAACTCTCAGCATAAGGTCGAAAATGAGAAAGGTTCTGCTTTACATTAAACAAAGTTGCAGAGCTTAGTTGTGGCTTTACGGAGAACTTGGAATGCAAATGTAATTCACTGTTTCAAAAAAAATCTGATGGTCTTTCTTAATGAGTGGTGACAATTAGGAGTACAGAGGTTATACCTTGGATGACTGCTGCCTCTAGCCTGATGAGACTACTCAGTTAGGAGTTTGCTAATGATATCTAAAATGTTGCTGTTGAACTTTGTATTATTTATTTCCGGTTTTAAATAATATAATTAGTTAATATTTCCGCACGTCAGTTTATGCTGAGCTGTTTGTCCAGTCAGTGTCTAAGTAGTTAAAATCCCATATGAGGACTACATGTTCATTGATTTTTTACATTAGTGGTTCTAATTTTGGTGAGCTTTTGGTTGTTTTGAAATACAGATGATGCTTTTGTGAATTTGTTCAGAATCTCTGCATAGATCTATCCATCCATCTACAGCTCCCTTTTTCCATTTTTGCACATGGGGTTGGGTTGTCATTTCAGCAGTGACAATCATCTAGAGCCAAGGTTTACACTGCCACGTGGCTAGTCCTGACACATCTCTGCATAGATAGCGGTTGGTATGTATACATGCTGGCAATGTGGGTCTGGAGAGTTTTGTCTCAATATTCCAGATATACATGTATTTCTCACAGATATATAAAGTCTTGACATAAAGCAGTGTAATTTCTATCAGGGTTAGGCAAGTCTTATGCAACCTCAGCTAGCCATTATTTCTCATGTCTTTGAAAGTTAGCTCACAAAGTGCCTTAGCAACATATCTGAAATACAAGCCTTTCTATGAAAAATATAGTTCAGAGATTCATGTTAGTTAGAATCTAATTATGATATTGTCAAAGGGCCACTAAAATGCTAATTTTATAATAAGGTTTCTTTTTTCTGCAGATTGCATGTGTTCTATTTTCTTTGGTTACAAGTACTTTATGTGTTACTGGCACAAACAGTCTATTAAAGTAAGTCAGAATACATTTAAAATTGTAGACACTATAACATGTGGTTGTCAAGATATGAATGGGAGAGTAGTGAACATTTAGTTTGAGATGATGGCCTTCACAATATGATATTATAGTTATGACTAGAAGTAGTAAATGCGATGAGGACTTTCTATAGTTAAATTTACATTAGGAACAGGCAACTGTCCAGCCTCTGGGTTAAACAACTAAACAGTAATATAATGGGTGACAGATATATCATTATGCTTAAGCCCCCAGATTTCATAAAATCTGTGTAGGCATAGTGTAGAGTCAACATGGGAGGTAGTATGGCCATGTACGTGGTTCCCCCTCGGTAGTGTGCCATGCATATTAATGATGACAGGTTGCTCAGGGAGACCCATGGAACACAGTTATTGAATCAGTGTAGGGAGTGTGTTTCTAACTGTGTCTGCAGATGAGTAACATACCCCATGCACTGTCAAAGTGCATTATATCAATGTAGTTAAAGTTATTTGTTTTTTTTTCTGAAGTTTGACATCATGGCACACAGCAATTGACACATGCCAGACATCTAAAAATGGGAACCAGATACATTTAATTATTAATGCAAAGGTCAAGTTTAAGCATTGCTGAGTGGGTTTGCGGGATGCAGTGCAGTGCTCAGCAATGCTTAAATGCTGCTGAGAAGTATATCTAAAATATAGCAGCATCCTACACATCCACATAGCCAAATGGTTAAAGTGACAGCCTTATGTATCATAGGGTCAGGGTTTGAATACACAGAAGGGTTATTAAGTATTTATTTTTCAAATACAAATGATGCAAATTATTTTTAAATCCTAATTTACTGTGCTCAGTTAAGCACTGCTAAGCCCTGCTAAGCCTTGAAAAGCACTGCTTAAACAAGGTCTGTTTTAGCACTGCTCAGCATTGCTTGGCTCCTGGCAGCTCCACTTAGCTGGTTTGCACACTGTTAAGCATTACCAGTTTAAGCAGTGCTCAGCTCAGCCGCACTGGTTTGTGGGGCACTAAGCGATGCACCGCATTTTTAAAAATTGCCCAGTGGAGTGTAAGAGCAGGAAAACAGGCTATATTAATCACAATATGTGAGAATACTGCAGAATCCATTGGAGTTCAAACTGTGAGGATAGTATGTCAGGTGGTGAAGTGGGTTTGCACTTTCAGGCGCAGTGTGGGGCATTGAGGAATCCAGGGTAATGGTCAGATTCCTAGTGAAAAACCATGAAGACTGGCTTATGCAGGGTGGTTACCAGGGCTCAGAGTACAAAATGGAGGCCTGGGACAGGCTGGCAAGGGACCTCACCAGTGCAACTGGTATGTATCGCCCGCATAGGTGAGCAGTGTCATCACCACCATGATAACCTAAAAAGACCAAAGGGGTCTCTCTTGGATGCCTAGGTCCAAGAATTCTGGGTGGGCAATGTTCAACAAGTGTGTAAGTATGTTTACCTGTGTTTCACCAATATTTAATGTTGAATGTCTGCTAAACTGTTATGCATAATGGCATGCTTCTCTCCCAACAGCTGCAGAGGTGAGAGCTCACAACATCAAAATGCATGCAGGCTGCCTGGCCAGGTTGCACAGTGAATGTGGTGAGTATGGATGTATTTTGCAATCTATAGTCATATAAGTAAGAAAGAGTAAAGCATGAATTGCCATTAGGTATATAGAGTTTTGAATGTCTTGCAATGAATCTGGTTGTAGACATGGGCTGCAATAAGTGACTACTGCCAAATGTACTGCAATAAGCAGGAAAGAGTAAAATATTAATCATGATAAAGTAAATGAAATAAAGTTTCTGTCGCAATAACTATGAAATTATAGCTGTATTGCAACACCTGCATTACATTAATTGTTCAATAAAAACTTGAAACTATAGCAGTAAATGCATGAAGGTATTTGTAATAAACTGTTGTGCAATACTTGTGGAATGAGGCTGATATTTCAAACCAGTAACAATATATTGTGTACACCTGCATTCTAGGTAGTAATGTATAGGTTACCTAGTATCTCTGCCATGATTGCATTTCATGCAGTTGTGTCCAACTGTCACCACAGTGTATTATAACACTGTAATACTAGTACCAGGTCATATTTGGTTTCCAGGTGAGCTCTAGGAAAAAAAATCAGTCAGTTAAATATCAGCAGTGACTCAGCAGCTCAGTTTCTGAAATGCTGTGCATGAAGTACATTTTGCTACACACAGACCATAGTTCAAATCCAGTTCCATGTACTAATAACTATTACTGCCTCAGATATGTTATGATAACAGATATTCTCTCCACAGGGACTACTGGTAAATGGGTGAGGTAGCCAATACTATGTGGAAATATTTGTTTGTTCAGATGTCCCAGACTGTTTAAATCATTATCACAAATGTGCTATTTATGCAAACTATAAAGGAAACATGTTCAATATTAATAATATAAGAAAATTAAAAAAAAAAAAAAAAAATGTGTAATTACAGATATCATTCTCTCCACAGGGATACAGGTAAATGGGTGAGATAGCTCATATATGTGTAAATAATTGTTTGTTCAGATGTCATAGACTGTCAAAATCACTATCACAAATGTGCTATTTATGCAAACTATAAAGGAAACAGGTTCAATAATAACAAAATATAATAAAATAAAAGAAATAAAATGTGTAATGAAGGTTTGGCTGTATCCCTGTCTTGTAAAGGCTGATACAGTCAATCCGCTGCAGTCACTGCTATTAGGTATGATCCCCATGCCTGCCAAGTAAGGCATGATAGTTGTGTACTCTCTGTACTGTACACATGCATGTCTCTCAAGGGTCACACTGTCATGGAATGTACGTACCGTTGCATAATCCCTCTGTCAAAGATGTATAATCAACATGATTATATGTCAATACCAAATTAACAGTATATTAGCCCACAGTACTCCTTGGTAGTTATATAGGTCCACTTGATATGCAAGTGTTCTTTGTAGTTGTGTACCTGCAGGTGTTACTGCTTGGCCCATAGTGTCCCATGCAGATAGCTTGAGAGGTATGTATATGCTAGGGCAGCTATAGGGTACATTTACACATAAAGAAAGAGCAGACCTGTAGAGTAGATAGCATTGCTGTTGTCAACTATATAGCCCACGATGGTACTAATGAACTGTATTTCTCTCTTTTCCCCACCCCTTATCTTCATATATTTATTATTGTTACAGATTGGTTCTTTGGTTCTTTATTTATATTATATTAAATACATTTTTTTTTTTATCTTCCTTCTCTGCATTTTTGATCTTTTTCTTATTTATTTATTATTATTGTGCCAACTTCAGTATGTTGCATCCTTGAAATTTGTATTGTTAACCAGCTGTTTTTTTTTGGTTTTGCCTTGTGCTTGCTTACTTCTTTTTTTTTCTCTTACATTATTACAGCCTATCATTTGTGTTTTTTTTTTTTTTTTTTTTTTTTGTACACATTTTTTTATTTTTTTTTTTTTTTTTCTTCCCGGCACACTGAAAACGGATATATGTCCAGCTAGACTAGCCCGGTCAACAAATGTAAAATAAAAAAAAAATTATGGTTTACTATTAACATATGTTGTTCCATAAACCTTAATTTGGGCATGTGTTTTATTAATATTATGTATTACTATGGTTGCATATTAACATATCTTGTTGAATTACCTATTCTGATGGCTTTATGCTGTAACTGTTACTGGCATCCTGTTAATATACTGACTGTTTTGTTATTTATTGTTGTGTTTCACATAATATGCATTTAACTATAATGGGATTATTTCCAATGTCCTGGCATGCTGTTATTACTAACAATGGTTTTGTTCATAACTCACCTATGTTTATTGCTTTACCTCAATACCCATAGCACATCTGGGTAGGCCGGTTCCTGCTGATCTGCCTACCCTACATCAGCTGGTCGTTGCACCAGGTACCAGCTTGTCTGCAACCCAAGCCAGTCATGCCCCATCTGCTGGCGCTGCACCACCTTCAAGTGGAACTGCCTCAGGGGACAGGGCCTACCCCTCATGAGAACGGGGCCGGGGGGGTTGTCACCCAGGATCAACTACTGGCCATGGTGTACAGGATTGTTGATAGCAGCTATGAACAACACCTGCACCAGATTGAGGACAGACTGGACAACCTGGTGGGGCCTGTGGCCCAGGCACCCAGCCTCCAGCACAGCCAACTTTGGGGCAGTAAAGGACCAGTGTTGACTGCTCATGGGTGGGGATCTCAGTCACACTGCTGCTACTTAGAGGCACATGCATTTCTGATTTTACAACATCCTCCCCATCCAAGGTATTTACCCCTCATGTGTCACACACCACCCCTAAATGCTGTTGTGTCTGTCTTGTCTGTCTGCAAATGCAGCCTCTCCTACCCAACTTACCTCCCCACATGTACCTACATCCCTTCCCCAACATTCCTCTCTCTCCTTAAAAATAAATGGGTAGCTGTCCCACAAAAAATATAGCTCCACAAATAGCTCTCCATTTGCGCACATATGTCCACTGGAAACAATGAATTAGGTCCAACTGGCTTGACAACACATTTCTGTTGTCCTCACCCATCTCTCTGGGGTTTAAGAGTCCAAATTCATGTAAAAATCTGTAACAATGCATAGCTGTTGCTGTACAAGAAATGGAGAGCTATGGTCCTTTCCTACACCCATCTGGCATATCCCCACATGCCTTTCAGTATGTTTTTCCCCTACTTGTCCCCATTTTACCACTTTCCCATCACCCTGTTTTTCTTTTCTTTTTTCTTTTTAGCCTGTGTTTGCATAGAGCTAAGTGGCGCACCACGCAAATCCATTTAAATCTGCTTAAAAGTGCCTTAATAATGTTATGTGTTTCTCAAAGTGTTAGACACATCTGCAAAACAATCACACCTGCCACAATTCAAACCCAGGCCACTGTCAAGTGTAGTGCACTGCATTAGCCCACTAGGCCACTCAGCTCAGAACTAAAACAGGTGTTTCCAGCAACATATACTGATTGCCACTGACAGACTGCAAGTACATATCATGCTAAAATGGAAGTGTACTTGATACTCTAATGCAAACACTACACCAGTACACAACCAAATAAATAATAATGGATGTACATGAGACTTGGGATAGCAGGTATACCTGTCAACTGTACTGACTATTGAAGTATCTCCACAGTTGTGCCCCTGTGTTTGACCCAGTTTTCATAAAAATGTATGTTTCTGGCAAAGTAGTAGTACATCATTAAACAACAAGGTTAGAAAATCACGACAGACATTTGAGTGTCACACTTCATATTCTTCAGAAAACACATGCTAATGCAAATCCTGTTATTCTATCAACATTCTATGTTTGTAAGAGCAATATGTAAAGATTGTTCCTAGTTTTGGGACTTTATCCCACTTGTATGTATGACTTTGTCCAGAGTTCTTGCTCTAACTGGTTGACAAGTATGATAGCAGGTAACTGTCCATTTTCATCAGCAACATCTTTAAACACACCTGCTAAGGCAGCAATGGCAAAGTACATATGTCTACAACTGGGATCCTGCTGCACACCAACTGCCTTTGAAAGCCATGCTGATAATGACTCAATCATAGTCCATGTGGGAGTAAATGACCTGAGACGTACCACCCTAGACTATATTAAGAGAGACATCATACAGCTCTCAGAATATGTGTCTCAGGCTGGTATGAGCCTAGCATTGAGCAGAATTTTACCTTCTCCAAAGATGATGCCACAACATGAACAAAAGGTGATTGACTTTAATAATTGGCTTAGTTTCTGGTGTCATTCTAAGGGGGGTGCAATATATGTCAGCATGGAAGGAGATGGTCAGCAGACCACGCTGCTTTGCCATCTGTACCTCTCCCTTCTAGGCTTTCAAATATTAGCTAAAGCATTGTCTTCCCCCATAGTGCCTTTTTTAGGCAATGTCAAACTGAAAGTACTTCCGACACAGCTAATCAAAACCAAGAAAATCTAAAGGTATTACTGCTCAATGCTAGGAGCCTAAACAAAAAACTCCACACCCCGGAAGCTCTCTTTTCCATAGAGAATGCTGATGTCTGTGTGGTCTCTGAGACATGGTTTAAAGCCGTGGACAGCACACCAACAGTGCAGGGTTATAATGCCTTCCACACATTTAGAGCAGCTACTTCACAGGCATGGACTAAAGGTGGAGGTGTCTATATTTACATCATAAATAAATATACTTCAAGGCTGGTCAAACAAGACAATGCACTTGAGCTGATTCATGTTCAAATCACCATAGGTAAAATCCAATACCACTTCCTTGCAATCTATAGGTCCCCCTCTATGATGCAGGAAACTCATACCATGTATTTAAACTTATTAGACACACTAACCATCCAACCCAATACCATATTCATGGGTGACTTCAATTACTCCACTATTAACTGGGAATCCTATACAACATCAAACATACATGCACAAATATTCCTGGACTTTGTAACCACAAACCTCCTGGACCAGATAGTCAATACACCAACCAGGGGTGCAACCATACTGGATCTGGTCCTCACTAATATGGGAGAGTGCTGTACACCACGTACTGTAATACCTTCCCTGGTAAGGTCAGACCACAAAATGGTCTCCTTTGAAGTAAAAATAAAACCTGGACCCCCAGCTAAACCGGGAATATTCAGGAACTATTCTAAGGCTAAACTCCTGCTATTAGGTGAGAACCTAGCAATATGTCAAGCCCCTATAAAATCTGAGAACACTTCTGCCTATGCAGAACTGTTCACAGAAACCCTGTACAAGCATGCTGATAGGTGCATAGAGGCAGCTGTACCAACCAGGAAGAAGTACATAACTAACTCAAACAGGCCATCCTGGTGGAATCACAAAATCAAGCAGATGTAAAAAAGGAGGAAGAAAATCATGGCAAAAATTAGGAGGTGCAGCACCCACCAGGATAAAAGCACTCTTATTAAACTAAAAAACCACTCAGAGGAGAAATAAAGTGTACCAAAGCCAAATTTGAGGTACGTCTGGCCTGCCAGGCCAACGACAACCACAAAGCATTCTTTAGTTATGTCCGCAACCTCAAATGCAATACACAATTGTGTGCATAGCTCATTGTAAATGGAGTCACCTATACTGAGCCAGAAGATATAACAAACCTCCTGGCTGATAAATCCAGCTCCAACTTTACTCCTCTCTCCCCCTCAACCTTCCCTCAGGAAATATCATCAAATATAACTCCCCCTACTATCACTAGGGAATACATCATTAATGCTCTCTCTATGACCAAGAACACTGCATCAATGGGCCCAGACAATATCCCAAGATGCCTTCTAAATAGCATGAAACATGACCTAACTCTGGAATTACTATTTAACTGTAGCCTCCAAACAGGCTTTGTGCCTCATGAATGGATAAAGGCAAAATACATCCCTCTGCACAAAGGTGGACCATCTACAGACCCTGGAAACTACAGATCCATAAGTCTCACTAGTCTTATATGTAAAGCCATGGAAAGAATTATCATGGAGATGATCAATAAAGATATAGTAAACCACCAGGCACTGAACCCAATCCAGTTTGGTTTCATCAAGGGCAAATCATGCCTACTCAACCTGGTGGACTTCTTTGAGAAGGTCACCAAAGCAATGGCTGAGGGCAAAATCATTCAGACTGTCTACCTTGACCTGGCCAAGGCATTTGACACAATATCCACTCAGGCATTGTTAACAAACTCAGGAGGTTAGGTACAGACCTGTATGTTACCCGGTGGATAGCAAACCGGCTCACAGACAGGACACAGGACATTAGAATTGGGGAGTCCACCTCTACAAAGAGGCCAGTCACAAGTGGAGTCCCTCAGGGATCAGTCCTTGGACTGCTCCTGTAAATCATTTGCTTCTCAGAAGTCAAGGCCAATGTCATTGGTCTTTAGCTGACTAAATTTGCAGATGATTGCAAGTTAGGAGCTGTCATTGAATCTCACACTGACACAAATGTTCTCCAGGAGGGTCTGACACAGGCAAACAACTGGTGTCAGAGTCATGGACTAAAACTAAATGCCAAGAAATACATAATAGTATCCTTTGGGAAGTCATCCATCCATGGTAACTATCATATTGACAACACACCCCTTAGAGTTGACCCAGTAGTCAAGGACTAAGGGACACACATAGATAGTAATCTAGCCTTTGATCATCACGTGTCTACAGTGGTGAGGAAATTATTCTATGTTGTGCAACTTATAAACAAAGGTATGGCATCTAAGTCCAAGGAAGTCATTGTTCCACTATATTCAGCATTCATCAGACCTATCATTGAGCACAATGCCCCCTTTGGTATGTAACCTAACCAGGCATATCCAAAAACTGGAACGTCCACAGAGGTTCCTCTCTAAAAGAATACAGGGCATAAGTAATATGTCCCATGCAGACCACGTTAAGACCCTATCCCTGTATTCTGTCTCCTACAGGCTTTTGAAGTGAGATCTATGCCTGGCATACAGGGCATTGTCAGACACCACTCTGATGGACCTCCTGCATATCCACAAAACGTACAGTACCAGAATTACCCATTCTAAAGACTTAAACCTTGCCTGTGATATAAATAGGAACTGCTGGAGAGATAGGTATGTATCCGAGAGACTACCCTGTCTATGGAACTGGCTCCCCATCCATGTGAAGCACAGTTCCTCCCTAATCCAATTCAAGTGCAACTTGGACAAATGGATGGGAAGCCAGAAATTCATCCCTGGTTTGGCGCCTATGTCTCTGATGCAAACAGGTAACTTGTAAATGGTTCATCTCCCAGGCCCATGCTTGCACTTATCAAGGGTATCAAAACTTGTCAGAGATTTGGGATGCATGGCTAGGCTTAAAAAGACCCTTGTGGTCATTAGCCTGGTAAACAGCTATAAAACTATGATGGATGCAGACAACATGTGTCACAGAATGTAGGCATGCACATATATCTTGCAAATACACTGCTGCAGCACTGACTCAGTAGCTCAGTCTACTAACTGCCTTGCATGCAGTACATTTTGCCACCCACTGTCTTGGTTTCTAATCTGGTGTGTCGCACTTCAAGTACATTCTTGTGAATACAGCAATTAATGTCTGAGTAATGCAATTTTAACCCACACAGGTTGCTGCTACTGAATGAACTGCTACCCATGTTTGCAAATAAAAGGCCTGTAGGTAGGGACTTACTGCACATATTTGTGTAGCCTAACTATATGTTGCCTATTATTCTGTGACTGGCACTGTTACATAACAGATGTACCTTAAGCACATGCCTCAAGTGGACTGTGAAGGGTACCCTCACCCTGTCTATGCTGTAACAACAGAGCTGACACTGCTGCCTCAGTTAAATGTACAGCTTGCTGTCCTCCAAAGTGTTCACACTGCCCCCTATGTGTCCTAGGCTGCTGCAGCAACTGCAGCCTATAACATATGCAGCTGCATGTTAAGCTGCCTGCAACAGGCCTACCATACCTCACAACCCCCAGAACAAGGGATCCAGACAAACCATACATAAAGGGGGAGAAAAGGTCCAGCAACAGGAACATATTTCACAGTTTGCCCCTACAAAAATAGTGAGCTGATAGAACAGCAGATACTGAATCAGCATGCATATTCTGATGGGTGTGATGTTTAACACTCACATATCTCTATCCCCGTACTGACCACAACCCATAATGTTTAACACTGAACTGCCAGATAATCACAATGTCATGGGACAATGGCCAAACTTAGCATGCAAAACTGTTTACATACCTCATAAATCTCAACAATGTACAGTATTTATACCTACTCTCTACGATTGTGTAGTCTTTACACCTCACTAATGTCCATCTCAAAGACTAGTAAAGGGGCCGAGAGCTACATGAAGGCCTTAAATATTGCACTGTGGAGCCACATCATTGGCTAATGAACGTGCAACCCAGCTGTTTTGGATGCAATTAGCAAGTGTGAGCCAGAGACTGGTACACAGGCAATTACCTGTTAATGAGCATTACCTAGAAAAGGCAATCAATTGCCTATAGGAAACAGATCTGTATGTTGCTTTACCAAGACAGACTATGATTTAGCTAGCTTTTTCTTGAGGATTTGTTCACAAAAGGATTGCATCACTCTACCAGGTATGTAATACATATCCTCATATAATGGGATGCAGATGGGAGGATGGAGGTATGGGGATTAGGGATTACAACAGTAGGCCTTTAGTACATCTATCGGAATGGCATGTTGGTGATACTCTGCTGTCCAGCAGCTACAGACATGCCTCTCAACTGTGCCTGCTTTGAATCAAATCACAGCTGTAGCCCTCTTACTCCCTCCTACAACCATTGCCTCCTGTATGAAAGCTAGTGAGTTAGACATATTGACAGTAATAAGGGTGGACATAGCTGTAATATCACATGATGTACTGTCATTCAGCTCCTCACAGTCTGTGAATGTCACACAGGAATAGTTCAGACATTGTAAAGGTGTCCCTGAATGTCCCTGAAGCACTCTGGTAGGTCACTGTTTTGTTGACATTTGTACCTCATTGCTTGAGAGCTATGGCTAGCATACCTGGCCACCCCCTACAGCAGGAGTTCAGGTCATAGCCATTATGAGTGGGAGACACAAGCCCAACCTCAGTGACATAATGTACATATTGGCCATGCAAAGTAATACTATGAATACACTAACAGATATTAATGTAGCATAAGTGTAGTCTGAGGGGTCTGGCATGTGACAGCCAGATTCTCTATATTCTGACAACAACCATCAATTATTGCCCAACCATTTGCTAGACACTCACATCTTTGTGCAAAAAGGACCACATATATCAGGCACATGTACACATTCCACAAATATCTGTGTACTGGAGAGGTATGATGACTATAGGGAAGATATACTACAGCAGGTTTACATTGATGTCTGTCTTTGTGGCACACTGATGCTGTTGGACTGTCCCCATATAGATGAAATAACACACAGCTATTTGTCTGACAGTGGCTGCATGACATAGTAGTGGGACGTTGCCCAGTAGATGGTATTGATGGGTGTGGAGACATACAACAGACTCTGTCATGGCACATAGGGACATAATCAGTATTGCTCTACTATATTGGTGATAGCCACACATTTAGTGTGCTGATAGACTGTGAGGTATGATGTTGGAGGTAGCAGTGGATAGTGCAGGCGATTTTGGTTGTGCAGGGTCTGTACATAGTGGATGTCCATGTATCTGGTCCTGTGGTGTGTTCCCCTCTTGTTGTCTTTCAGGAAGGATGTATCGAAGGAGGCAGCCCCATTTTCAGCCACTGAAAATAATGTTATCCTGGATGGCCTCAGACTGCATCATAACATTCTGCTGTCCAGAAATCACCAGCATTGTGAACAATGTGTAGCATTGTGTACTGACCTCGTTATGGCAGTCAACCAAACAGGCCAACAGGACAGGACCTATGAGCAGGTCTGACACCCAGCCACAGATATGGTCAATGCTGCACAGCAAAGGGGAGTGGCTGTGGCCAGGGACCGAGCTGCCACCAGTGGATGGCCTGCAGCAGAACAACCACTGTCAGCCACAGAGGAATTCCTGGCAAACCTCGGAACAACTACCAGCTCACAAGCATCTATCACCCCATACATCCTGGAGGTGGGTGCCACGGCATCCACATAAGAGGAGCATCCAGGTAACTTATTGTGTTCATCACTGTGCTACTGTATTAGTCATTGTGTCAGCCTCTGAATACCAGTACACAGGTGCTAGGTCTATTTGCATGGGGGGGTTGGTTTTAACACACAGTTGTACACACATATACAAAATGTCAGCAATGTAGGCAGCATCACATTAGCTACTTACTGTGCATGTGGATATACACATATATTACCCTGTAACAATCCCACATTTGTTATTGCTGACAACATCTCTCTCTCACATTTCCATAGGTCCATCAGGTGTGGCCGCAGTCCAAGGTCCGGTACTTGGTAAGTGTGATACTGTTGTTTTATGGATCATATATACCCTAAGAATGTTAAGGGATGCCATTTTGACCTAGGCACAGCTGTTATGCTTAGCCAGAGTAGACTAGGTTGCATGTTCAATTTTGGATCACTTAACTGGAGTGCATTGAATGGTTAATCACAGTCATGCATTTGCAGGAACATTAACATATTTGGACTTAGTTTTGTGAAGGACTATACAGCCTGCTATACAGGAGGCAATCACTCACAGATGCCTATTCACACACAGTATGGAGATGGTACATACTTGAGGCAGTGATACCATAACTGGCATAGTATGGACAGGGTGGGTGCACTGTGTTTTAGGGGGAGGTCTATCAGATACACTGACATATTGCTTATCTCACAGGTGTATCGTACTGGCAACATAAACTGGATGTAGCTGCAATGCATGTTATAAAGGGCATGTCTTATATGTGTATGTTGTGTGTTTGTGTGTTGTACATGGGATCAGAAATATGATGTGGGATGTGTAATGCAGATGTGGCTCCTCAACTGTATGTGTCTGTGTGGATTACCATACATAATAGTGCAGGTAGTAATGTACTCATCTTGTCTTCCTCCTCACAGGTGAACATGGGGGTTGGAGTCTGTTCCCCTCAAAACCTGATGTCAGTGTCTCATCGGACTCTGATGATGATGGTGGCCATAGTGAGGCACAGGTGGGTTTGCTGGAGGCTGAATCTGTCCCATGGGTTGACATCTCACTTCCTCCCGCATTGTCCCCACACACAGTCAGTATGCCCACACATACCCCATCCCCTGAAGCCACAGATGTCGGACAGTCAGAGTATGGCAACATTAAACAGGACAGTGTGGAAACTATGGCATCAGTGTGCATAGATACTGGCCATAGCCAGAGAGCTGGTGAGGTCCCACACAGGCATATTGACAGGAGTGCTCTGAGGAGGACTGCTCCCCATCCACCACCTGTTTCAGGAGTCACATCATGGGTCACTCGCCACATGTATTGGTCTGTCCTGGAAGCACAGGCACATTCCAAAAGCAACACCAGACAGATGCTCAGGATTATGGATGCAGCACAGTCTGACATTTGTGACAGCCTCCACCACATTGCTGATGGCATGTATCATTTCACTGATGTAGTGGAGAGATGATGGGCTGAGGCACTGTCAGTGTTTCACTGCATGTTGCCTGTGCTGGAACATCTGGTTGGAGTAGGGCATTGGACATGTGGATGTAGATCAGCAATACCATCTGCTGTGAGTCCACATCACCACACACACTTACGGTCCCATAGTGTCAGTACCTCCAGCACCACAGAAGGAAGTGCACTGTCTACACCATGACATGGCTGACCATGGGCATGTGGTTCTGGGTGGTCCATTGAGGGACACAGCCCCAGCAGACAGCAGTCATCATCAGCTACTAGCACCACATCTGACCCTGGGCATAGTGGTGTCAGTGTCATTCCTTGCAGAGCCAGTTCATGTGTTCATGGCTGGAGACTGTGAACTGTCCACTCTTCCATGTACAGTCCACAGCTGTCAAACATATGCATGTGTAGGGCTAGCACTGGGCTTGACTCTCCACATGCACACACTCAAACATCACTGTGAGATGCAGGTCAAAAACAGACACACACAGCACCAGTCCATGGCCCACCTAACCAGCACCCCTTCCTGACTCACACACTTGCTGTCAACTGTTTGGCACAGCCTGGGCCTCTGGCACCCCTACACCACACCCTGTACATGTGATGATGCCTGTGACACATCCCTGCCATCCATGCCATCAATGCAGGGACATGCAAATATGTGTCTGCTGCACAGGGTGATGCTATTACTTTACATGTATGTTTTGTAATGTGGCAGTGTTATGCCATGTGAGCTGTTGTGGGCATGACAGGTGCTGTATGCTGGCATATGTTATGCATAGACATCAACATTTGTGTATGTTTGTTGCATGATGTTAGACTGCCGGTAGTGTTGCAGACTGACAGGTGTCTCACATAACTGTGTATGTTTCTCTTCCAGGCATCTGAGTGGCTAAGCTATGGACACTTGGGGGCAATACAGCAGCACAGGATTGTATGGCAGTACAGCAGAAATATGACATCAGCAAGGTATGGCTATATACATGCATGGTTACCTGGTGCAAATGAGTAGAACAGTGTGTCAGGGACAATGGGGGAGTCATGGTAATCATGCATGACAAGTCCTGCTACCCTTGGTATGTGCCATATGGGTGTTCTGTACATACAAATGTCGGTTGTGGCAGATAGCATTTATGCCTAGGTAAATGTAGGTTATTTAGGGACAGCAGCTAGTCACAAGGCAGTAAAATGCATGGCCATTGCACACCAATATGTGTACTGCTGCAAGGGGATATTTTTATACACACACACAAACACAGCTGCCTGTTGTGAGATTACAACCCTTGCCTATCTACAAGTATACATTACAGCATCATGTACTTATCGACTGCACCATGAAGCTTATCAGTTATTAGATTGTCAGCCACTCCTGTTAAGGTGGATGACATCAGCAGGCCTTGTAAAGGAGGCCAACGGGGAGGTTAGCAGGTAGTCACAGGGCCTTAAAATGCATAACCATTGCATTGAGATAGGCAATACATGCACGTGAACACTGCTGCAAGGTGACATATTTATGGACACACAGAGTTTCCTTTTGTGAGATCAGAACCCTTACTTATCTAGTAATACACTTTATAGTACTATGAAATTATTGCATGCACCACAAAGCTTATCTGTTGTCAGCCAATGCTGTTAAGGTGGATGACATCGGCAGGCCTTGTAAAGGAGGCCAGTGAGGAGGTTGAGAGGTAGTCACTGGGTCTTAGTATAACCATTGCACAGAGATAGGCAATACAGGGATGTGTACACTGCTGCAAGGGGATATATTTATACACATACACAGAGTTGCCTGCTGCGAGATTAGAACCACTACCTATCTAACAGTGCACACTATAGCACTATGTTCTTATCATATGCTCAACAGAGCTTATCTGTTTTTAGCCTGCCAGCCAGTGTTGTTAAGGAGGATGACATCAACAGGGGTTGACAGGAGGCCAGTGTTGAGGAGGATGCTAGTCACAGGGCCATAAAATGATTAACCATTGCATAGACATAGGCCAGATGGGCATGTCTATACTGCTGTAAGGGAAATATCTACACACACACAAGCTGGCTAAAGTAAGATTAGAACCCCTACTTACTTACTATTACACACTAGAGCTTGCAATGCTTATTGATTGCATGTACCACCAGTTAAAACTGTTGCACTTGTGGCTGCAGCCATAGTGCTTGTTGGCTACACAAAGTGGCCTTGTATTACACAACATGTGTGGCCTGCAGAGTGAACCTGCTTTATGCTGTTAGTGTATCTAGTGTCTTAGCACTGTGATACCTGTTAATACCCCTCCTATCTGTGTACAGATAACAGTTTCAACATGTCTGGCCGGTTGCAGTTTGCTAGGTGGACAATTGGTCAGTGACAATATGGCCTGTCCAAGTCCTGCACTGAAGCCATTGCACATTACACCACCTGCTCACCATTGTCTGCCTACAGAGTGACATTGCACAGGCACAGGTTTCTGTGGTTGAGCAGATTTTGTCATTATGAGGCTTTGGTCTGTTACCACCAGACAACTGTTATGAGCGTAGGTGCAGATAACCCCAGCATTCTGCATCTAAGTGTGGACATTTGTGTATCCCCACACACATATACACATGTATATATAAATATATTTTATATATATATATATATATATATATATATATATATATGTTCCCCAGCACTCGCTCGCTCTTCCAGAGAAGTCCGTAGTGAATAATATACACTACTACATAGATGCAGCGATACAGTCCACCATTTAATATGAATTAATAGACAATCCACATAATAACAATCTCAGATACAAGCAAGCAAACCAGTTTCACCATATAGGTGTCCTCAGTGCAAAACACAATAGGAAATGACATAATCCTCCACATATATATCGTTCATTTAAAATGACAGTGACTAATTACCTTAACCATGAACATATTACTAGTTTTCATCCAATCCTGTTCTATATAATGCCCCTAATGTAAGTAACCAAGCTTTTTCCTTGTTATCTAAAATGTTATGTTTTTTAGTGGATGTCACTCCATCACCATAAACCTTATCTATACCGACAAAAATATAATGTGCTCCAATGTGTTCCAAATAATGTTTATATAAGGCACTACGTGATCTTTTACAATTTATATCACTAATATGTAGGGCTATTCTATGTTTAAATTGCCTTGATGTTTGCCCTACATAAAAAGTGCCACATTTACATACTGCCATATATATTATCCAGTATGTATTGCATGTGATTAATACCCTAATATTGAATACCTTCATAGTATTTACTGATGTAAAAGATTTAGTTATGGATACCACTTTGCAGTATACACAATTCTCACAAAAAGTACTGCCCCTTGATGTCTCCATTTTTACCATTTCATCCATAAAAGAGTTATTTTTATATTTATTCATATATTCTCCCATATTCTTCCTCTCCTATAGTCAAAATTACATTGTTCATCCAATAGTTGCTCAAAAAAGGGGGTCCAACTTTAAGATTGACCAGTGCCTTTCAATTATTTTTTTTAATTTTAAATGTATTTGCTGCAAAATTGGTAATAAATCTTAACTTTTGTGCTGATGTCTTATCTATCCTGTCCTCTTCTTTCGGCTTTTTTCCTGTTAGGGTTTGTCACAGCAGATCGCCTGTCAACTCATGATTGGCAGTGATGTTCTTACGGTGTCAAGTTGCCAGCCCGGTGCCCAACCTTCCACAGAAGGCACACACACTCACTCATGCCTAGGGCCAATTTAGAGTGTCCAATCCACCTAAGGCATGTCTTTGGGATGTGGGAGGAAACCGGATAACCCAGAAGAAACCCACACGACCACAGGGAGGACATGCAGATTCCGCACAGAAGGCACCCCAGCCGAGGATCAAACTGGAGAACCTCTTGCTGTGAAGCAGCAATGCTAACCATTGCACCACTGCGGCTGCCCATCTATCCTGTCCTCTCTGCTTAAATTTAATGTTAGTCCTCTCTTGTTTACTACTATATTCATATGCTCTAGATATTAAATCTTTCTTATATTCCCTTCTTACAAATCTAGACTCCATTTTACCTGCTTCATCATTAAAACATTGCTTAGTACTACATACACGCCTTCATCTTAAGAACTGTGCTTTAGGTATATTGTTCTTAACCAGTAAACCTAATACCCAAGCTATTTGTATTTAAATAACCCACAAATTCATACCATGTTTCAGTTGAACCTTCCCATACACACCAACAGTCATCAAGGTATCTATGCCACATATTAATAAATTGCTTGTATTTATTCCTATCATGATATATCAATTTGGCTTCTAAAAAGCCCATCAATAAATCAGCATATATGGGTGCAAAATTTGTACCCATTGCAGTGCCCTTAATTTGCAAATATCGAACATTCTTATAAAAATTGCATTGTGTTCCAAAATCAACCTCAATGCTTTTAACAAAAATTCAATCTGTACATCACTGTAAAGTCCAGATATTTCTGACCAATATTTCACAACAGTTAATCTACCTTTATGTGGGATACTTGTATATAATGACTGAACATCCAATGTACATAAGTATGCATGTATAGCTACCTGAATATCACCCATAAGCTTCAAAAATTCATTACTGTCCTTGATCCTAGCTCTTATCAAGGGCAGCAATGGTCTTAACTGCTTCTCTAAATATATAGACAAGGGTTTAGTCAGAGAGCCTCTGCTCAAAACAACTGGTCTGCCAGGGGGATGTAATATAGTCTAATGATTTTTTGGTAAAATATAAAAAGCAGATGGTTCAGGATCATCCACCCTTAACTGTTCTCCTACTTCCTTAGTAATCATCCCTTTCAGGACTGCGTCATCCAAAAATTTAACTACAGTTAGTTTAAAGCCTTGTCTTGGGTTATATGGTAATTTAATATATGATATGGGCTCATTCAGATGTCTCATAACTTCTCTATCATAATGGATAGATTCCCATAACACTATCCCCCCTGCATTATCTGCTTTAACTACCACAAAACTGTCATTTTCTATGTAGATTATGTAGAGCTGCTTTCTGTTCAACATTTAAATTAACATCAAAATTTCAAAAAATATAATGTTGACCCAAATGTAAAATCATGTAAATACATTCTTCAAACATTTTCACAGTGGGATGGTAGGGGGTTTGAAAAGTAAACTTTTTAATCTTAAACAATGATTCCACACCAGTATCGAGCCTATTACTATAATAAAATTTCAAATTTAATAGATGACAGAAACGTTTCACATCAGATACCACTGAAACATGAGACACATAAAAAGCGGGTACATAATTTAGACCTGTATTCAGCACATTAGTTTCATCTTTATTTAGGGTATGAGATGTTAAATTAACTACTAAATTGTTTTCATCACATGCATCATTTATTGTTGTTGGTATTGTACTTCCAGTTCTGTCTGAAAATCTGCTCTATGCTGTCTGTGTTTATATTTTCTTCCCCCACGTCTAAAGGGCCCTTACTTCGTTTCTGTACTGGTGATAAGCTTTCACAATTATCCAAAATCTCTGCATCAGTATTTGTCATGTTAGATGAAAATTCAGATGTGCTAGAATCCCCAACACAAACATTTCCGCTTGGCTTCCTTAAAATGGAGCGTAGTCTTTTCCTTTTAGCTACTCTCTTTTTATCCTTCTTACGTTCGAAAACTGAACTCATTGTTTTTTCTGTTTCCAAGTGTACATAGAGTTAGTTCTAAAGTCATTGATGTCCCTCGCATATTTTTTAAGTTTACATGCCCGTAATTCTTTATCAAAATCTTCAATCTGCTGCATATAACTATTATTTCTAGTTTCATAGTTAACATCAGATGTAAAACATTGTAGTTCATCAAAGCAGGTGTTTAATTCATCAGTCAATGGACCCAAATGTTTATCATACTAATAGTTCCAAGGAAATTCTTTAAGTTACCTTCTGAACATCACGCCATTTCTTAATGAACATAGCATCTTTGTTTTCCACACTTGTCTCTACGTAAACACGTAGACCTCTCGGTATTATATCAGCTTTCAAATATGCCTTTAGGAGTTTAATGTGCCAAACATAATTCTAAACATTTTAGAAGAATCATTTAAATGTTTAAAGCTTCTCCCTATATCCACTTCAGAAGCATTACCCGGTCTCACTGTCATATCTCCAAAATATGCGCAAATCAAAGCCTGCTGCCATCATTCACCAAAATGTCAAATCAGCATTTATATGCTGGAAACAAAATCTGCAAACTGCCGATCAGCACTCACAACCACAATATGTATATATATATATATATATATATATATATATATATATATATATATATATATATATATATATATATATATCAGAGATGTAACTGAAGCTGTGTGTGTGTTATGCAACTGTGTTATATAGATTTATGCAGAGGGTGTAAATCATTCTACACACATATATAGCTCTCTCTTTCTCTCTCACTGTCTCTCTCTATATATAAATATATATGTGTGTGTGTGTGTGTGTGTGTGTGTGTGTGTGTGTGTGTGTGTGTGTGTGTGTGTGTGTGTGTGTGTGTGCTACATACTGATAAATAGGATAACTGTCTGTATTGGAAGAAGGAGAGACAGATACGTATACATATCTTTCTGTATGCACAGACATATTTTCACATCTATGTTCATTAGGCAGACGAGTCATCAGATATGGGCTCAGGTTAGCTAAGAGTAGGAGCATGCCCAGTGTGACTATCAGTACTTATAACGTGACTCCAGGCCAGACCTACCTGTACTCCAGTCTGGGATTTTGTGTGCTGCATCCAATTAGCTGCAGCACCTGCTTCAATAGTCCAGCATCTCCATGATATTTTGCCCAAGGCATTCCCCGGCTGTGTGCTGGATGTAATATATGTCCCATACCTATCAACTGCACCAAATGTAATAGAATGTACAGAGTTTTGCATCATATGTATGTTATATTGTACATAGCATTGTGATGTTCTGGTACATTACTGGCAAATCATTATAGACTGATGTTAGGAAATGCTGACAGACATTTGTGATACCCATGCTAATGTATGACCTGCTATTCTCTGTACTTTCTACATTTATCTGGCCAGTAGTTAATGCTTATCCTTATATTCAGGCCTTTGTCCCACTACTGTTCGTGGCTTTGCCCAGATATCCTGCTCTAAGTGGTTGTAGGTATGATGTGACTGGGGTAGATAATGTACTGTAATACCACACACAGGGTGACAGTCTACATACCTCTCACTGTACATGTTTTTGCAGGATGTCCAGCATTCTGCCCCATATGTCTGCTCTGTTTCTCATACAGTTGTGTTTTTCTGGTAATATACTACTAAATAGAGCCCACTGAATTGTTGTAAGTACTGACACAGTTAAGTGATGGCCTTTACATCCTGCTGCTAATATGACCTGTTGAAATCTGCTGTTATACTTGCCACCTAATATGTGACTCAGAACATGTATAATGTCTGTAGGTTTGGCCCTCTATCCCCAATTGTCTCTAGCTTTGGCCAGCTTTTTTGCAGTAACAGATAGTGTCATATTGACAGTATGTGGGACTCCTACCATACGAGTACCTCACATCCAAAACTTGTAGGTGCCACCAGCTTTGAACCATTAACATCATCAACCATGCTAATGTACATAGCCCAGTGGGCCACACTGGCCACCAGAAAGTGAAGTTTAATTCCTGACACTATCAACAGCAGACAGGCATACACTGTGACCCTTGCATTTTGTGGAAAATAGAACATGCGTCCAGGATCTCTGTGACAGCCATGCGATTGTGTGGTCTGCTGATATATCCTTGCAAACATACTGTTACTGCAGTTGTGTGGGATCACTGATGTGTTGAGTGTAGGGGTCTCTGGCATTGACAGTCATGCATCTGAACTATGACCCTGCTGTTTGACATTTCCCTTGTATGCTGAAGTGGGTTTTTCAGCCATGTGGCCTAATGCATATTATGGGGCAGTCAGTATTGGACAGAGTACCTGTTGTCCCAATTAGCTATTAGTTCTCTGCAAGTAGCCTAACAGCCCACTCTATTCCCTTGCATATATGCAGCTGGTCCATACATATGCTACCATAGTCTAGTACTCCATACATTTGTTGTAAAGGGGAGTGATGTACCTTGTGAATGCAGTGGTTGAGAGACCTGTGTTTCAGGGCTGATGCTGTCTGATGCATGCAGTACACAGCCAATACATGATAAGGTATAGGTTGTGTGGTGTGGCTGGCATCCTTTTTACTATGTATGTGAATCAGAGTAAGGTGTCAGTCACTAGGACCCTAGGTTGTCAGTGCATGTGCTATATGTTGCCTCTTTGCCAAGACCAGTGCATACTGGGCATGCCTACGTCTGCCTACAGGGACAGCCTCAGGGTGTTCCTTCTCTGAGTCTCCTCTGAGTCCCCCTGTGGGTGTGGCTGTAGGGACCTAGGCACTGCTGGGGGTCTGTGTCCCCCTTCCCTGTAATGATCCTGCTGCAGCTGTTTCCACAGGATCATATTGTGTAGCATGGCACATACTGTGAACATCTGTGCACATGTGGCTGGAGAGTACTGCAAGGCTCCATCAGATATATTGAGGCACCAGAAACATGACTTTAGCCACCCAAACGCATGCTGTATGATGTTCCTAGTTTGTGTGTGTGCCTCATTATGGCATTCTTCTGTGGGGGGGTGTGTGCATTTATGATGGGTGTCATCACCCATGGTTCCAGTGCATAGCCAGCATCCCCCAGTAGATGGCCATATGGAATGTCACCCCCCCTAGCAAACATCTGGTACAGTTATGATGCATGCCAAATATGGGAGTCGTGATAACTGCCAATAATGCATTGGGCATTGCACATGACCTAGCAGTTGATTAAGTGATACCCCTTGTAGTTGACATAGATTATACCCTCCTCACTGGGTGGTTCTTTGATGTATACATGAGTGCAGTCTATGGCACCCATTACCTCAGGATAGTGTGCTACATGGTAGAAGAGAAGCATACTGCTGGCACTGTCCTCAGAGGTGCTAGGTAAATAAATGTGCTCACTGGCATGTGGTAGCATGGCATCCAGGAACTGGTGAGGTACCCTGGATGCTGATGCCTGTGAGACCCTCATCATGTCCCCATTTGGTTGTAGCTAGTATCCTAAGGGCTACACATACCTTTGTTTCCACTGGGATGGGTTCCCCTCTTTTGGCGCTGGCTCTGGGTTGAGGGCGGCAGAGCCAGGTGAGTTCTTGTAGTATGTCTCTGTCCACCCTGTAGCACGCTACAATCTCCAGCTCATGTAGCTCCTGAAAGGTTACCCTGGCCTGAACACTCCTCTCCTTCTCAGTCTGGGCCTATTGTCAGCAGCAGCATCAGCACTGACCTCAGCATCTAGCACATACAGATGTAACAGAGCTGCAGTAGGCCCTAGCATTCTGTCAGATAAAATTCCCATGTCTGTACTCCAATGGTGCAGAGTATGGGGGAAAATCAGACTGTAGGGTTTAGTCATACTTTATAGTACCCTGCTGTAGATGAAGCCTGTGTGATTGACTAACTGTGATGCATTCCACCTGCCAAGTACATCACTGAGGGGTTTTAATGGCCCAGTTTAAGTGGAACAGGTGTCATCAGTACTATATACATGATTGGCTTTCCCAGGCAATTTTTTTAACTGCCTTCCCTGTTAAGTACTGCTGCATGGAGTGCAAACCCACGCCGCAGGTATAAACAATGCTCAGCAGTCTGGACACACACCCATCGACAGGCACTCCCAGCACAGCAATGTATCATGCAAACAAAATGAAACACACTCAAACCAGCTAAAACATGTGTCCCGAAGCTAAACAAAGCTTAGCAGCACTGAACAGACCCCACTGCTTAGTTGCGAGGCACGCCGAGCAAACGGTCACCGCTGAGCTCCAATGTGCTTAAACAGATAGTGACACACTCCCTTTTGATGTCAGCTAGATGTCCTGTGGGCATCCACATGGTTCTGGGGCTACATGGATTTTATCTGCGGACATGGTAACCCATTTTTGCTATTCAGTAACCCCAGCTCATTTGCATACAGATCTGTGAACACAACCTGGATACTACACTATTTCAGGGCCTGCCTCCTTAGCAACCACAGAAATCTACTATTGTACATACTCCATGCAAGGCCCTATAATGCACTATCATCACATATTTATTATTTTCCATTTTTACTCTTTGCAATACATTTTTTTTGCATAATAGCATGTTTGCGCACTGCTGCACATAGTGCAAACATAATATGGGTATTAAAAAATATTTATATTAAATTATTTTTCATTACTTTTTGGAAACACAGGGCATAGTTTTGCACATATCTGCATCTGCTATGCTATTTGTGACCTTCTAACTGGGTTTTACAGCCCCTGTTCACTTTTTAATTTCTTGTACATGAAAACTTTCTGTGTACACTTCAGACACCAACATGGGGTCAGCAGGACTGTCTATCTGCTTGCTGGATCACTCCAGCACCTTCATTTGCATGCAATTCACCTGCTTATGTAGTGAGTTGCATGCCATGGACATTTCCATGATCCCACGCTCATGGATTTCCCTCTGCTCTGTTTACTGGATCACACAGCTGCTTACTTCCATGTAAGCTCAGTGCCACTATACCTACATGGAAAATTACTCTGTGTGGGCTTTATTTAATTCCACTGAAGTACTTTCTGGTAGCTCTTTCATGAAAAATCTTGAGATCTTTATCCTTGCATAAAAAAGCTCTTCCTCTACTTTACATATAACAAATCTCTTAGATTGCACAGGAAAAAAAAACCATAAAGCTTGCTCTCTGCACCCAGCTATAACTTCTTTAGTAGCAGGAGAAAAAAATCTTAAAATCAGCAATGCATCAATAGAAGAAAGCAACCTAAAAGTAACAAAAACACAGATATACTATTACAGTAGTCCATGATGAGTGCTTTCTCAAGAAAACATTGAACTGTTTGCTTAGTTACAATGGTGTAGCAAGGCATACTATTTGTACTGTACTGATTGTTTTTTCGAGCATCGCAACAACACGGCCTTTTTTCAGGTACTATTATGTCTACAACTGTCTAAGTGAATGCCTTTAACAAAAGGTGCAGTACTACTAATCTAGAAATAATATTTGCAATAGTTGTAATAGTTTTAAAGTGAACAGCTGGAATGTTACTGAAATTTATTAAATGCTTAGGGGCAACATTTTGAGAGATGTGTTAATTTTGAAGTGATAGGTGTCGGGGGGGAGGGGGTAACACAAAGGGCTTGAGAGTATAAAATGGAATTTGCTTGCTTCACCCCTGCTTAGTTAAAAAATAAAGTGTATAGCTTTCCCCTCATTTTGCAGTTAACTCTTTATGCCACAGACAATTAAACACAAGGTTTGTTTTCTTGAAGGAACAAATAAGAGCACCAAATGTACACATACAGCAGTCTGTTCAGGAGAAAACCCCAAGTCTCCTTTTTTATTTTAAAAATATTTGCTTCTGTCTCATCTTACAGTTTACAAACAATCCATAGAATTCAAAAAGTGCTACAGTGACTGTACGTCTTACCACAAGATAACCATTTCCACTTCAGAAACAGTGCACAGAATTATCACCATAGAGGGTGATCTTGCAAGTAATGATGCATTGTAACGAGGCAATCTGGGGGAGTGCCTAATGTTAATTAGCCATGGGCTTTCAGAAATGCTTATGGATACTGATTTGCACTATCACAAGACTGAGAATCACTCATATGTGTATGATCTTCCAGAGTATTTAACACTATTAAAAGAGAACAGTTACCCATGAGTGGTGGCAGCTGCTGCAAGTGTTCAGTGAAGTTCTGCAGAGAGGAAGGAGTGAGTGGATGTCAGAGGGTGTGTATTTCAGTTTGTGTATGAGTGTGAGTATGTGAGAGTGTGTATGTGTGTGTGTGTGTGTGTGTGTGTGTGTGTGTGTGTGTGTGTGTGTGTGTGTGTGTGTGTGTATGTGTATGTGTGTGTGTGTGTTTATGTGTTTATGTGTTTTTATGTGTGTGTGTGTGTGTGTGTGTGCAAGAGTGGAGCAATCCTTCTAAATCACACTATTCACAGAATTGAAACACATATAATTGTTTTAGACCATAGAAAGCAAGCGATGCTCTTAATATAATGATATATAACAATAAGTAGCCTGTTTTCTTGCTTATTTTAGTAGTTATTGCTTATTCTAGATATTTATAGCAATTTTATTGTATACTGCATACGTGTACTGTATTTCATAGCTATTGGCTCACTGCTGGTTTTCTGCTGTGATAAACAATTCTGTAGTGTTTTCTGCCTAAAATAGTTAAGGCTGTAACTGTAATATTATCCATATTCCTGATTGTGTAGCTAAAAAGCTTCCCACCCACCTTTCCTATTGGTATCTTGTCTTTATACCTGCTGGCCTTGCAGTTGCCCGCCCCTACTCTAAATTTGATCTTGGACACTCCTCCCAGTCTAGTGTCATTAGCTCATTCTACCTAATACAAAGAGAACATTTGAGACGGCTAACCCACTTAGTTCTTACCTTCTGTTCCTCCTTTCTCCCTTTCTAAAAAAAAAAAAAAAAATTGCCTGAATCTCCTTGTGTTCTGACTGTGCTTCTCAAACATTTTGGAAAAATAGAGTATATTTTAGTGCATTTATTAAAACTGTATTTGCCTTAATATTGCTACAACTCAAGTGCTCTAGGTTGCACTACATCGGAATTGTTTTAGCATTGTTTTATCTGCTTTTCTGTATATATAGACTTTTCTGTATATGCAGAATAGCTACTTATTCTACTGTATTACTGTCTCTTAAATCGTTTTTCAGTTGTGCACTTGCCTTGCTTCATTTAAAAAGTTTTAAATTGCTAATTTTGTAAAGTTTTAATTGTGCTTACTGTTTACGGCTACACAGTCAAGTGTGTTAGCCTTTTCTGTGTTTATTTATTCTATTATTGCATTGTTTAGCCTGTTTTAACCAAAAAACCTCAAAAAAATACTATCGTGTTTGCCTGTCTCCCGCCTTTCCTAGCTAGTATAGTCCAGATCCCAGGATTTGCTGGTTTCAGGACTTTATTTTCTGTGTTCAGAGCTATTCAGACCTTGCTGTGGTAGAGGGAAGTGCTACTGCTTACCAGTGGGAGAGGTGAACATTGTACTGCCTATCTAACACTAGAGGAGTGGTTTCCACCACTGAAATTGTAATTTTATTTGCCATTTTGGGCTGATTTCTATCCCTTTCAACTTTCTTGCTTAAAAACGCATGTGTTTTCTAATTTTTCACATTGTGCAGCACCGCGGGGCCACGGTTAAACTATTCCAGGTGCCAGAAAGTCTGCTCTTCAAATTTTCCCTTAGAACTAGCTGGTTTCTCAGTAATAGCCCTAAAAATTGAACCCTGTGACTAGCACTTGCTCTAGAACCTGCTGGAAAGCACTAGGTAGCCTTAAACTGATACAAGCACTCAACTCTCCTTGTTAATAAGGAGAAATCGTAGGCACTAAACAGCCAATAATTGTAAAGTACCTTGCAAAGGTAAGGGAAAACAGCTCTTGTCCTTTACAAAACAAAGCACCTAAACAGGCATGTCCAAGGGTCAGCTTCTGGTGATAAGTCCTGTCCACCTGGTGAATCTGGGCATACTGGGGCAATGCAGCAACTGCCTCATGTACATAGAAAACCCTCTCCTCCTACCACCCAACACTACAACCTGCGAGAGATGCACTAACATAGCCAAACTGGAAGCAAAGCTCTCTCTAGCCAAGATTGTGCTAGTCAGTCAAGAGGAGAAGGTTACCACCTGCACTACACCTCAAGCAACACATAGCCCTTCAAAACCCACACCAACACACATAACAACACTAAACCCATATATGTGGAGGCCCTTAACATTAACCTGCCCAAGCAACAAGGACCTCTGACGCTGAAACGCAAACAAACACCAATCACAACCAAAGTGACACATAGCTCACAACACCAGTGTGCCACCCAACAACAGTTGTCATAGGTGACACTATAGTCAGACACACTGATGTCCCACTCACCAGACTGAGCAAGGAGAAAATTACAGTCAGCTGCCTGTCGGGTGCCAGGATCTGCCACATAATGGATGCACTCAAGTCACTCCACAACAAGTACAAATACGACTCTGTCATTGTCCATGTTGGAGTGAATGACTTGAGACGCAGCTCGTTGGGCTACATGAAAAGAGACATGGAAGAGCTCTTGGATCATGTGGCCCAGACAGGTATGAACCTAGCCACGAGTAGCATCCTGCCTTCACCCAGAATGATACCGCAGTACAAGGGCAAAATGATGGACTTCAACAACTGGCTAATCTTCTGGTGTCATTCAAAGGGGATCCAGTATCTGTCTGCCTGGGACGACATCATCGACAAACCATGATGCTTTCCCAGAGATGGTCTGCACCTGTCACCCCTGGGTTTAGGTTACTGACTAAAGCTCTTGCCACCCCATAGTGCCTTTTTTAGGCAAGGTTCAAAGGACAAAACCACCACCGTAACAGATAAAAGCATGCAAAATCTGAAGGTAATGCTACTCAGTGCTAGAAGTCTAAACCTCAAAATGCACTCTCTCTCGAGGCACTCCTAAAAATGGAGAACATTGATATCTGTGCAGTAACTGAGACCTGGTTCAAGGCTCCAGAGAGCACCCCTGCAGTACCAGGCTACAACTCTTACCACACATTTTGGCCACCAAACCAAGACTGAAACACTAAAGGTGGAGGAGTGTCCATATTCACCAAGGATATTCACACCTTCACACTAGTTACCCAACACAATGCATCTGAAATTATCCAGGTGTAACTAACACTAGGTAAGACTGCAATCCAAATTGTAGCTTACTACAAATCCCCCACCATACCCCAAGATCCTCACTACACCTTTCTAAACATACTGGAAAATATTAAGATACAGCCAAACACCCTAATACTTGGTGATTTCAACTACCCTGCCATTAACTGGAAAAATTACTTGGGTACCAACACCTTTTCCCAACGGTTCTTGGAATTCATAAATTCCAATGCCCTGGATCAACTAATCCATAGTCCAACCAGGGGCTTCAGTATCCTAGACCTGGTCATTACCAACATGGGAGATAGATGCTTCACATCAGTGGTCACCCACTTATTGGTCAGGTCTGACCATAAGCAAATCACCCTTGACATCCACATCCCACCCCACCCCCCAGTAAGGAAACCTCCGTAAAAAACTTCTCCAAAGCCATCTTCATGCTACACAAGTCAGAAGTGACAAACTTCATGACACCCATGCAGATGAGAGCTGAAAGTCTGACTGCTGAATCCTACACTAAGGCACTGTACGAGCACATCCACTCATGCATGAATCGTGCCATCCCAAACAGAACAAAGATGCTCTCCTCCAAAAAAAGGAAGGCAATCTGGTGGTCTCCTGCCATAAACAAACTATACAACAGAAGGAAGAAACTGTTGCAGAAAAGAGGAAAATCCCAGGATGTAAAAAACTCCATTACCCACCTCAGTAAGAAGCTGAGATCCCTCATAAAATCCTCCAAAGCTAGTTACAAAAATAAAATTGCCAAAGATTCCAAAGACAACCACAAGGCATTCTATAGTTATGCCAAGAATCTAAATGGCAATGCTCAGATCTGCCCTGAGCTACAACAGAATGGCATTAAATATACTGTTCCCAAGGATATTGCCAATATCCTGACAGATCGATTCAGTGCCAACTTCACCCCCCAATCACCCCCTAAAAGGCCCATCTCAATACCAAAAGATTGCCAGATTCCGGTAATCATGGCCACACAGGTAGAAACCGCACTCTCCAAAGCTAAGAATACAGCATCCATGGGACTAGATGACATCCCAGGCTGTGTACTACATGAACTACGAAATGAACTGGCACCTCACCTAAGTGTCATGTTTAATCATAGCCTCACCTCAGGGGGAGATCCACCTTGGATCCTGGGAACTACCATCCCATCAGTCTGATGAGCCTGATCTGCAAGGGCATGGAACGCATTATCATGGAACTTATAAACAAAGACATTGGCAATCTTCAAATACTGGACCCCACCCAGTTTGGGTTTGCAAAGGGCTGATCTTGTCTCTTGAACCTGATTGACTTCTTCAAATCAGTCTCCAGAGCTGTGGATGAGGGTAAGGCAGTACACACAGCCTATCTGGACCTTGCCAAGGCCTTTGACACCATCCACCACTCTGGAATCATAGATAAACCTACCAAGCTGGGCATAAATCCCTATGTCACTCGATGGGTTGCCAACTGGCTTACTGACAGAACCCAGACTGCAAAAGTAGCCAACTCCAAATCCAGCTCCAGACAAGTGACAAGTGGAGTATCTCAGGGTTCTTGTTTGGCATCTATTTCTCTGAAGAACAGGCCAACACTAAGGGACTTTGGCTAACAAAGTTTGCAGATGACTGTAAACTGGGAGCATTATTGAATCCCTAAATGATGTGGATATTCTACAAAGAGGCCTTACAGAAACAGATGGTTGGGGCCAGAGCCATGGGCTCAAGCATAATGCCAAGAAATGTATAGTTATCCCCATTGGCAAAACCATGTACCCATGAATTACCACATAGGTGGCAGTACACTAAACACCGAAAGTGTGATGAGAGACTTAGGGACACAGGTGGACAGTGGTCTCACCTTCAATAACCACATAGCCACAACAGTCAGGAAATCCTTCTATGTGGCACACCTCATCACTAAGGGCTTTTCATCCAGAAAAAAGGAGGTCATTGTCCCACTGTACTCAGCCCTCATTAAACCCATTATAGAGTACAACACGCCATTTGGTATGTACCTCACAAGACATCTGCAACAGCTGGAAAGGCCACAGAAATACCTCACTAAAAGAATCACAGGCCTAAAGCAGATGCCCTATGCTGACCGTATAAAAAAACTCCAGCTATACTCTGTGGCATATCATCTACTCAGAGGCAATTTCTGCTTAATATACAAGGCCATGGCAAACCCTGAGCTGTTGGACATGCTCCACTTAAAGAAATCCAAATCCCTCAGAGCCACAAGCTCCAAGGATCTAAACCTTGTCATCACAATAAACAAAACATGCTGGAGGGATAGGTTCCTTACCCAGAGACTCCCCATACTCTGGAATAGACTGACCATACATGTCAATCAGAGCGCCTTCTTGGCTCTCTTCAAAACGAACCTTGACGATTGGATGGGAGATACGAAATTCACCCCGAGGATCATGTCAGTTGCCCTGCTAGACAGGGGTCCAGGGAAGTAAATACTGTGGGAAGAAAAATTCAGGGGAATTGTTATGGCTAGGCTTGTATAGGCCCTAGGGCCGATAGCCTAGTACCAACCTATAAGATGTGGTTCATATTTCAGACTTCCAGACTGCTTAATAATAAGAGATGTGGGTCATATGTCAGATGTCTGGACTGCTTAATAATAGGAGATGTGGGTCATATGTCAGACATCTACAGTGCTCACTGAGGCAGATGCCTGGTGTCAAAGCCATGGCCTCAAGCTCAATACCAAAAAGTGTATTGTCATCTCCTTTGGTAAAAACTCTGTACCCATGAGCTACCACATAGGTGGTAGTCTGCTTAACACTAAAAGTGTGATAAGAGACCTTGGGATATAGGTGGACAGTAGTCTCTCCATTGATATTCACATCACCACAGTAGTTAGGAGTTCCTTCTACATGGCACACCTCATTACAAAAGGTTTCTCATCCTGGGAAAAAGAGGTCATTTTTCCCCTCTACTCATCGCTCATTAGACCCATTATAGAGTATAGCACCCCTTTTGGTATGTACCATGCAAGACATCTATAACAACTGGAAAGGCCACAGAAATACCTCACAAAGAGGATTACTGACCTCAAACACATGCCCTATGCAGACCGTCTAAAAAAACTCCAGCTTTACTCCGTAGCATATCACCTACTCAGAGGCAATCTCTCTCTAACATACAAAGCTATGTCAAACCCAGAGCTATTGTACATGCTCCACTTAAAGAAATCCCAGTCCATTTTAGCTACATGATCTAGGGACCTAAACCTTGTCACCACAATAAACAGAACATGCCGGAGGGATAGATTTCTGTCCCAGAGACTTCCCATACTCTGGAACAGACTACCTATCTATGTCAAACAAAGCTCTTCATTAGCACTCTTCAAGAAAAACCTTGATGATTGGATGGGAAAGAGGAAATTCACCCCGGGGATCACCTCTGTGGCTCTGCTCGACAGGGGCACAGGAAAATAATTTTCTTGGGTGGCAAAAACCAGGGTACCTTTTTGGCTAGGCTTGTATAGGCCCTATGGCTGATAGCCTAGTACATACCTATGAACCTATCTAATTTATGTCCAGGAATGTTGCTGGGTTAGTAAGTTACAGAATCAACACTATGACTTGGAGATGTTACGCAATTTATTCACTGTGTGTTCTTCTCCTTATTTGTAGTGCTATATACATGCAATTATTGGCTATTTTAACTTCCTAACTTCAGGACATATTAAGAGATAATACTGGAAGGTTTTTCCATTTCATTTCTGTGATACTATCATAACACAACATCTAATGACCCTGTGTTTATCACAGTGTGTACAGCGCAGTATAGCACTGGCAGAAATATATACATTGTACCCACTTTGTTCTACATTTTTCTACCCTCTTGATGTTGCCAGCAATATATCAAAAGTCTAGGCAAGAATAAACGAATGCCATTGTTAGCTGGACTGAGCAGTGAATCAGCATCTGTTGGAGGATGATATAATTTATATATCAACAAGTTTTAAAATTTATAAAGTTTGTTTGACTAACAAATGAAAATCTTCTGAAGTTAAAATTCAGTATAATCTGCAATTGCTGAACTCAATTATATTTGCATTAATTTGTTTAACTTAATTGTTGATATCATAAATGTGCATAGTTTAGTACTAATTCTATTAATTTAATTGACAGTCCATTTCATTATGTAAGACATTCTTTAGATGTCATTATTTTTCTTTTTCTTTATTTAAACATATTCTTTGGTAAAGTTATTTGTTAAGTACCCTCCTCAGTTAGTTTACAGAGTTCCCCTGTTTCAGATTCATATACCTCAATGAAATAATTTCATATTTTAGTGAAATTAAACAAAATATCTGACATTTTGTGCTGCACTACTCTACATCCAGCAGAAGCATTAGTGACATATTCCATATAATAGAAAGGGTTTTGTTATAATTCCTAAAAACTGTTGTATGCAATGTCTATATAAAATGCAGCATTGCCAATAAGTCTATGATTATATACAAGGTATATTCTGTCATTAGTAACTGAACATTTTAGAATGTGACTGTTACTCTGACATGTCTCATGAAATACTGTCTGTCTTAACTGTGTACATTTATTTTAATAAAATAAGAATACTATATGGGTTTGCTACTCTAACTATAGTTTTGGCACTTTCATTATATTTTTGGAACTTTCAAAGAGTGACAACAAAGGTATATGTGTTTCAGTATTTATGTTCCAGTTCTGAGAAATAGTGTTAATTTTAATATGACAAATCAATTCTCTTTTTTGATGCATAATTTCACTTCATTATGACATTCTAATTGCAGCCATATTGATACAAGGGTGAATAGAAGAGTCAATTTTACTTGATTAGGCCTGGCAATATGATGGATTTGCTTCTGGTGACTTTAATGGGACTGGTTCTTTAATTGGTTTTCATTAATGTTTTATGTCATCAAGGTAAAATTCAATCATTTCAAATTGCTGATTCTAATAAAATTGGAAGTGGACATTATGATTTATTCTCTTAGATGTCTACTGTATTCATATGACAAAGGGGTTGCAGAAATGTCTCTTTCCTTCAAGGTTATACTTCATGGACATTTAACATTAAGAAAAGAGATATACAGAAAAAAAGTTTCACAGAAACAACAGAAAGCTATTTGAAAAATGAATTCCAACTGAGTAATACAGTCTTTAGCTTGCACAGTTTTACTTTTAACATATGACTGGAAAGACAGAAAGGTTCAACATTTAAAAAATGTGGTTTCCAATAATAATTCTATTTTAGCACACTGCACAAAAGCTGACTATCACTGGTTTAAAAAGCATTTACTTGTACACAATCAAATAACTTACGAAGAGGTATTTTGGCACAAGTATCTTGAACATCAAAAAGATCCACTTAAAACTTGTTAAGTAAACATTTACTTTAAAGACAACACACGGCATAGAGTTGGTCATAATTTATATAAAGCAGTTAAAACTTTCAATACTAACCAATCAGTAATGTTAACAAAGCATAACTTACTACACCTGTTTTAACTGGAAACACTTACAAAATGAATTAACGCATGTAGTTGTATTATGGCCAACATTTTCATTTCCACTTACACTTTTACTTATTTGATAAAAGTGTCTCAGATTACTACTAATTACATGTACTTGTCCTGACTTATGCTCGGGATTAACTCTAACCTGTGGAACTTGTTTAATTTGCTTACTTATGTAATCTCTGTAAATAGTCTGTTTGTAATATATAATGCTGGTATTATGTAATGCTGTATCTGCTTACCCTTGGAGCTTTTCTCCCCGGGCCTTCGCTGAAAATGGGCATGTATCCAGTCAGACTATCCCTGTCAACAAATGTAAAATAAATAAAAAAAATAAGTACTTAGCTGCAGCATTCCCTTGTTAAAAACAAAACCACAAAGAAAAGCACAAGCAAAATTAAAGACGAATAGTAAACCAATGGCTTTATGCTACTGTTTTATCGTGACAAGGAGGGCATGAAATACAACATGTGAAAGTTAAGCAGCATGACCGTTCTAAAGATTACAGGCAGATTACTCATATCAATCTGACTCCACAATGCATGATACCAGCTAAGACTTTGCTTTAGCAGCTCAGGTTGCAATTAGCTAATTAGTGTACTTGATTTTGCACATTTGAGTCATCAACAAAACAGAACTAGAACTTCTGGCAAATAAAAATGTGTACAGTAAACATGTATTTATTAAGTATTTGCCACCATTTTTGTATATATATATATATATATATATATATATATATATATATATATATATATACACACACACACACACACACACACACACAATATATATATATATATATATATATATATATATATAGATATATATATATATATATATAAACTATTTGTGTTACATATATGCATTGTTATTCATATTTTAAAATTTGCCAAGCAAAGAGAATCCACATGTTGAGATAAAAAAAAAAAAAGCCTGGCAGCTAGAACAGAGGGTTATAGTATTGACATCTCATTTCTATGGTACAGGGTTTGAGTACCACCATTCTCATTTAGCTACCATATGACTTTGAGTGAATCACTTAATAAAACAATGATTGGACTTCTGAAAGGTCCCCAGGACTTAGAGCCTACAAAGTACCCATGCACCTTAAAAAATACCATTCTGAATGTATAAAACATTTTTATTTATTAGTATAATAAAAATATTTAAAGAAAGCCGTAAGATATACATCTTTGCCTTTTCTTTGAGTTAATGTAGAAAATAGAATTGTTGTTTCATGTTTACTGTGAGAAACCTTTAATAAAAAGAAGGCTAATGAGTGAGAACTGAGGAGCTAAATTTAAGAATGTGAAAAAAAAGCATCAAACAATTAAAACGCTCATCCTGGAATAGCTTGATGCCTGGAGAAGGTATACAGCAGGGTATATGTACTGGAAGAGATACAGAAGTGATGGATAGGGGAAGAGTGTTGTGTTAGGGATGTGGTACTTGTGTTTGCTAAAAGGAGCATATTCTCTTTTGTTGACAAGTTAAACATGCATGTTTGGAGTACTTGTAAAGGATGAAAATATTCTATGCCTATAAAAACATATAGTTTAAAGCAGAAGGAACAAATAAGTTTATGGTAGCAGGAAATATTGAATTCATCATCGCTATAAATGCTGACTTTGAGGGTTTATTTAAGTTAATATGGCAATAAATGATCATGTTTAGGAAAAATGACACATTCAAAGTGTATGCAATCTGTGATGCTATGAACTTGGTTCATCTGGTTTCATGTAGCATGCAATGCAATACATATTACATTGGGAAAAGAAACAGAGGACCGAATGACAGGATAGCTGCTCAGTACTGTGAGATCACATATCAAGTAGTAACTAATGCAAATGCTAACCATACTAAGAGGGAAGCCAAATCACATTATGTTAAGTACTTGAATTAAATGATATGTATGCAAGGAGTAATTTATTATAACTACCAAAGGTAGGAAATGTTACTGGATTACATTTTTTCAGAGCAGATAAAAACACATGGCTCAGTTCCCCTGTCAGCATTTCAGCATTACCTATCTTAAAAGCAAAGCAAAAACTGCTGAAACACTAAACAGGCATTCTGTTTTAAGCAATATGTTTTTAAATAATATGTCTTTAAGAAATATTTTATGATCTTATAAATAAGACAGAAATACTCATTTTTTAGACCTGAAAAAACACACTGTTAGTATGAAAGCTTGCCATTTATTACTCATTTTATTTGGTTTTATAAAGTATACACAATTTTGTAACAAAATTCAGCTAAAAGTCTTTGGAGTTGAGTACAATACTTTTTAGAATTTAAACATATTCATTACATTCAAAACACAAGCATCAGCAAAGTAAGAATAATTGCAATATTGTATAAAAAATAAGTTTCAATCTGGTATGCAACTCCAGAGTAACTCACATAAAGCTAACACAGAGTGACCTAACAGTATGGAGTTAATAAAAATCAACCACACTCAGAGCTGTATAGTTCACTACCTTGATTCAGGATGTAATGGAATGTTTAAAATGTTAGCAGATTATTTCATCTCCAAAGAAAGACAAATATTTAACCCAGCTCCCCATGTAGTGATATGAATGTTATATTACATATAATACATTTCTTCCTTATAAAACATAGCAGTAAGGAGAGACAATCCTTCCAATAACTGGATGCATTGTTTCATCCCTGATATTTCTTACTCTTAATTCATTCAACCTAATCCTACACCTTACCATTGAAATAATCCTTTCTGCAACACTACCACTAAAAAAGGCAGCTCAGATGCTCACATGCACACACACACGCACACACACACACACACACACACACACACACACACACACACACACACACACACACACACACACACGCACACGCTAACTACACACACCGACCTAACTACTTTATTACACTACAGTATTACACAGTTACAGAATGCGCTACTAAGATTACTGAGACACAGCACTCCCAGAGGTGTATTTGTAGATGGGTGACATCATCGGCCTTGCTAATGGCGGGTATAAGAAATGAATGGAGTGTGGCCAGTCTAAAAGCAATTTAGAGTCCACTGGCAAATGGGGACAGTAATACACACACACACACACACACACACACACACATGCCAGTGGCGGGTACGGAATACCTGCCTATTTACAGATTACTATTACAATACTACATATTTACGAATCGCGCCACACAGACTACACATGTCAAGGCTGTCATTATGACTGTCTAGGAATGTGGACATCAGCAGGGATGCTGGCAGTTAAGATTTACATACCTGTGAATCTGTGTGTTTAAAGTAGGAATCCATCCTGACCTGGAGTATGCCCATCTGTGGAATGGACGACTACTACCACTATACAGGGTTACAATGGTTATGCCCATACACAGAGGCACATAACCGACACAAGGTGTCACTGGGCATGCTCACACACTCAGTAGCACAGGGCTGTTTGGAATGCACTATTATGTGTTCATCTACACAAGGATATATTGGGCATGCTCATACTCCTAGTAGCACAGGGCTGACTGGGATGCACTCTGATGTTAAACACGGAGGGCCACAGTGGCCATGCTATTACAGGTAGATGTAAAGAACACATTGTAATGGGCTCTGGTGTTAGTAGTCGTCATTGTTAGCAGGAACACTGTTCTACATATATTTGACACCAGTCTTTTACACAACATCAGCTGTCATTTTGGGATGACATGGCTGACAGTAGGCAGGCCTTTGTCACATATCACATGCATCCATGATACAAGGGAGTGTGGATATTACCCAAGTCGCATCCGCCCACACAGTGCCATTCCAAGGCAAATGTCATAAACACAGGTTAACTCCCATACACCTCAGGACAACTGCATTTTTTTTTATGTTAACCAGTGCTAGATGCGTAGTGTCCATATTCACTGTAGATCCAACAATGGGGAATACTGACATCTGTGCAGTGAGGAACACCTGGCTGATGGCTCTGTAGTGCACAATAGCACTACCACCATATACCTCAGAACCTAGCACTACCACCAAATACCTCATAACTAGACATGTGGGCCATAACACAGGTACAGACCGCTCCAGTTGGTGTACCCACATACATAAAGGCCACTCACATGTACTGACCAGTCCCCCCATGAAAGGCATCACAGAAGAGCCATGTGCAGGACACAGTGTCACATGTTGCATTCTAGGATGTAAACTTCAGACACCACCATGCCCTCGGACCACCAACACACAACCATACATGTTGTATGACATAGAAGAGTACACCACCATGTGACCCTTGACCTGTGTACTGTACTAAGCTCTACATCAACTGTAGAGAGTACACATGTACTGACACAGTTGTATCATGTGTTATGCAATGCAATGATACCACTGCCTGTGATCAGGTCAGCTGTACACATACAAGGGGCCCTCGGTACTTTCCACCATTATCAGATGACTGTTGCTGTACACCAGTACATACCCTCATGTATGGATATGACATAAATGTACCTGGCCTGGGTATGTACATGCCACAAACACAACATACCTGTATATAGGATAGCAGCTGTTGTCCTTTGTGCAAACAGGTGGCTACAGCCATTACACACATGTACATGGAATGTAGGTCCATGGTTGCTGAATTCTAACAGTACATAAGGTGTGATGCCAGTGTTGACAGAGGTAACATCCCCTCTGTACTGGTCACCCATCATATCATACAACAGTCCATGTGTCATGTATGTCATTACACATATCAACCAATTGCAATGCCTACAAACATGACCAAATGTCAGGATTGTAGGACCTGCACACCTGTACACAAAGTATTGTGCATTTAGATAACATGCATGTGCAGTTGATGTATGCAGGTGGCATGTATCCTAGTACATCATGCTGTTGCAATGCAGCCTCAACATTGCCAACTGTATATGGTGATATGCTGAATGTACAGAAAGATGTACCATAATTATGGACAGATGTGTGGAAATAACTAAGTGGTGGGGCATCTTTGCAGATGGATGTTTGCTGTGGACAGCTCACAGGTGTGTCGCAAGCGATCCTACAATACCCTGTGTAACCGGTAAGCAATGGTTTCATTAATTGAAGGACATAACACACAACTTAGACAGCATTCAGGGTGACAGTGAAGGTAAATCAATTGACACCTGTTAATGGATATGAAGTCCCTAGTGCATATATCAGCACTGTTGCCTCAGGAAGTGTCAGTACAGTTTGTAATGCATGCAATACTGCTCTACATCTGACATACATAACATGAGCTAGGCAGGTCTGAGATTCACAGTACTGGCATGTGTGGTTGCATGTGTCTCCATTTATGTCACGTATTGTGGGGAATACATCTCAATTGTTACTCTCCTGTACACTAGTGTACACATCTGCACAGACTGCAATGTAGAAAGCAGGACATAGGTAAGGGCGTGTAGGTGCACAGTACTGTAATGATGATTTGCACATAAGCAGGGGTCCTCATCCCACCAGTAGCAACTGTGTGCGAGTGTGTGTTACTGTGTCAGAGAATCCGTGAGTGTGTGGGTGTGTTACTGTGTCACTGAATACATGTGTGTCAATACCTGAGTATGTGGATGCAGTTGTGTGTTGGCATCCTGTCATGGGAACGTGTATTACTGATTCCCAATGAGGCATCACACTTCCCACTCACCTCTACCCTTGTAATCAGCTAGACCACTCTCTTACCTCGCCACTCCATGTAACTGTACCTGTGATGTCACCCTTTATGGATGTCACGTATGTGGCCACAGTAGCTTAATACACAGCTATCATGCTCTTGGAATGGTAGACGTGTTTGTAATGTGGGACATTCTCACTGGTATGTGGCAGCTACATGGTGCATGCTGGCATATTCATACATGCCTGTGAGTAGTCCATATTGACATATGGGACACTAACTGCAAACACTGATATCCACCGGCATGTGCAATTAGACCTGAAGAAGGACAGCAGAACATCATGACCAACATGCAGTTACTGTTGTTACACAAGACACATACTGTTAACAGTATTGCACACCTGTACTACATGATATATCTGCTGCCTGTCAACAGTCCTCAACATTTGTAAGCTACATGTATCATCCTAGTCTGTTCACCCTGTGCATCAGACCATATGAGCATGTCCCTGCACCGATGGTGTGGATGTCTGGGATGCGGCACAGGCATCATCATATGCACAGGGTGTTAATGTTTGCCAGAGGCCTAGGCTGTACCATTGGATGACATGATGTGTGTGGGTTTGGGCCTTTGATCTAATTGGCCATGTGTGGATGTTATGCATATGTGTGTTTAGGTGCCCTACATATGTTTGCAGTGTGTGTGTGTATGTATGCACACAGTTCTCCCATGTGTCTGGCCTACACAAGGGTATTATTGACAGCTACAGACTGTACAGGTGAGGTTTTACAGTTCACGGTGTCCGGCCATGGACATGAGACCTGTGCCTGCCAGGGGTTGCACGGGCACTACCAGACTGAGGTGCAGATTGGGTACTGTCTGATGTCACTTGTCCACTGAAACCGTGTCCCTGTTGGGACCATTCTGGGCCATGTGTTCATGGCCTGATGTGTCGTGGTGTGGACAGCACAACACCAGATGCACTGCTGCTGCTACCGCCACTATGGGAGTGGGCATGCGAGGTAGTTCGTACACGTAGACCTGACACAGGTGATGTAGCCTATATATGCAAGCTGTGTTTAAGGTATACTATGTAACATGTACACATCTGTGACGATTCCTGTCAGGGATACTCTGCATTATTTGGAACTACATCCCTGATTACATTATATAAAACCCATCACTAGCACTCCGGGGAATCCTTGCAGAGTGGGTGGTGAACAGCAGCTACACCCCAGGGATCCTGCAATTGGCTCTGATCCACAGATGGATAGTTAGTTAATTGATAAGGTGGCAACAGCAGGCATGATTTGCCTATGCTTATGAGTGGCCTCAGCAGTTGGGCATGTACCTACCTATATACCTCTGAACCTGTACATACAGTATGGACACATGCTGATAGCTTAATTTACTGTTCAGGTATTGACTTATCTTGTGCCAATGGCAGTTGTGTATACAGTAGTTGAGGGCTACCTTTGTATGATACACACAGTAGACTACCTATACATGACAATTTACAGGTAGTAGTGTGTTTGTGCCAACCATGTTTGCTGTGTGTGCAGGTGGAGAAGGGTATCAGTCCATGAGTGCCTACACTATCAGTGTGTGTGCTATACATTCCCTCTTTGCCAAGGCATGGGCATACTGAGCATGCCTTCGTCTGCCTACTGGGGCTAGCACATGGTGTTTGTGGTCTGAGTCCCCCTGTGCCTGTGGGTCCCTTGGCAATGGTGGTGGGCTGTGAGGGCCTTCACCATTCTGTCCCTGCTACAGCTGTTTCCGCAGGATCATATTGCGTAGCATGGCACATACTATGAAGATGTGGGCACACGTTCCTGAAGAGTACTGCAAGGCTCCACCAGAAATGTCCAAGCAATGGAACTGGGATTTCAGCATCCCAAACACATGCTCTATGATGATTCTGGTTTCTGCGTGTGCCTCATTATGACATTCTTGTGTGGCTGTGTGTGCATTTCTGATGGGAGTCATCATCCACAGTTCCAGTGCATAGCCAGCATCCCCCACCAGGTGGCCATATGGGATGTCCCCTCTGGCAAATACCTGATACAGCTGTGAGGCATGCCAGATGTGGGAGTTGTGATAGCTTCCAGGGCTGCCAGCACACACATTCATGATAATGCCCTGGGCATTGCACATGACCTGGCAGTTGATGGAGTGTAATCCCTTGCGGTTTATGTAGTACCTACCCTGCTCACTGGGTGGTGACTTGATGTGTATGTGCGTGCAGTTTATTGCACCCTGTACCTCCGGGTAGTCTGCCACACAGTGGAAGAGATGCATATTGCTGGACAACTCCTGCATTCAGGAGAAGTATATGTGCCCATTGGTATGCTGTAACATGGCATCCAGGAACCGGTGGAGTACCCTGAATGCTGATGCCTGTGAGATCCCCATGATATCCCCAGTTGGCCTTTGGAAGGTACCTGTGGCTAGTATTCTCAAGCTTACACATACCTTCTTGTCCATTGGGATGGGTTCCCCTCTGTTACTTCTGGCTCTGAGGCATGTTGTATGATGTCCCTGTCCACCCTGTAATGCTCTACTATCTCCAGATCATGTAGCCCCTGGTAGGTTACCCTGGGTCTGAACACTCTTCTCCTTCAGTGCCTGGGATGGTTGTCAGCATCATCCTCCACACCACTGTCAGTCTCCAACACATGCTGGTGAATCAAAACTATGGCGGCCCCTAACATGTACATATTAAAAGTTCCCCATCTGTATACACCAATGGTGCAGAGTGTCTGAGAATACACAAGTGTGTGTGTGGGGCTTTCACACCTTATACTATTGTGCAATGGATGATGCTGGCATAATTGGGTGTGTTTGTGCTATTCCAGCTGCAGGGTATCTTAATTATTGGTTTTACAGCAGGTACTGCTATTGTGGGGCCTTTGGTGTTGACTTACACTTGTCTGCCTTGATTCATCTATTTCCCTTTACTTCTGTTTTCAACACAATTCCCCTCCCATTGTCGGGCATGCATCCAGCTGCCGCCTTTCTTGTTTTGTGCTTTCACAACCCAGGATTGTGTTGGGAAATGTGTTATGTAGCTGATCTACTGCAAGTTTGCTTTGTTCTGCTGTGACAGTTCTCTTTTCTTTGCTGTACAGCACCTCCCCTTTCCTGTTCTGCAGGTAGCTGCTAGCAGTCTTGTTAGCTGTTGTCTATGGCCCGCTATGAGTTTCTAGGTGTTAATTACTCATTTGTACTCCAATTACTATGCTGCAGCATTTCCTTATTGTCTTCCCGTATCCTTCCTGTTTTAGCTGTGGTGCACACCGCACACAGCCATTTACCGGGTTTTGTACGCATTTGTATCCACGTTCACATGTACTTTCGGTTACCTTGTGTGCTCTCAGCTAAGTAAAGCTATGGCTACTTCCACACCCCTATCCTGCGGCTTTGCTTAGCAACATGCAATATGGATTAGCAATGATCCAATGTGCTTACAGCTACGGTGGCGCACCCCTCTCTTGATGTCATGTTTACCTCCAGGCCACTCCTCGGTGTTTTATCGCTACGCCATGTGGTACATCCTTACACCAGCAGGGCGTTTGTGATTCAGTATTACTTGACTCATTTGCATGGCATTGACTGCTAATTCCTAGTTACCGGACGGAACACTGTCACAGACCCTTAGCAACTCTTGCGCCATGGTTGTGGTGTAGCATGTGTGCCATTGACTATTATGGGGATATCATGAATTGCGTTACATTACAGTTTTATGACATCTAAATATATTTTCCTTGTGATCCCATTTGTGCACGGATGCACTGCGGTTTTACTTTGCGTTGGTATGGCCATGACATTAAATGTTATTTTTATATGTTGCGCATGCTGTTTTATGCCATTGGCTATATAATTAGCCATTGGCATATATTAACATTATAATACGTAAGTTTGGTCTGCTTTCATGGCTCCAATTTTATGTTTGACAAAATGTAAACCTTTTTTTTTGGTTTACATTTCTACATGCTTACACTACGCCTGCACCACTTCATGAATTGCTATATACCGTCATTTGCATGCTACAGTGCTGCACATGGGGTAATTAGCATACATGTGCTGGGAGCTGTGCAACTCTGCCATACGCTGGTAGTGCACATGGAAACAACTCTTACCTGAATCTCTCGGCAGCCATATTTGGCGCTAGATCACTGACGCTACTCTGGCGCATGGCGCAAGCTTCATGAATCTCGGGGAGGATGTAAATCCACATTTTACCCAAGTGGTAGTGCACTATGTTGGCACGGGGGACTTAAACAGCCACAAGGCAGGTTTAAGCATCAAAGCAAAAGATGCCATGCAGAATGGCAAAAGTGTTCTATAAAAACTCAGATGGTCTTTCCAAATGAAATGTTTTAAACAGAAATAGGCAGTTTCTAGTTCTGATGTTGGACATTGTTCTCACCTTTAAAAATTATTTTTGAATGTCTTATTTTTAAATTCTTGTGCAAGCTTTTTGTTCTTCTCATCTTTTCTTGGAAAATAAGCACTTTACCTTATTTATTTCAAGTAAAGATATTTATTACTATTTCTATTTTTATAATTTTATTTTATATTTTTTCCTGTTAAAGTTTGGTTTATTTATTAATTAAATGGTCTATGCATTTCATATGTTGCTGTAACTTTACAACATTTATGCTTTGAGAAGGGACATTACCTAGAACTACTACCATTTGGATATTTAATAATATTAGGGTGACAAAAATGGACTAAATAAGAAGAGAGAGGTAAAGAAATTACATGGAGAGTTTACATAGTTAATAAGTGACAATTCCTGGTACACCAGAGTATTCACTGCCAAATGCTATGCTGACAGTCCTATTAAAAGGGTGATACATGTCAAGTCTACAGTAAGTGGGGAATTGGCTTTATAGGACTGAATGCCTCAATGCACACAGGTCAAAGTCAGTGGGCTTTCAAAATGTACTGGGAACACTAATATGCCATTAAGGAGGTAATTTGTATACTTCCAAGAGGTTTTCTTCAAAATAGGTTTTGGGTATTACACAATGAAGTTTCTGGATCATCAGTTATATACTTTATTTTTCTTAGTTTTTTAATATCTTTATAAAATATTATATATTTCTAAAATGATATAGATACATCTACAGCATCATTTAGTCATTCTTCTTTTATTCTTTCTTTTCTATCTTTTTTCCATGTTATTTTAACCTAAATTCCTTTGTCATTTTTTGTAATCGCCATTTGAAAATTAACAGTAACAAAAACTTAAATGTAGAATGACTCAGTCTCATTTTAGTTGATGTAAAACAGATTATAACACTACTTCTATCATAACTATATATAATATTATTTCATCATGATCAACAATGCCTTTATACATCTCATAAAATAGTTTAAAATGTCCATGAAGTTCAATAAAATAAACCACTCCATCTATTTATTTATTTATACATACTTAATTAACCGGATAAGTGAACTGGTTTGAGACCCTTTTCAGACACAACCCTGGCCACAATAGTAAAAACAATAAGAAGAAAGAGTTGTGCTTAGGAATACAAAAAAAAGAGAGATTGCACGTAGAAGAAGATGTACCCCCGGATTCACTAATCCTTCATGTAAGACTTAATAAGTCTTACTCGGAGGCTGCAGTTGAATGGTATGATGTCAGCGTGCCATGAATATGCATGAGGACACACTGACTCAACCGTAAGTCTTACATGGACTGTGTAAGAAAGCAGGGGGTGTGTCCGACTGCCGAGCAGTCTAAATGTCCATGCCCCTGCAAGTGTTTTAAAACTAAACAAAGCACACACACACAAGAGCGAGTCCACTCAAATGTCCCTGCACCCAACACCACACTCCCTGATATTATAAACCCCTATCACAGTTCTAAAACGCAAAACATTAAATCTATTTTTTTAAATCCCCAAAATAGCTGCCCGTATTTGCACGTGTGTGCGCGGGTGTGCCCATTATTTAGCTAGAGTTAGCAATTCTGACATGGAAGAGCATAAGAAAGAATGTTAATGCAAATCACATGCAATAGTGTAATGGTAAAGCATTCGCACAAAGAAGAGGCATTCATGGTTCAAGTCCCACCACTCCCCATTCGCATTTATTTTTTAAATCAGTATATGAAATAATACCTGACAAATATGTTTAAACATTACTAAAAAGCAGTGAAATGGCCAATGTATCAGTGAACAAAATAAATATTTTAAAGGATCCTGATATAAAATTGCCTGCAGTTAAGCAGCGTTTCACCCAGCGCAATAGAGTTGCCCGTAGTTTAATAGCGCTTTACCTAGCGCAATAGAGGTGCCCACAGTTTAGTAGCACTTTACCTAGCGCAATAGAGTTGCCCATTGTTTCATAGCACTTTAGCCAGTGCAATAGAGTTGCCCATAGTTCAATGGTGCTTTACCCAGCACAATGTGTTTGCATGGACGTGCGCGCAGCGCCAACCAGGGCACCGAGGAGCAACATAGAGCAAAGTTCCTTAAATGCAGCCACACCCCCTAGCCTGTCTGGATAGTATGAAAATAAAATGAATGACAAGGTTTGAATCCAGAACTCTGTGCATCAGAAGCAAAGTACAGAACCACTAAGCCATGACAACATAGGGGAAATAGCCACTATTAGCATTCATATACTTACGAACGGTAGTTTAACCATTACTAAGCAGGTCTGCAGTCAGCCAAGAATTTTACAAAATGGCCAATCACAAAAAGTGCGGGAAATGTGGCATATTTAAGCCCCACAGGTGGGAATACATGCCATAACTGATTGTAGCTCACATCTGCAGCTAGAATGTCTGGTGTCGGAGAGGGAACATGCTTCCGAGCGCAACGTTGGGGCATCGAGGAGTCCAAATACATGGTTTGGCTCCTTGTTCACTGTCACGAGTCAAGTCTCCTGCAGGGCCAGTTCCAAGGGACGGAGTACAAGGCAGAGGCTTGGAACTGACACCAACCAAGAACCAGGACCACAACCAGTAAAAAAATCTAAAGAGGCTGGAGCTCAACCACCACAGTACTTTATTGCACAAGCACCACTAAAATTGAAATCACAGTGTAACACCACTGACCTAGGCTTCGTCCAAAGACCTTTGATATATTGATATAGATATATATACATACATATATATATATATATATATATATATATATATACATATATAGATATATATAGATATATATATATATATATATATGTATATATATATATATATATATATATATATATATATATATATATTGATATATAGATATATATATATATATATATATATATATATATATATATATATATATATATATATATATATATATATATATATATATATATATATATATATATATATATATATATATATATAGATATATATTTATATATATATCTATGGATATATATAGATATGTATAGATTTGTATAAATATGTATAGATATCTATAGCTATGTATAGATATGTATATATATATATATATATATATATAGAGAGAGAGAGAGAGAGAGAGAGACATGGGGTCATACGTACTGCAACAGGTGCCTGTTGACCAAGGCATGGACTGAACACCAGTGTTGGTACTGCAGTGCCATACCCCATTCCAAAACACTTTACCCAGTGACTACCACATAGGTGGTAGCCTGCCTAGCACTGAAGGTGTCAGAAGGGAACATGGGACACAGGTGGACAGTAGCCTCCCCTTTGATAATCACAGTGCCACACTAGTCTTGTAATCTGTCTCACGTGCGTGTCATCACAAAAGGTGTGTCATCTAGGGAAATATAGGTCAGTGTTCCCCTCTACTCATCACAATGCCCCATGTGGCATGTACCTCACATGACAACTACAGCAAGTGGAAAGGCCACAGACATACCTCACAAAGAGTAATACTGCCCTCAAACACTTCCCTATGCAGACTGACTCACAAAACTGCAGCTAGAGTGCGTTGCATACCGCCCACCCAGAGGTTACCTCTGCCGGACATACAGAGGTATGTCACACCCATAGCAGTCGGCCAACCACCATGACAACACCTCACAATCCCTCTGGGCTACATGACCTAGGGCCCTAATCCTTGCCACCTCACTAAACAGCACATGCTGGAGGTACAGGTTCCTATTCACAAATATGTCATACTTTGGACTAAACCACCCAGCATTAACAAACAAGGCTCCTCATTAGCAGATGTCATACATACCCCTGATGATTGTTTGGGAGATAGGTAATATGCCCTGGGAGTCACCATTGTGTATCCGGTTGACAGGAGCAAGTGAAATCACATTACATGTGTGTCAAAGGCCAGGGTAGCATATGGCTAGGCTGCTCTAGGCCCTAGGGCCAATAGCGTATTACCTACCTATGACACAATGCACACACACATGTACTCAGTGCAATACCTGCTAGGGAGGTGGAATGAGTGTGACAGTGAATGTGTGCAAGGTCTGTAAAGGTGTGATAGCTTAGTGTGAGGTTGTTTCTGTCATGGTGGTTTGTGTCCTAGGTGTGAGGCCAGAGAAAGATGTGTCAGTTATTGGGATGCAGACATAGTAGGATGGCATATGTTAGGTAGAGGTATGGCATCAATGAATAGGGTGGTTTACTGGTAATACAGTAAATGTACTTTACATTCATTGCATTGGATGACATATTTCTTCATGCATTAACTTGATATATACCCCCGTGGTGAGGCTGTGCATTGTATCCCAAAGAATGTGCTGAGTACTAGTGTATACTGGTTTGTTATATGGAGTGTGGCAGGCACTGTCAGCCAGTTGTAGCCTGAGCACTGATATGTGGTATTGAACATGTGTATCCTCTGACAAACAGATGCTATATATGGCAGTTAAGTGATATCTGTACTTAATAATGTTAGGTGTGCCACATGACTTGCTCACACATATTGTTTAATTGTCTTCCAGGGTTATGGCTCATCAACACAATCCGTCATATACAACTGCTGAGGAACAGGAAATACACAACAGCCTGGTGCAGCAGTATGCACTGCTGTTTTCCAGGGCCAGCCAGCACCAGCATGAGCGTACTGCACTGTGGCAAGATCTTGTTCATCGGGTAAATGACATAGGCATGCATAACCGGACATATGAGCAGGTACGCCATCACTGCAGTGATTCAATTAGACATGTCCGGTGGCATGCATCTGATATCCATAGACAACAGCTTGCCACAGGTGGTGGGGCGGCCATACACCCCCCCTTACCAGAGTGGAGGAGCTGCTCCTAAGCGTGGTGGCTCCTGGCCTACAGCAGCAACAGCATCACACGTGTGTCATCATGGAGGCCGTTGCCACCCAGCATGATGACATGGAGCGTGCAGGTAATATGCCCTAGCTGTAGACTACTGTTACCTGTATTGTTAGAATATGCATATGTGAGATGTGTACTGTGTGTTCAGCAGTTGTGCTGCCTATTGTGTGCAATACTGATATTTGGAATAGTATCTGTACACCTGTGACTGTTGACTGTTGTTCTACTGTAGTTTAGCACACTCACAGTAGCAATGCCACAATTGTGGCCGCTGACAAGCTGTCTCATATTCTTGTAGGTCCTCTGTTGTGACAGCAGGGCAGATGATATATGCTGGTGAGTGTGTTAACACTTTAATATTGGTAATGACATGTGTATGTCATAGGTGATGTGTAGGCCATGTACACGTAACACACCTAAGCATAATGCATGCTGTGCATGTTTGCTGTGAGACATTAAACATCTCAGTAAAGTCAGTAGCTGCCTCAATCACATGCAATGCACAGAGCAGCAGATACATTTGTGGCAACACTGTACTGCACATTGGATATGCATAGTTGCTACAGCTGTACACAACAGAACACGTTTATCATTTACAGTACACGAAAACATGCTACATTTGGCATTACCACATACCCGCTGTAAGGTCACACTTCAGTATCCCACATATCATGCACACACACACATGATGTACCTCAGGGGTAGAGGCCTATCATCGGGCTGTGCAACACTCTTCCACACATAACACAGTCATGTTAGGCAATGTTCCCTGTTGGGCACCTCACACACCCATGTACAAAGTGGCTGTCTAATTGTGAACGTAGCCACGGCACTGCAGTTCAGGTACAGCATGCTAGGCAGTGGTCTTGCACACATTAGTAGCTGTGAGTGACCACAAGATGCATGATGATGATGGCACAGGGTACTACACCCCATCCAGTTACAGTGACCACAGTACTACTCATAGCAGTCATTGCTGTGCACCTCAATGTTGTGTGTGTGTGCAAACATATGCATCTATGCACAATATGCATAGCATGTTGTGTGGGTGCTTACATATGCCAGTATACACAATATGCAAAGCAGTCGCCATCTGAACAAAGTGTCACATATATGTCCTGGAATGCTAGTGGGTGTATAGGTCACATGACACACATTGGGTATGTGTGGTGTTTAATGTTGCAGTCATGTAGCATGCCATGCCATGGCTGGCACCGACATATCTGCAATATGTCCCACACTCACCATAACCACTGTACACTGGCCATGTTGAGCATTGGGATTCCTTCACGTCAACATGCACCGCTCATCGCGTGTGTGTACATAGCATGCATGTGCTACACCTGTGCCCACTATTATCTGCTATGGACACAGACACTGTATTCAGACATGGAAATCTATGTGTCACACAGATACCACATGCAGGCATGGCATGTATACCTGTGAGTGATGGTGGACAGGGCATTGCAGAGCTGATAATACTTGCACAGCAATGTTGTCTCCAGGTACACCTTGTGTTCCAGGGTATAACCAAATCACTGAACAACTACACAGTTGCATCAAAGCCATGTACACTGCCATGAAATAGGGGCATCTACACTTGCACTGCATGGTCTTGTGCAACACATATTCTACATGCTGACATGTGTGTGGTGAGTGTTTGCCTTGTGATACTGACACCCACCTTCACCCACTATAGAGTATGTGTTGGATTGCTGGTGTGTGTGTGTGTATGTGCTGTAGTGAGGAGTGTATATGTGCATGTGTGCATGTGTGCATGTGTTCATGTGTGCATGTGTGCATGTGTTCATGTGTTCATGTCCTCATGTGGTCATGTGTGCATGTGTTCATGTGTTCACGTGTGCATGTGTGTATGTGTTCATGTGTGCATGTGTGCATGCATCATGTGCAGACTGTAAAGTGTGTTTCCTGTCTTCCTCTCACAGGTGCTGAGTTAGGGGTGGCCGAAAGCAACGGGGATTCTGAAGCCACTGCCAAGAATAGTGGTGATGATGCATCATGTCATCTGGCACAAGAAGGTTTGACAGGGTCTGTCGTTGCTCTGCCAATCGACAGTATACAGCGTTCAACCCCATCTATGCGCAAACTCATACTGTCACTACATCCCTCATCACCAATGGCCATAGGCGAGGGACAGCATGCAATTGGCATTGACCAGGAGAGTGTGGTACCCATGGCACTTGCATCCCCTCACAGCAGCCATAGCCAGATTCTTGGAATGGTACCACATAGGGGGAGGTCCAGGGGTTCTCGGGGGAGCACCGCTGGTCATATTGCCCCTAGCAGACGTGCCCTCACAGGTCTTACAACGTCCAGTATGTTCTGGGCTGTAATGCAGGCTCAGGCACGTATGGAACGGTACACCAGACAGGGACTTAGGGCGCAGAGGGCCCATTACTCTACTATCAATGACAGCATCCGTGACCTTGCTGGTGACATCCAGAATTACACCGAGGTCATTGATAGACATTGGGGGGAGACAGTAGATGCACTCCACAATATGTCTTCCATGAGCCAGGACCATGCAGGATGGTTGCAACGTAGACGTGGATGCATGCCAGCAACAGCAACAGCTGGCAGTGGGCACGGATGGCCTAGAGTTCACAGCTGCTCCCGTAGTGGCAGTACCAGCCCCAGCCATGTTGGGGCTGGCCTGTCCATTGACCGTCCCAGTAGACCACGTGCACGTGGCTCTGGACAGACCCAGCAGAGACATGGGTCCTGTCATCATACCTGTGCCTCTGATGACAGTACCCAGTCAGGGTTGGTACCCGATACTGTCCGTAGCACCCCTGCCAGGCACAGGTACTGTGTCCATGGCTGGAGACAGTGATCTGTACAGCCTAGCAGGTACAGTCTGTGGCTGTCCCGCAAACTACTGTATATGGCAGCCACATGTTGGAGCTGTGTGCATGCAGACACACACACATTAACCAAACAACTAGGGCTCACACATACACACACACATTACATCAAAGTTGGCCCATGCTGTACTGTTGTCCCTCACACACACACACACACACACACACACACACACACACACACACACACACACACACACAGACATGTCGATTGGATGGGTCAATGTCAGGCTCTGGCAAACAACAACACACCCTGTGCATATGATGATACCTGTACTACCTCCTGACATCTGTAACATTGATGCAGGAACAGGCTAACATGGTGCTGATGCACAGGGTGACATTATAGCAGTGTAGCAATATTAGCAAGTTGTCAACAGGAAAGTGTAATGACATCCTTGTAGGTATGTCTGAGCAGGCATTATGCATCAAAGCTCTGATTGTCAATGTAACATTGTTTACACCACTGTTAGGTCTGAGTATGTATTGTCTACCCATGTGCCACTTGGCTGAGGTGTAATGTGTTGCCAGCATGTGTTAGTGAGTGGACAATATGTGTGTGATGTGTGCAGTACAGATTAGCAAGTGTACATCTGTGAACATGGTGGGTGCGCACTGTCTGCATGTACGTGCATAGTGGACACATGGGACATGTGGCATACCCTGTTGTACACATTAACACCTCATAGTATCTTTCAATGGCCAGTATGCATTCTACTACAGTTATGTACTAACATGGGTCCACATGTGTGTATGACATGGGTTGACACTATGCTGTGGGTGATACTGTTAATATGTCAATGATTTGCAGTCTGGTAGTATACACAACCTCAACAGCATGACTATAAGCAATCATTGGATGATGTTCTGACAAATGACACACAGTTGTAGGGAACTCAGTAACAGTTGGATCCTTCTGGTACTATACTCTAACACTAACCAGTGGTATTGACCGTCACCCATTCCTGGGACCACACCTGTTTGGCATATAGCCCCCTTAGGTACATGCAAACACACTAGGGATGTGTCCATCCACATCTCAAAATGCATGCATTGGCCTACAATGCATTCCCTGGATGGGACGCATATCCTACACAAGGGTATCATACAGACATATACCTGTTGTCTGATACATGCTGTTTAGCAGTAAGCTGGCTACAGCATAGTCATCCACATTTACTATACATACTATCCCATCAGTACCACATCGATGGTAGACCTCAACATGTATGTTGGGTACCAATGTGTACATACAGCCTCGTGTTATGTCATGTGTCCCTTGGCATCCACATATCCATAGGTATTGTGGAGTCCCTCGGTGTATCACATAAGACATTAGAGGCCTGAATGCATATCCACAAGGCAGTTGTACACCTATACAGACTGTCCATTATTGCCAGTCATTGTTGTGTATGAACATCTGACATATACCCTAGGCATATACCCTCACTAACACTACTCTTTAGTAACTGTCATGGGTGTGTGTGTGGCACAGATGACCTTGGCCACAGATCACGACAGTGGACGGCCTTGTCACATACATACATATGTGACCTACAATCTGAGAAGCAGCAGCACAACCTGTCAATGGAAACAAATGTATTCAGGTAGTATGCAGGCTTCACACCTATGTACTGATTGAGGGGACATGTACACATATATATTTGCCATGCAGATAGCTGATGCGTGCAATGCACTTACTGTTTTAATCATCATATGTCCTACCATATTAAAACCAAAACCCACACTGCATTGACCAACAGTGACACACACACTGTTAGTGTTTGCAGGATTCAAACCCCTACTTAACTATGTTATGATACTAGTGAGAGATGCATTAACACAGCATATTATTTGCTTTATTGGTTGGCTTCGCTTCTCCGTCTGTATTTGTAGGATGGTGACATCATCAGACTTTCCTGTTCCTCTTTTAGTGAGTTTTCCCAGTCTCCAAAAAGGGCACTCCTCTCAAAGGAAACTGCACACATACACACGCAGTCAGTGTTTGCAGGATTCAAACCTGCACCGGGCTATATTATGATACTAGAGAGAGATGCATTAACACAGCGTGGTATTGGCTTTATTGGCTGTTTTTTCTTCTCCTGCTGTATTTGTAGGATGGTGACATCATCAGACTTTCCAAAGAGGAATACACCTCTTTTAGTGAGTTTTCCCAGTCTCCAAAAAGGGTACTCTTCTCAAAGGAAACTACACACAAACACCCCCCCCCACTCACAGGCAGTGTTTGCAGCATTCAAACCTCTACCTAACTATGGTATGATACAAGAGAGAAACAAATTATCATGGCGCGCTATTTGCTTTACTGGCTGGCTTCCCTTCTCCTGCTGTATTTGTAGGATGGTGACTTCATCAGACTTTCCAAAGAGGAATGTACCTCTTTTAGTGAGTTTTCCCATTCTCCAAAAAGGGCACTCCTCTCAAAAGGAACTGCACACATACACACACCCCCAGCCAGCATTTGCAGGATTCAAACCCCTACCTAACTATGTTATGATACTAGAGAGAGAGACGCATTAACATGGCGCGCCATTTGTTTTACTGGCTGGTTTCCTTTCTCCTGCTGTATTTATAGGATGGTGACATCATCAGACTGGACATGGTGATGTGTGTACACTTTGTTTTATGCCATTCCAGGAATGGTCCATGTGGGTCAGCAGGTGTCAACAGCTTGAACAGGACCTCATAATCCTTACCTTGTGTGATCTATCTGTGGACACATTGACATTCCTTCATATGTCAACACATATTTATGCACAGCTTGTTGGTTTTGTGGATACTACATGTGTCTGGGATGTTGATAAAGGGCTATTCAAAGTCTATGTGAGACATGTGTAGCTGTGTTCAGTGATGTATGTCCTGGGTAGCTGCCTTGCAAACAATCTAGCATGTTTGGGAACCATGATCCGCACATGAACATACCACAGTTGGTAGGGTTGTGTGTATGTCAGCTTCCAATAGCTCTGTTTATGACTTCAACCATGATGGACTCCATGACCTTGCAGATCAGACTTTATAGGCGTACTGGACTGTTTTTCCCATGGTGTGTTGTGCACCAACACTTGTGGGGAGTGCCATATGTTGCTGTAACACATTCAATGGTTCCACATCCTGTGTAGGCTCAGCTGACTGTTCAGGTGCAGGATCTGTTTGTTCTGTAGTTTATGCATGACACATATTGGGAATCAATGTATTCCAATTGCTGTCATGCTTTTGGCATTGGGGGCAGCTGTTCATCCATTCTACATGTGATATCTCCTGGTATGATGATATTGACTATCGTCAGTGAGAGGTGGGTATGTATATATGGGCCTGTCTGTCAGGATGTCGGCATTGTCAGTCAGGTACAGTTGGCCCTGACTCAGGACATATATGGGTGTACATTGCTATTTATGATATAGCTGAAGGAGGTGTCATGATTCAGTCTGGACTCCTTCTCAGCTAATCTTTACAAAACACCAACGAACCTGAGCACTAATCCCTGTTATACTCTTTAACACACTTAACACCCTACTGATCCTTTGTGATCAGGCTACAGAGTATATCATCATAATATCCTGGCATGTCCAGGGGTCAGTTTCATGTGTACTCTCCAGTCCAGCTGGTGAATATTGTGATGTTGACACAATGTCACATCTGCCTCATGTACACAGACAACCCTCTCCTCCTCCCGACAAACTCAGATATATGTGTGAGATGCACCTATATAGACATACAGGGTGCTGAACTCTCTCGACCCATGACTGGCACAGTCTATCAGGTGGTGAAGGTAACCACACACACCACACATCAGTCTCACATATCCTCTAGTGACAGCACTCAAACCTCATTTTCACACATAGACATACTCGGATGCTGTAAATGAACTCTGCCTAAGCAGCAGAGACCTCCAAAGCAGACACACACACACAACTGCTACCCCAATACAATACTCACATATCACATAGTTCAGAATGTCAGTGTGCCACACAGTCACTGCCCTTTGGGCTAAACAACACACCTAATACACTTGTAATAGGTAACACTTATTGTCAGACACACTGATGTACCACTCACCAGCCCAAACAAGGGAATAGTCACTTTGGGCTGTCTGTCGGGTGCCAGGATCTGCCACATAACAGATGCAGTCAGGTCACTCCAAAGCAAGTACAGGACTGGCACCATCATTGTCCATGCTGGTGCATAAAACCTCAGACGTTACTCCCTAGACCACATGACATGATACATGGAGGAACACTCTGATCATGTAGCCCAGGCCAGTATGACCCTGACCTTGACTAGCATCTTACACCCACCAATTATGATGTCACAGTATACAGACAAACATATCACGTTTAACAGTTGGCTAACAAATTGGTGTCATTCATAGGGGATACAGTGTCTGTCAGCCTGTGGTGATATGCTCGACATGCCACGTAGCTTCACTATGGACAGCTTGCACCTGTTAACCTTGGACTTTCGAATGCTGGCTAAGGCTCTTGCTACCACCATAGTGTCTTTTTTAAGCAGGGCTCAAAAGATAAACCCACCTCCATAGGCATTACAGGTTAAATGAAACTAAGGGTAATGCTGCTCAACACCAGATATGTTACCCTCATATTGCGGCCACTCAGGACTCTCCTCAGTATGGAGGATAGCGATATCTGTGCACTAACAGATGTCTGGTTCAGGCTCACTTATGCACACCAGCACTACCAGGTTATGTTTCATACCATGCTTTCTGACCACAAGACATGGAACAGACAACACAACTAAGGGGAGTATCCATATGCATCACAGATACACACACCTCCGGGTTAGTAGCACTGCACAAAGCATCACAGACCATACATATACAACTACCTTTGTGCAAAACTGCCTTTCAGTTTGTTGCCTGCTACAGACCACCCTCCCAAACTCAGGAACCACACTCGGCTTTCATGGGAACTATGGAGAATATGAAGGTCTCCACAAACACCATTTTATTGGGTGACTTCAAATACACAAATATTGACTGGGGATACTACTCAAGCCCCAACACCCTCACCCAACAGTCGCTACAATTTGTAGACTCATATGCTATGGCACAACCAGTCAGTACAGCCACAAGGGGGAATACATATTGGACCTGATCATCACCAACATGGGGACTCTATGTTCCACACCAGCAATACACCCCTCATTGGTAAGGTCAGAACATACATGTATCTCACTGGACATACATATACCCTCCACACACCCATCCTGGGTAATCTTGGTGAACTTCTCATTTGCCAACATCTCACTTCACCACCAAAGCAAGGTGGTATCCTTCAGAGACCCTGAGACAGTGGCAAATACAGCTCAGACTGCTGAATCCTTTACATATACATTCTATGGTCACCTAGTGTACTGCATGGATTGTGCTATCCCAAATAACAACAGGACTCACACCTCCAATGGCAAGGGACCTGTCTGGTAGACCCCAGCCATTAAAAAGCTGTACAACGTCAGGAGGAAGCTACTACATGATAGAGCACAATCCCAGACAGGGAAGGCATCTGTGATCTGTAAAAGCAGACAGCTACGATCACTCATGAACTTTTCTAAGGCTGCTTCTACCGGACAATTGCACCAGACACGTAGGACTATCACACGGCCTTCTTCAGTTATGTCAGGAACCTGGGTGGACACTCACTGATATGCTGTGAGTTACTGCATACTGACTAAACTTACCCTGAACCCACTGGCATTGCCAACATCCTGGCAAAGAGGTTCAGTGCAGATGTCTCCCCCCCATCCCCCCTAAGGAGCAACTATCCATCCCAACAGAGTGTAACCTCCCTGACATCACACAGTAACAGGTGAGTGCTGCCCTCCCCAAAGGGACCAGATGGTGTCCCGGCCTGCATCTTACACAAGCTTCATGACAGACCTAACCATCACATTACATCACTGTTCAATATTGGAGTTACTACAGGATATGTACCCAAGGAATGGCATACAGTGACAGTGGTCCCACTCCACAAAGTTGGTGCCATAACAGACCACAGACAAAGAACCTGTTTGTATTCTTTAAATGGTTAACAAGTCCATCAACATAGGGACGGTTGTCCACAGAGACTACCTGAACCTTGCAAAACCCATCAACACAATAACCCACTGGGCCATTATGCATAGGCTCACCAGCGTCGATATGGACACATATCTCACACGATGGATTGATACCTGGATCAGGGATAGCACCCACATGGTCAGAATTGCAGGTGCCATGTCTGACTATACACCAGTTACACATGGCATCCCACACGGCTCGGTCCTGTGACCTCTCTTGTTCAGTATATATTTGTCTGACGTACAGGCTACCACAGGGGGAATATGGCTGACCATGTTCGCACTTGACTGCAAACTGGGTGCCATAATCAACTCTCCAGCTACCACATGCATACTTAAACAGGGTCTCACAGAGATGGATGACTGGTGCCTGAGCCATGGCCAACAGCTAAATGCCATTAGTTGCATAGTCATCCCCTTTGGGAATAACAACATGCCCACACATTACCACATATGTAGTACTCCATTACATATGGTAGGAGTTGTTAGGGATTTGGGGACATGACTTGTTCGTACTGTTGCCTTTGACACTCACATTGCCAAACTGGTTGGACAGACCTTCTATATAGGCCACCTTATCCCATATGGTTTCACATCTAGATCGATTGAGGTCATTGTGCCCCTATACTCATCACAACCACGCTTGGTTACAATGCCACATTTGGGGTGTACCTTACCCGACACCTGCAGCAACTGTACTGGCCACAGAAGTTCCACACCAAGCAGATCTAGGGACTCACATGGATGCCCTGCACAGTTCGGATGCAGTAACTCCAGCTCTACTCAGTCACTTACCACCTACTTGGATATGATGTGTGCCTGTTGTTTACAGATATACCCAACCCAGAATTACTGGACATGCTCCACCTCAGGATATCCAACTCTCTTACAGCTACACACTCCAGGGACATATACCTCAGCACAGATGTTAATAGCACATGCTGGAGGGACAGATTCCTATCCCAGAGGCTCCACTCACTCCGGATTGTAATCCGAGTTTCACATAGGCTGAGCCACCCACTGACCACCTACAGAAGACATCTTGATGACTATATGGGTGATCGTATGTTTATCCCTGGGATATCTTCTGTGTCCCTGCTAGACAAAGGGACACTAGCCTAAACGTACATGGGCTATCTTGTGCGACCTACTATTCACACGCACAGTGTAGTAATCTGACCCTTGTTGTGAATGCCAAGCACACTCTGGCTAGGCTTGTACATGCCCTAGGGCAGATAGCCTAGTATCGACCTCTGAACCTATGCTAATGTCCAGGATGCACAATGTTTATTGCTGATACTGTTTGTGGGTCGTTATCATCTTTGCTTTACCAGTTTCTATGAATAACTTAGGTATCTGCAGAACATATTTGATTATGACAGGGTTCCACTATATTATATATGTGTCTGTTGTCATATAACTGTGTGCACAGGGCAGATTGCTGGATAGTGAGAGGTTCCTGTGTTAACACATGCAACTGCCAGATATGTGTGGCCCACTGTTGTACTCAGACATGGCCTAAGTGTGTGAGCATACCCAGTTCAGGCTTTCCGTGTTTTGTTGCCTGACATTTGTCTCATTTATTCAAGTGTGTGAGCATGCCCAGTGTGACCTTTCAGTATGTTGCTATCTGAGGTCCACTACATTTGTTGATGTGTGTGAACATGACAAATATTAACAGTTATGCTGTGTGTGTTGGAAGTCAGGTTCTGTTCTTACTGCAGGACTCACCTTTGTGTCATAACTCAACAGGGATTATACTGTGCCTGCAGGGTTTCCATGAGATACTTTGCATAGACTTATCAAAATTCCTTCAAACAAGCTGACCACTGCAATGCTATCATGTTTTAGTGGTTCAATACTTTAACTATAGTGCACAGTATCCTGGGTTCGAGGCCCATCACTGCTTTATATTTTCATACTGAGCAGACCAGACTGCTTAAGGGCCAGTTAAGCAAATATGAGCATGTTGGCTTTTGTTCAGCTATGCCCTACCAGGCTTGTCCGACATTGCTCAGTATTCACCAACATTGCTGGACGTTGCCCAATATTACTCAACATTGACCACAGTTGTGCTAGTTGGTGTGTGCGATTTTGTTTGCATATACTACATGGTGGTAAATGCTGTTTAGCATTGCTTTATATTACTTAACACATGGCAATCATGCCTCAGGTGGTGCTGCAGGGCTGCCTATGTCAGATGCACATACTACACTCCCTGTACATGTTTGAAAGCAGGTAGTGTCAACTTAGGCATCCCTTTTACTATATGTGCAAGTCAGAGAGAGGTATCATTTCCAGAGTTCCTACTGAGCCAGTGTATGTGCTATGCATTGCCTCTTTGTCAAGGCTAAAGCATACTGGGCATGCCTCCTTCTGCCTACTGGGGCAGGCTCAAGTTTTTCCTCCTCTGAATCACGCTCTGCCTGTGATGGCCTTGGTAATGACGGGGGGCTGTTTGACCCAGGCCTATACTGGTCCTGCTGCAGCTGTTTTCACAGGATCATATTATGTAGCATAGCACATACCATGACAATTTGGGTACATGTAGTTGGCGAGTACTGCAAGGCTCCACCAGATGTGTCCAGGCACCGGATCCATGACTTGAGCAGCCCAAACACATGCTTGATTACATTACATGTTTGTGCGTGTGCCTCATTATGGCGTTCCTGTTCAGGTGTGTGTGCATTTCTGATGGGTGTCATCAGCCACGGCTCCAGTGCATAGCCAGCATCCCCCACTAGGTGACCATGTGGGATGTCCCCATTGGCAAATGTCTGGTACAGCTGCGTCAGATGCCAGATATGGGAATCATGGTAGCTTCCAGGGCAGCCAGCACACACATTCAGTATTATGCCCTGGGCATCTCACATGACCTGGCAGTTGATGGAGGGGAAGCCCTTGCGGTTGAAGTAGACCCTACCCTGCTCGCCAGCTGGTGCTTTGATGCATATGTGCGTGCAGTCTATTGCACCCACTACCTCAGGGTATTCCGCTATTTGCTGGAAGAGACACATATTGCTGGCCAATACCTCATGGGAACTGGGGAAATGTACATGATCACCGACATGTGCTGACATGGCATCCAGGAACTGGTGCAGTACCCTGGATGCTGATGCCTGTGATATCTCCATCATATCACCAGTTGGTCTCTGGAAGGTACCTGTTGCTAATATTCTTAGGCCAACACATACCTTGGTTGTTTCCACTGGGATGGGTTCCCCTCTGTTGGTTCTGTGTGTGAGGCATGGCTTGCACAATGCAACAATTTGCTGCAGGAGGTCTCTGTCCACTCTATAGTGCTCCACTATCTCCAGCTCATATAGCCCTGGTAGGTTACCCTGGGCTTGTACACTCTTCTCCGTCTCCTCACTGTTGGTTGTCCAGCAGCATTTCCATTGTCACCATCCTCAGCATGTTGCATATGTCACCTTATAACAGCAATGGCAGCCCCTAACATTTCTTTGTCTCAGTAAAGCTTTTTCAGTTTTCACTTCTATTAGCTTACTGCAGTGTCTGTTGTGAGAAACATAATGGACTGTTGTTGGCAGAGTTTTAAGTGCTAGGCTGGGCTGGGCTAGTGTACTGCCTGTGTAATTGCCTGATTCTGATTGTTTTCACCTGCTAGCTCTGCTAGTACTCCCTGGTAGCTTCCTACTATTTGTTGTGCTTCCTTTTTCCTTTCTGTTTCCTCGGGGGGGGGGGGGCAGCACTGTGCACACAAGCGCAAACACGCTCACAGCAGCTCACACACGTGCACACATGCTTACACGGACTAAAACTTGTTTATTTGGGTTAAAACACGAGCACACCAGCGCAAACGCGCTTACAACTCTTTAAACAGCCTTATACATGCTTACTCCGGCTTAAACATGTGCACTCACACTTACACACGTGCACTCTGTCTTACTTGGGTTTACAGGCGTGCACACATGCACATACCTGCTCAGCAAGAAACTTTGGTGTTATTCACGGCATACACTTTCCATTTCTTGCCTTTACCTAGCCTACCTGTTTACACACCTCTTTCCATGATGTGTAAATGACAGCTGACACATGCCACTCTGCTCCAATGAGCTTCACTTCTTTCATACATACCCCACTCATGATGTCACCTATCTTCTACTCTGTTACTTCCCTTATCCTACTCCTACACTCCACTGACTGTGCTCATTTGCTATGTAAACTTGCGATTCACTATCCTAACCCTCCTTTGCATAGGATTGCCTACTAATGCATGGTTACATCTCTTAGACTGAGCTTCCCCCCCTTAGCAACCTCTACTCGGTGGCCATGCTGTCTTCAGCCTGCCATTCCCTTGCATTGTACATTAAAAATTTAAATAAGATCCACATTTGTGGGTTTTAATTTTTAGTTTTCTGATTTTTAGAGCGCAGCTCATTTGCGCAGTGCTGCACTATGCTTAAACATCGGAAATCGGAGATAAAATTTTTTTTTTTTCATATTGCATCAGGAAACACTGCCAAAGGCCATATATTTGGCCATTGGCATGCTTCCTGCACTGGATGCAACCTTTATTTGAAGCTGTCATGGCTCCGTTTTGCTATTTGCAGAACGGTACTCAGTTGTCAACTGAGTACATTTCTACAAATAACACTGCTCTTACTCGGACAGGTTCGGGTTTCCTGAATCACAAATCTACCTCATTTGCATGCCTTTTGCCTGCACTTGAGGTAATTTGCATATCCCAGCTCTGTCCGTGTAAGAGCCATTTTAGGAGCTCTCTTGCACGCCTGTGCAGGCTGTTCCTGGATCGCTCGTCGGACATGATGGCTGCATGGAGTCTTACTCTACTCTTAGACTCCGTGCAAGCCATCATGAATCTGGCCTGTAATAGTTAATAAGTAAACATTTACAGGAATGCATATGTTTTTAATGCTTAATATTGAATGAAGAGGATTTAAACTTCATTATAAATAAATAATTGTATGTAGTATGTAAGTATATTGCACAGCTCACAGCACTGTAAGATGTGACCACAGTTAATGGACTAGTAATCAGTTTTTCAATGTTGCACGGCTGTACAAAAAAGAGGGTGGGGTGATAAGTATAGTAGCATTACTCTTGTTTTCCTAAGGTACAATCAAACAGACAAAACCTGCACATTTTGTAATGAATAGTAGAGTGGAACTTATGAACTAGTTTACCAGTGTGTTAGCCCATGTTTTTATGCACTTGCATTTGCTTTCTTTGAACAGATGATCTCTGAATGTCTTCTTGAAAGTCAGTAGTTGGTCCATATTCCTTATGTTTTCTGGGAGATCATTCCAAACAGCTGGAACCATTTTAAAGAAAGCCCTTAAACATACAGCAATGGTTATGGGGGCCTGTGTAACTGAAAGCCATCATTATTTCTGAGAGTATAGGACTGGTTTCTAAACTGTAGCCTACTGATGGACAGTAGCTATCATTTAATGTTTTGTAGATTAAGGTATTGAGCAATACAGTAGTTTTGGCTATAACAGGTAGCCAACAGTTTAGGCTGAGAGTAGCTCAATGAAGCTTGTGCTTTTTAGCTAGGTGTATGGCTTGGTAACCAGATAAGTGGACTGACTGGCTTGCAGTTTGTGTATTAATATTTGCATGGGACTGTGAAATGTCTCTTAATACTTGCGCCAAGCAGGAAATGGTCATATGCATCACTAGAAGGATGCATTCTATTTTCACAACTCTTCACCTACACTTATTTGATGGTCATTAAACAGCAAAGCATTTATTTCCTCTTATTCTAGACACCTTGTGTTTGGACAAAAAGTAATATGCAGTTCAGTTTAATATATACATTTATAATGTTAAGTTTTCTTATAATGTAACTGTTTGAATACATTAGTAACTAAACACATTTTTTTAACTAAGCATTATAACATTATGGCAAGAAAAAAGGACAGCTAATAGGTTCATAGGTTCATTTGTATATACTAGGTTATTGATCACCAGGTACTTTATAACCTTTGCAAGCAGTCCAATCCAGTTGTGTCCCTATCTATCACTGACATTTATAAGGAGAGGGCATATTAGTTAGGAAGTCTCAATAGGTTATGCAGGGTATGTTAGTTTGGGTATTACTGTCTGTCCAGTTTAGGGCTCACTCCCTCTTCCTCTTAGACAGCAATTGTTTCCTCTTATTGTAAAGCCTGTTAGTGGCAGTTGCCCACCAGACAGGTTTGCTCTTCCTTGAGGAGCTTGTTTTGGTCCTGTCAGGTACAGCCACTCTAACTATTAGAGATATGGGGTCAGACCTGGGATGAATTTCTGATTTCCCATCCTTTGGTCAAGGTTATGTTTAAGTAGGGGTAGGGATGGACTCTGCTTCTCATGGATGGGAAGCTTGTTCCAGAGCATGGGGATTCTCTGAGACACATATCTGTCTCACCCAACACATATTGTTTATGTCACAGACAAAATTCAAATCCTTGGATCAAGTGGTTCTGATGCTGCTCATTTTGCACACGAGCAGAAGGTCCATCAGATTTGGATCCAAGGATGCCTTGTATGCCAGGCATAGATTGCCTCTCAGTAAACTGTAGGAGACAGAGTATAGAGATAAGGTTTTAAGGCAATCCATATAGGACAATGTATTTATACCCTGGTTTCTCCTGGTAAGGAGCCATTGTGGGCATATGTTTGGTCAAGTACATGCTTGTTTGGTCAAGTACATGCTGAAGGCATTATACTCTATGATGGGTCTGATAAGTGCCAAATAAAGTGCCACTATATATTTGTTCATTTATTGACATTTGTTTACCAGGATTGTCCACTGGGCCATAATGAGCCCATTCTCAGTGGAAGCCTGTGGAAAAAACTCCAAAAAATACAAGTACATATAACAAACATGAACAACAGATATAAATTGTACATAGCAAAATAGAAGAATAAGCAGGTTACTTTAAATGATTCATTATACATATGAATGTATAGATATGGACACATCTTACACAGATAAGTAATAATCAATTGAGCAGATTAAAATGAACAGTTAGCACCTGGAAGTTAATAAAAGGCTAGGAAGTAAAGGTAGAATTTGCAGGTAATTTGTCACTACATACAAATTAATGCAGGCTGATATTAAGGCATGAGACAGAGAATGAAGCATAAGAATACATTAGATTGTTACAGATAGTTTTAAAGGCCTATGTTTCATACAGAGGGAAAATAGACAAATTTAAATAGTGAGTATAGTGGAGGTGAGTGTAAATGGAAGTAGATGTTGTTAGGACTTGTGGGAGTTATAGTGCAGTTACAGATCCATATAGATGAGAAATATTTATGTAAGGAGGTTTTAAAGGGTGAAAGTTTTGGATGGATCTAACTGTTGATGGAAGAGCATTCCAGGTTCTGGCTACCGAGGAAGAGTATAGAAGTTGGCTTGCAGGTAGGTTTGGTTTGTGTACATGTAGAGGATGTTGATTTTTAGATCTCAGAGATTTTCTGGGATGGTGGATGCTGAATAGTGTGGAGAGTGCAGGACATTCTGAAGGTTTGAAGACAATTTTGTGTGCAGTTGTCAGTTTCAAATAGTAAAGATAGTGTGGTGATTTGAGCCATTTGAGATAGTGTAGTGCTATGCAGTGGTGGGTAGGATGTGAGGCATTAGTGGCAAACATAGGAATGTTGTAACAAACTTCTAGCATTGATTTTAGGGTAGCTAGTAAGTTGGTAAGTAATGGCATACTGTAGGTTAGAGAAAGTAGTAGATATGTGATAGCAAGAGCTTTTTTATTAGATGGACTAAGAAAGTGTTTGTGCCTGTGCAGAATGTCATGTTTTTGGTGAGGTTTGCACTGAATATGTAGGTCAAGTTTTAAAGTTCATCTATTATTACCCCTAGTAACTTAGTGTGCAATATTACTTTGATAGCCAATTTGGTCTGTGAGAGAATAGTAAATTGGTCTTTGTTTAAGAGGGTATTTGTCTTATGGGCAAAAATAATTAGTTTGGTTTTGTTTGGGTTGAGTAACAGGTGATTTTTAGTAAGCCAGTTTTCTATTGAGGTGAATGCAAGTTGTGTAATATGTTGGAGTTTGGGAATGGAGTCTGCTGAGAAAACAATAGTTGAGTTGTCTGCATGCTGAATAAGTTAGCCAGGATTAAGTGATGAGTGTAAATTATAGATAAAAATGCTAGCTAAGAGGGGTCATAATATAGATCCTTGGGGAACCCAAATGGTGCTGAGGAGATAAGAAGAGTAGGAGGAATTCCACCTAACTGCGTATTGTCTGTTTGAGAGATAGCTTGCAAACCAAATAAGTGAAGAGGAGGAAAGTCCAGTTTGAGAGAGCTGACCTAGAAGGAGTGGATGAGAAACTGTATTGACAGCTTTTGAGAGATCTAGAAACAGGAAAGAGACAATTTTGCTAGAGTTTCTAGCTTTATTAACTAAGTCCATAAAAGAGATTACGGTGGTCATAGTGATGTGACCTGGTCAACAGCCATGCTATGTGGTAGATAAAATTTGATTGTTGGTGAGATGGTCTAGAAGTTGAACTTCTATACATTTTTCAAGAATCTCTGAGATAGGTAAAAGGATCATACTTTAATTAGAGAGTTCCGTGGGGTATCCACCTTTATGAAGGGGTAAAACTAATGTATTTTCCAGGTTTTTGGTACATATGATTCAAGGATGGATCTGTTTATAAGTATGCTAACAGGGTAAGCAATTGATTCAGCAGCAAGTCTTAGGTATTCAGTGGGCAGATCAACTGCATTACTGCCTGGTTTGAGTTTGTGGAGTAGGTTTTTTTTTATGGTAGCTGCGGTAATGGGTTTTAAGGTTAAAGAGGGTGTAAGGTTTCTGGAAATATCAGTAGAGATGAGAGAGGATGGGGAGGATGGGAGGGTTATGAGTATGGCAGGATGGACATGATGGTGCAGTGCTAGTACTAACTGAGTCTGAATGGAGTTAGGAGAAGCTGGCTGTGATGTTCGATATAGTGTTGATAAGATGGGTGTTAAAGAGATTGGCTATATCTGGGTGACTTTCATTAGAAAAAGGAGTAGGACTGATCTTTAGTAAATCAATGAATGACTGAGGATCAAAGCAGTTAAGTCTTCTGTTTGTTTGTAGTGATGTTCTTTTTTAAGAGGGAGATGTTCTAAGTATGGAAGCAAGGAGATGATCACTGAGCTTATTTGGGAGAGTATCTGCAGTTGAGACTTTCTTGGACCTGGATACCATGCCCTTACTTATAATATGGGTGACACAGAATGATTTTCATACTACCTTGGCCACATATTGGTCAAAGGCCAGATTGCTATCTACATATGTTCCCAGATACTGGATTACAGGGTCAGCTCTTATGTATGTCTTATCGATGGAGTAATTAGCCTGGCTGGCAGTTTTCCAAAAAGGCACTATAATGTATTTCTTGGTATTGAGTTTTAGTCTATAAATTTAGTACCAGTCATTTGTCTGTGTTAGACTGTCTAGCAAAAAGTTTATGTCACAGGAGAAATCTCTGCTAGCTCCCAGTTTGCAGTCATCTGTGAACATGGCCAGTCTAAGGCACTCAGCATTAGCCTTTACCTCGAAGAAGATGCCAAATAGGTGCGGCCTAAGGTACCCCACTGGTGACTGGTCTCTTGGTGGAGGTGGCATCTCCAATACTGACTTCCTGCATCCTGTTTGTGAGCCAGCTGGTAATTCAGTGAGTTATATAGGGGTTTATGCCCAGTTCGGTGAGCTTGTCAACTATTCCCCTGTGGAGTATTGTATAGAATGCCTTAGCCAGGTCTAAGTAGGCAGTATACATCATTTTCCCCTCATCCATTGCCTTAGTGACCTTCACAAAGAAATCCACCATGTCCAGTAGGCATGATATTCTCTTAATAAAGCCAAACTGGGTTGGATCCAATGTTTGAACGTTGCCAGTGTCTTTGTTGAGAATTTCAGTGATAATTCATTCCAAGGGTTTGCATGCTAAATAAGTCAATCTAACCGGTCTGTAGTTTCTGGGGTGAGTTGATGTTCCACCCTTGGTAAAACCATTGCAGTCCTCTGTTCTCAAGGTACAAAGCCTGTTTTCAGACTATAGTTAAAAAGTGACTCAAGATGTTATGATAGGTCATGTTTCCAGCTATTTAGGAGGCATCCTGGGATACTGTCAGGGCCCATTGTGGCTGTGCTTTTGTCCATAGAGAGTGCTGCCAGGACTTCCTCACTCTTAATAGTTGGGCGGTTATGCCAGTAGGCATTTCATGGGAACAGGCAGGAGTTAGTGGGGGGAGTAAAATTCGAGCTGAATTTTTTTCAGCCAGTAAATTCGCTATTGTCATTCTGCTCAGTGAAGGTGGCACCATTGACTACTAGTTCAGGACACTGATGTGTGCTGCCTTTGAGGCCTCGGACATAGCTATAGAAGGCCTTGTGGTTGTCTTTAGTCCATGAGGCTATCTCAACCTCATAATTGGTTTTGATGGACTTAAGTAGTCCTCTTTGTTTACTATTTTTACTCCAATTAGAAAGCTCCTATCATTATGTGAGTTGTTCTTAATGATTTTAGTCTTGAATTTTTTTCCTTTTTTATATACCCTATTTAGGTTGGACCCCACCAGTGTGGTTTCTTTATAGTGTTCATTTTGGGATTACGTCTAGTAGCTACAACAGCATTTATACAGCCTTTTACATGATTATACAGGGTCTCTATTAACAATTCTGGACAGGTAGCTGTGAACTCTTGGGAGGGGCACTGAATTTTGATAAACTATCACTTAATAGAGTTTAGTTTTCTTTGGAATTGTTACTAACTATTACAGGATTTGCTGGAGTCAATGAGTTGATTTTTATTTTGAAGAAAGCAGCTTTGTGGTCTGACATCACCAGCGAAGACCTGACACTGGGAGGAGGGAGGCATCATACTCCCACATGGGTGAGTATCAGGTCCAGTATTTGAACCTCTAGTGGGTGTGTGCATTATCTGGTCATATAATGCTTATATTGGCTGTAGTCTCTCCTTTTAATATATTCCTTTCCACATCCATAAGGAAGTTATACCTCTGGCAACCTACGTGCATCTTACAGTGCAGCACATTTTCTGAAATTTGTAGTTAAAATGCAGAAGGTAAAGAAATATGGATATATTATATACAATAGATACTGTTGAAAAGAACAAACAACAATACAGTAAAGTAAAAATCTTCATTAATGTGAATTATTCCAAAATTTTAAATTAATGTTATATTAGATTGCAGAAAATGTAAAACTCAAGTTTTCGATAAATATTCAGTGGCAGCTTTGTGTTTTGGTAAATTTACATGCTGCAAACTTTTCAGAGCACTTTTGCTGACAATCTTGCTCTCTGATATTGTTATAATTATTATTTTCTAGGTGCTTTTGTTTGAGATATTTACATAAATTTGAAAATGTGCTTGCTTATATTATTCTCAGTACAAGCAATATTCAAAAACTCAGTTTCTGCAATTACAGTCTATGCATTAACAACAATGTCCTGTAGCATCTGCTTTACTTGCAGTTGATCTACAAGTTGATTTGCAATTCACAGGACTTTGTCAACTTCAATATGCTATGGAAACACTTTATATATTACTAACGGTAAACAAGCACCAGTATAATGCAGTCTACATGGACTGTGATAGTAAATATTGAAATCCCTCATTTACAAAAACATGAAGGAAGGTATGCATAACAAGGAATAAATGAATAACTTTTCTATTGTGGCACATCCAAGGGGAAGCTATCAGTATCACCATGTTTTGAACACCTGGTTGCTCTGCATGTTGTCTATCAAGTGGTAAGCTGTTACATTAAGGAAGATAACTGAAGACAGTCATGGCATTATAAGAATCTACTGCTATAAGTAAAAATATTCCAGAAGGTGACACGAGTGCTACTGAGTTATACTTTTCAGGTATTCCAAAAAGTATGTGAAATATTCCTCCAAATATGCATATATAATACCACTTTTACACATTTCATTAAAGTATTTTAATAAAAATAATTTGAAAAGCAATACACTCAATACATTTCTAGGGAACAAAAATAGTAGGCCATGAACAGTCTGTAACAAATACAACAAATTTTAAAACCCTACAAAGTGAGGGGTTTCACCTCCCACACCCCCCAAACTAAATATACAAACTCTGAGATTACACTGCAGTGGAGAAAAGGGCAAATCCCCAATGATGGCCAACCAAGTCCTTTCCCTAGTAATGTTTTTTCTGAAATGATTGTTCACTTAATTATGCTTTCGGTGCATAGGGTTCGACGATTAGAAATTCCCTCAATTAAGCTTTTGACAAAGTGATATAGAACCTGGCCTACTGTTGCTGAGTACTAACAATCCCTAACAGAGTCCGGCAAAAATCATATTTTAAGTGAATATTGTTCTTTACTGAAGAGAGTTCATCATCATTTGAATTTGGTCAAAGTCATAAGGATGCTCTGTAACAGTTAAATCAATGGGAAACTTAAAATCCCTCAAGATTGAACTAAATGCTCAGTCAGGTCTCTATGTATCCAAACATTTTCAGATCCCTGCCTCACTCAAAGACTCTTTCTACAATCTAAAAAAGAAAAAGAACTTGGTACAATGACTTCATACAAAAAAACAAGAACCAAGTGATTTCATTTGTAATTTACAATCATCATCAGAGTTGTTGCAACACAAAATACACCAATTTATATTCACTCCCCCAATCAATCACCGTGTCTGATTAATTAACAATAAATAATATTTAAAAATAGAAACACCACAAGTAAAAAGAGTACTGCTACATGAAAGCCAACCAAGATCAGCTTAAATTAATGCATCCAGTTTTAAATTATACCAAACATGCTACAGTTATTAAAATTAATAAATATGTGTAATAAAATCTAAATTTCTAAATAAAATAATTAATCTATGTGGCAATCATAGCTTATCATCTCTAATCTTAAGTAAACTACTAACAGTGATACTATCATTTATACCCAGGGCCACTGAGCTATTGAGTCTTAACTGCCAGACTAGCTCTTTGAATTGTAAAGAACATTCAACATCACAACCCCATCAGACATTAACACTTTATCAATAAAAAAAATGTAAATTTCTTGAATTCCTTACATATGAGTTGATATCTATTGCGGGCATTGCTAGATTTATTATTACTGGTAGCAATTAATATATCATTGGACATTGTGTGGTTTGGAATAACTGCTCTTGAAGAATACACATGATTATATAAAATTGCTGGAAAATATTGCTAGAGCATAATTTAGAGTACATGTTTATGTATTATAGTGGTTGGATGCTGCAGTATTTTATATATTTGCAGGGAATATAATGGCAGTCTTGTTGTGATGATCGTGTTTTGAATCGTTTTGTGATTTTAAGGAGAGGGCAAATGAGTAAGAGGGCTGCTGATGATAAGTAATAAAAATGCAAGTTTAGAGACTGGCTAGGGAGTCAGGTATGGGAGAGGAGGAAAGCAGGATTCACCTCCAGTTTCTCTACTGAAGTTAATCAGTCTGGTCATGCATGGAACCCCTGAACTGCTAACCCAGGATTCAGATCAGGTAAGTAATTCAAAACTTAAGTTGTGTTATCACCAGGTAAAATAAGTATCCTAAGCTCTGTATGATGTCGTAATTGCTCTTTCCACAAGTTATATGAAACAATAATTTCAGCACATAAAGGTAGATAGTAATATCACTGTGCAGAACTTAGCAAATGTAAACTGTCAATGAGTGAGGAGCATTAGAGAAGAAGAAAAATCATGTATCCTGTAAATAGGGGGCAAAGTTTAACAAATATTTTTTCTGTAAATGGAAATGAAAACATTTCAAATACACAGCACATGAGCTTGCTTGTGTCTGTAGTCTGTATATCAAAATGTTGTTAGCCTAAGAGGTCTTTTTAGTGATTTTTTAAAGCATTGCAGAGAAAAGGAAAACAGCAACTGTTACTCAAGATGAGGAATGAGTATTAAAGGTCTTTAAAGTTCATAAGGCTTCAGTCTTTTCTTAACAGGCTATGCCCCAGAGGTCCTTTTAGACTTGATTTTGAAACAAAGAACATAACTATGGCAGACCAAGTTCACAGACGACTGCAAACTAGGGGCCATAATTGATTCTCCGGCTGATACAGACACCCTCCAGATGGGTCTCACTGATATGGATACCTGGTGTCAAAATCATGGCCACAAACTAAATGCCAAAAAGTGCATAGTCATCCCCTTTGGAAAAAACAAAGTACCCGTGAACTACCACATAGGTGGTAGTCCCCTAAATACAGAAAATATAATAAGGGATCTAGGGACCTAAGTAGATAGTAATCTCTTCTTTGATAATCATATTGCCAAGGTGGTTAGAAAATCCTTCTATGTGGCCCACCTAATCACAAAAGAGTTCACAACTAGAACAAAAGAGGTTATTGTGCCTCTCTACTCATCACTTATTAGACCCATCATAGAATACAACGCCCCATTTGGGATGTACCTTACAAGACACCTCCAACAGCTGGAACGATCACAAAAGTACCTCAACAAGAGGAATACTGGCCTCAAACAGATGCTCTATGCAGCCTGACTCAAGAAACTCCAGCTGTACTCGGTTGCATACCACTTACTCAGAGGTGATCTCTGCCTGACATACAAGGTCATGTCCAACCCAGAACTGATGGACATGCTCCACCTAAAAAAAAAAAAAAAACCCCAGAGAGCCACACGCTCTAGAGATTTAAACCTCACCACAACAATAAATAGGACATGCTGGAGGGATAGATTTCTGTCCCAGGGACACCCCATGCTTTGGAACAGGATTCCAATATACATCAGGCAGAGCCTCTCACTAACACTCTTCAAGAGAAACCTTGACGGGTGGATGGGAAACAGAAAATTTACCCCGGGGATCACTGCAGTCGCTCTGCTGGACAGTGGCGCAGAGAACTAATGGCTCTGCTGGACAGAGGGACAGGGAAATAATCTAAGGGGGTGGTGAAAGCCAACACATTCTGGCTAGGTTTATAAATGCCCTTGGGCAGATAACCTAGTACTTACCTATGAATCTATAAACCTATAACATTCAATCAAATTCTTCTATGCATCTTCATCAAAAATTTTAGCACAGCATGCTCAACATTTACTATATTATCTGCCACTCTTAAATGCATTTTTGTTTTTCCGTGTGGATTTACAGAATACATAGATAGATAAGTCACTTTATTGTCTTTCCCTTTTCCATACTGCAGCACTACAACCTTAATTACAATCTTTAGTCCATAGTGGAAGCTTGTCTTTAACTAGGGGTTGTTAATAAACTCTGCAATTTGATTGTAGCCTGTGAAGAATGTCTTTGTCAGAAATGCACATCTTGTTAAGAAGTGGTTGATCCTAAATATATATATATATATATATATATATATATATATATATATATATATATATATATATACACACACACACACACACACACACACACACACACACACACACACACACACACACACACACACACACACACACACACACACTGGTTGGAGATTCTGTAACTTTCTGGTCTCCATATTATATTTGGCTCAAAATTGCTCCAAGTCATATTGGTCCATAATCTGCTTCTAACAGTGTTGCACTGTTTGGCTCAAGTATTTCATCATTATGTGAGAACTTGACCCCTTCATCCACATTTCTGGACATGCTATTCATGTCCTGTGTGACATCCCCTCCTGTGGGTCACAAATCAAGGAGCTTGAACCCTCACCACTGACACAAGTGAGGGACATTCATTTGGAACAAATATAGATGCACACAGTATTTCCAGATACAGCTGTCCGCACCAAGCACAATTTGCCTTAAGAACGCACAGGGAACGCACTCTGTCTGGAGTCTGGATTTCGTTCTCTCTTACTCTCTCTCTCTCTCTCTCTTACTCTCTTTCTCTCCAGTCCCTCAGTAAGACTCGTCACTGATACAGCTATAGAGTTGAGCCCTCAGCTGAGTGTCCCAGGCCAAGTCCTTCCACCACCTTCTCTTTGAACCTGGTCCTCTGTGTCCCTGCTCCAAGTAGCTGACACACACATATACACACTCTTTGAAACTTGATTTTTATACACACACATACACACCTGGGAAAGGCTGGTACAGATTTACTGGCTATGACCTCTGCCCAGACTATAAGGTAGATAATGCCACCAGGACAGTCAAAAGCCAGCTACTCTAAGGCTCTTACAGGGGTACCCAGTTATACTGAGTAAATTAATACTAATACAAATGGTAGTGTTTGCCCAATGCAGTAAGGCTTTCGGGAGTGGCCACAGTGTCACCAAATAAATATAAGTACTCTCAAAGGTTAAAATATTCCCTAAAAGACCAGCCACAATTAATGGTTTAAATATATTTAATAATAAGTAATCAAAGAACATGAAAATATTAAATATCCATTTACAATAAACACCAGAGTTTCACTCGCAGGAAATATTAAAATAACACAGATGAATAGATTCACACAGATGCAGAAAAACAGTACGTAACTAATCTCACTATATTTTCCCGACTGATCTACAGAATTACTATGCCCTGGTTACTTACTAAAGGAAGGCAAGATGAAGTGGGTGAGTGAACCTTCTATGTCAGGTTTCAAAAACAGACTTCTCTGAGTCTTCTGTCTCATCTAATATTAAAACATCATTTCAGTACTGGATTACAGAATGACATCACATACATCTGGTCATCTGACTTCTGTTTCCCATACTACTCCCTTTACTAGAAATTGAACCAGAATCTTGCATATATGTGTTACCATATGCACAGATAGAGCTTTGCTAAGGTGTGTTATAGCAGCCAGGAGGAATAAAACCATTTCAACACTTCCACCATTCCAGGGTAGCAATTAGTTCACTGCTAAGGACACTACAGCAGGATTTCTAGTCCTTATTCTTACAGACATTTCATCTCTGGCTGCAATCAGATCTGTAAGATACAGGGCCGGATTCACGAAACCTCCATGTAAGACATGATATGTCTTGCTCGGAGGCTGCAGTTGAACGGTATGACGTCAGCATGCCATGCATATTCATGAGGGCATGCTGAATCATACCCTAGTCTAACACGGTCCATGTAGGAAAGTAGGGGCCGTGTCCGATTGCCAAGTACAGCAAAGGGACACGCCCCCAGAAGAGTCAGAGTCCTGAAAGTAAATGCCCACGAGCGAGTCCGCTGAAATGTCAAGGAACACAACACCACTCATCCCCACAGACTAAACCCTACTGAAAATATGTAAAATGTAAAAATAGCAGTTTCCTTTTTTTTTTTAGTAATTTCCAAAATGTTTGCCCGCATTTGCGCTCGTTTGCACGGGTATGCCCTTCACTCAGCCACAGTTAGCAGACATTGAAAAGTATATAAGATCTACATATGCAAATTAAGCCAAGTAGCAATAGTGTAGAGGTAGAGACGTCGGCCAAAGAGGAGGTAATCATGGTTCGAGCACCCACAATATCATTCTCCATTTTTATTTAAATAAGTATGAAACAATCCCCTGACATATATAACTATAATTTAAGTAAAATGTAATGAAATGGCCCATGTATTTGTGAACAAAACCAATGTAATATATAAAAAAAAGATCATAATTGCCCATAGCTTAGCAAAGCTTTAACAAGCTGAATATGAGTGCCCGTAGCTGAGCAGCACTTTAACAAGCTTAATACGAGTGCCCGTAGCTGAGCAGCACTTTAACAAGCTTAATATGAGTGCCTGTAGCTGAGCAGTGCTTTAACAAACTTAATATGAGTGCCCGCAGCTGAGCAGTGCTTTAACAAGCTTAATATGAGTGCCCATAGCTGGGCAGTGCTTTACCCAGCTTAATATGAGTGCTTATAGCTAAACAACGCATTACCCAGCATAAGCCGTTTGCGCGGAGCTGCACAGTGCACCAACCAGCTTACCGTCGGGCAACGTTGGGCAAGCTGTAGCAAAGTCACCTTTACACAAACACACCTCCTAGCCTGTCTAGACAGTATTAAAATAAAAAAGCAATGACAAGGATCGAACCCGGGATACTGTGCACCATAGTCAAAGTACTGAACCACTACGCCATGACAGTTGTACTTAGAAATACAGTAGTACCATACATATAGAAATGAATGAAAATATAACCATGACAAAGCAGGTTTGCTGTAAGCAGATAAATATCCAAAATGGCCAATCACAGATAAGTGCGGGAAAACCAGCATATATAAGCTACATAGGTGGGAATACACACCGTTACTGATTGTGGTACCCATTTGCAGTCAGGATGGCAGGTGCAGGAGAGGGAAATCACTTTAGAGCACAACAGTGGGGCGTTGAGGAGTCAAAATATATGGTTTGGCTCCTAGTCCACCATCATGAAGGCCAACTCATGCAGGGCCAGGTTCAATCGGGAGCGTACAAGGCAGAGACATGGAACCAGTTGGCACATGATCTCACCAGTGCCACAGGCATTCCGAGGACTGGTGAACAGGTACGTCACAACCATGCGGACCTGAAGCGAGGAAAGAAGGACCAACTGAACCGATGGCTCCAGGAGGCCCGTCAAATGCCCAACGCCCCACTACTGAGTAAGTATCCATGTAATTAAGTTTGTAAGAAATGCTATCCTAGCCTATAATATGGATAGGTATGTTCCAATATTCCTTCATTTATATTAGAGGTGCAGGTGTTCGTTCCGCGAATCGGCAAGCCTATGCCGATAGGCTGGCAAGGTTGCACCACCAGGCAGGTTAGTAATAATTCTGCTGGTATTGTTATAGAATAGAAGTGAGACAGCCTGTAAAAGAGTTCAGTGTTGTAACCCAGTAATTAAGGTCAAATAAGCCTAGAAGAAAGATTCTGCTAGTATTGTAAGATTAGATAAGTGATGCAGCCTGGAAAACAGTATTGCAATCCAGTAATAAAGATTAAACAAGTCTCAAATAGAGTTTCAACCTGTATTGTAATATCAGATAACTGCTTCAGCCTGAAAATGAGTGTTGTAATCAATCAACAAAGGATAGACAAGTGTCGAATACATCCTTGTAAATTTTGCCATATGAAATAAGTGAGTCAGCTGGAAAGGATTGTTGTAACCCAGTAATAAATGTTAATAAAGCCTAGAATTAAGTACCATCCTGAAATATAAATATAAAATAAGTGAGAGAGTGTGAGAAAGACAGTTTGAAGCTACCAAGAAATCTGTAATAAGTCTGGAATAAAGGTATACTGCATTCACTACATAATGAAATGAATGAGACAGCCACAACCAAAGAGTGAAATGTCTTTAATAAAGTACAGAACCTGGACTGTGTCCGTCCCACAATTTGGATATGTTGCTGTACCCTTGCATTATGGAGATAGTATGGTTGTATGAAATGCTGAACATCCACAGTTGTCTAGACCCATATAGATCAAATGTAGCAGGATGATTTACCTGAACACAGCCAGATATGAACATATATGAATAAAAATGGAATGTATATTAATGTAGCAGTAACATCCCCATCACCAACATTCCTAAGGTTACATACAGGAAACTGTAATAATACATGTAGGGGATATATATCTGCATCTACTAGGAATGTACAGTATATGTATAGGTAGTTTAAGTTGTTAATGTAATATTTCTCCACCCTACCCTATTCTCACAAATGATGCCATTCCACACCAAACTGGGTATGTGTATTCACAATTAATTCCCATGGACATTTGTCCTGTTGGTTTATATATATCTGCATGTACGTTGATGCATGTACCCTGTTCACATATCCAAACCCGATGCCCTGTTGCCACCAATCAACCCTGCTTGCTGTTGGAATGTCCACTGTTGTTCTAAATATGCATGGGTTATGCTTGCTGCTCAATGTTTGGAATTCATGTGTGTTTGGTTAATAGGAATACTGATGCATGCTGTTACAACTAATTTTGAATGGTGTTGCTTGTCACTAATCCAAAATGCCATATAATATTGCTAAACATAGGACAACAGGGAAGGCGGGTTCCAGCGGACCCACCTCTCCCACCTCATCTGGCGAGTGCACCTGGCACCAGTGCCCAGGCCGGAACCTCCTCCTCCTGTGGCCCTGTGCCGCCTTTGGGTGGAAGCGTTGTAGGGGATGGGGCTCTTCTCCCCTCTGCAAGCATGGCCGGAGGAGAGCCTCCACTCACCATCCATAGGGTCCGGTCTGTGGTGCGTAGTGAGATCAGGCATTCTGTGACTGACCCCCTATGCCAGCTTGAGGCGAGAGTGGCGCAACTCATGAGTGTGCCTGCCCATCCTATCCAGGCCCGAGCACAGCCCCAGCCTGGGCTGTGAAGGCACAGTGGTAACTGCCTATGGGTGGGGATCTCAGTTCCACTGTTGCCATCTGTGGGCTCATGGGTTTGTGATATCCAAACATCCGTCCTCGTCAATTGTGTTTACTCCCACATGTGTCATACTCCACCCCTGTATGCATCTTGTTTGTCTTGTCTGTTAACCCCCCCAACCTACCTCCCCAAATATACCTACTTTCTGTATCTCACATTCCACTCTCACCTGAAAAAAAAATAAAAAAAGGGCACTCTGTTCCCACAAAAAAATTACGCTCCATACATAGCTGCCCATTTCACATACATGTCTGCTGGACATGTAAACTGATAATTACAATTGGCTGTACAACATATTTAGTTGTCCTCACCCCTCTCTCAAGGGTGGAAGGTTTCAAATCTCACTCTAAATTTCTAACATATGCACAGCTGTTGCTGGTAAAGAATTGGGCAGCTATGGGCCTTCCCTACATCCTCCTTGCACATCCTGAGCTTGTTTTCCTACTGCCCTACCCTCTTTGTGCCTCCTTTTTCATCACTGTCCTATTACGCCATTTTCTTTTCTTTAAAATAAATTAGCGCGGGTGTTAGCGGGAGTAAGCACTTTTAAGCAGTAGTCAGCAGGTGTGTGCTTGTGTGCGCTTAGCTAAGCGTAGATAAGCATAGCTAAGCATCGCTCAAACTCACACAAACCCGCTTACAACTGCTTAAAAGTGCCTTAGTCACTCTGTATGACAAGGCCTGTAGTCTGCTCATCAGCAAAATAAAATACCCCTGTCAGTCTCAAACCCCGGACCTTGGAAATACTAGACTGCATGAATTACCACTGAGCCACAGCAGATATACAAGAGCTTGGTGCTGAAAGAAATATATCATGAAATACAATGAGTGAATGTAAAGGGAAAATAGGAAGGCCATTACACAAAGCTTGTTCTGTGTATCTTTACTGGCAATTCTTGTGGAATTGCATTACATGAGTGTGATAAGAGAAACAGCCATGCTAGTTGGTAATAATGTTACAGTAGCACCTTACAAACCCCACACAGTATCAGAGCAGGATAAACACTGCCATATTTGAATAGGTAAGAGGCCAGACCTCCTAACTGTGACTGATTTACGGGGATGTCCCTGATTTGCAAACAAATATTACCTGTGCCCCACTGACTCCCTGTGAAATGTACTAACAGTAGGCAGAAAGGTGGAGAATCTCATGTGATGGTAACTGTCAATAAGTTACAGTAGACACTACTTGCATGTCAGAAATGGTGTAGTAATACATATGCTCAAAATACCCCACAGTCACAACTGCAGAATATCTGAAAAATATCACGGGTGTATCCCACTGATATGTACCTTTCCCTGAGGCTGGTCAAATATATACTTGAAAGTATCTCAAGCCTGGAAGTGTCAGAAACACACAGGCATATCACCCTGTCAGCTGTTACACACTCTGCGAATAGCTGTAGAATTACTTCCACAAGCATGCCCTTATGTAGGAGTACAACACAGAAATATCAAAGGATGTAGCCATCTAACATACTAATGACAGTATAGCAATTCACAAACACTGCATGTGCCTGATAATCATAATTAATACAATATACGTAGTTGTCCTCACCCCTCTCTCAGGGGTGGAAGGTTTCAAATGTCACACCAAATGTCAAACATATGTACAGCTATTGCAGTTAAAGAAATGTGCAGCTATGGACCTTCCCTACACCCAGCCTGCACATCCCTAGCTGGTGTCCCCACTGACTTCCTGCTTCCAGCTTACAACTGTTTAAAAGTGCCTTATTCACTCTGTATGACAAGGCCCTAGTACTGCTCAGCAGTAAAATAAAATACCTTTTGTAAGTGTCAAACCCCAGACCTTGACCTCACCAGACTGCATGAAGTACCACCAAGCCACAGCAGACATGAACTTAGTGCTGAAAGAAATATGTCATGCATTACAAGGAGTGAATGTAAATGAAAATAGGAAA